>NC_140592.1:728952025-729377865 GCF_964204655.1 Triturus cristatus | reverse complement strand
AAATCATCCTGTACCCTCCACTTTTTCAGATGGGTACTGGTGGTAACTGACTGACTAACCAGTCCTAGAGCCAGCGCTATGCTAAGACACTTAGAATACAGTTAAAACCCCTACATACACTAGTAAACACTATGTTTTGGGGTTACCCCTGTTATTAGCATGACCTCCTCTGTAAGACCCTAGTATATAATGGGGCAGGGGGATAAACTACCTCTTAAAACGCCCCACAGGGCGCGTTTGCACATTGGTGAAGGGAGGGAGGGGGTGGGGGGGGCTGAGCTGACCTGTGGGAGCACACCCTATGGCTGTTTTAATTTGGGGGATTAAGTCCCCTTGAATCCGGAGTGTCTCTTGGGTACAACTAGCCCATCAGGTATCTCTAGTTAGCACCACAGAGCTGCTTTGCAGAGAAAATGGACACGGCCTGGACCACCTCTCTGCAACGCAGCACAGTGCTGCTTACTGGAAGCACCTGGTAGACTAGTTGGCCCCCATGGGCCCTCAGGATTGAAGGGGAATTATTTCCCCAACTTAAAACGCGCCACAGGGCGTGTTTGCACAAGTCACCTCAGGCCCCGTCCCCTCCCTTCACCACTGTGTAAACCCGCCCTGTGGCCATTCTAAGTTGAGAGATTAAGTCCCCTTGAATCCTAGGGGTCCCTAGGGTCAAACCACCCCACTAGGTACCTCCAGTAAGCACCACAGAGCTGCGTTCCAGAGAGGTGAATAAAGGGGCGTGGCCTCTGAACACCTGTCTTCAACGCAGCTCCCTGGCGCACACTGGAGATGCCTGTTGGGCTAGTTGGCCCTTAGGGACCCTCAGTATTAAAAGTTAATCCCTCCAATTTAAAACGCGCCACAGGTTGCGTTTGCACAGTGGTGAAGGAAGGAGGCGTTGCATGAAGTGACATGTCTGCAAACGAACCTTGTGGCGCGGTTTAAGTTGGGGAATTAATTCCTCCTCAATCCAGAGAGTCCCTGGGGGCCAACTAGCCCATCAGGTACCTCCAGTATGTGCCAGAGAGCTGCCTTGCAGAGAGGTGTTCAGAGGCCACGCTCCTTTTTAAGACACTCTTCAACGCAGCTCCGTGGCACTTGCCATAGCAAGCAGCAGTGTCCCGTGGGTGGTCGCCCCGGGACACTGCAGGAGCCGGCCCTCGGGGGTGGTGGTCCCCAGGACCATCATTGGCTCTGGGGTGGGGGGGGGGGGGGTTGCGCGGCCCCTCTCCCACCAATTTCGAAAGCCCTGGGGGGTGGTGGTCCCCGGGGCTGGGGGGTCTGTCACGGACCCCACAATTTATATATTGAGGTGGCGGTCCCCAGGGCGTGTGGGGGGGCTTGAGCCCCCCACACAGGGTATTTATTTTATATTTTTGGGGGGAAAAAATACACAAGCCCCGGGGGGTGGCGGTCCCAGGGGCTGCTGGGGGGCCATGAGCCCCCCCCCCCCCGCAAATCTTTTCACAATGCCCCAGGGGTTGGCGGTCCCCGGGGCTGGTTGGGGGTAGGGAGCCCCCCACATATTTACATAAAGCCCTGGGGGGTGGCGGTCCCTGGGGCTGGGGGGCCCCTTTGGGCCCCCCAACCGAAAACATTCATAGCCCCCGGGATTCAGCCCCCCAGGGGCAAACTAGCAACGAAGTGTGGGAGCCCGCGCTTCGTTTTTTTTATTATATATTTTTAATCGGCAGGATCCGCGCTCCCAGTGCAGATTTTGCTTTTTTTTTTTAAATATATTTTTGGGGGTCCTTGTGGGACCCCCTGAGCAGGCCTAGGGGGTCAGGGTGTTTCTACCCTGCCCCCTTTTTTTGTTCTGCGTGTTTTTTTCTTAGGTTGTCAACACTTCCTGGTTTGGAGTGTTGACAGCCAATTAGCAAACCGCTCGTGCTCGGCAGGGTGGCGGATTCTCCGAGGCCTTAGATATATCTATGATTTTAGTTTTTATTTTCTCAGCAACTACTGAACGGATTTACACCATTTAAGCAAAAGGCACGAGTGGGAACCAAGGTCTACCTTTCTGCCAAATTTGGTGTAATTCCGTTCAGCAGTTCGGGTTGTAGCTGCGACTAACGGTCCCTATGGAAAATTGCATGGGGAGAACACGTTTTGGGACCCCCCTTTTTGCTCGGCCCCCGCTTGATGAATCACCCTGAGACTTTCAGGATAGGAGCTGGCCATGACTTGTGAAAATTTCGCGAAGATTCGTCAACCGACGCCAAAGTTATTCCAAATACAATGTTGCAGATTTCCTATGGATAATAGGTCTCAACTGTAACTAGCTACTGGCGCCCGCCAGTTATTTATATATATATATATATATATATATATATATATATATATATATATATATATATATATATAACACATCTCTTTTGCTAATTGTTTTATGCATCCCTCTGATTAAATGTCACCAGCCGCCGCTGATCTTTTTGAACAGAGACATCTTCGTTATGGCCTCAAACAAAAATCCAGTTCCTTGGTGCAACTGGGAAAAGCTTTATCATGCCAGGAAAAGGCGAAGTAGTTACAAATTGCCAACACCTCTACGAAACAGTCAAAGTGAGGCAATACAAATTCCTACTGGGCTTTATGGTGTCATGCATAGACCTTGTTCCCTTTTGCAAATTGTGCATGAAGTCTTCTTGTCAAGGTCTCTACTCACAATGGAAACTAGTTGAAGGATTTCGAGAAGATTCTGTACAAATCCTAAGACTGAGCCAGGCATTGCTGAGGTGGATGCTTCCAACAAAGTTTAACCCAGGACTGTCTTTCCTTCATGTGCCAAATAGGATAATACTTACAGCAGATGCATCTATCGATGGATGGGGAACTCCCCTGCAGGACTTCTCAACCAGAGGCATATGGACAGATACGGAAAATACAATTTATATCAATGTGTTGGGACTCCACACTAAGTCTAGGCCTGCAAACTTTCCTCCCCAGGCTAATGGGACAGCCAGTCCTAGTCGGGACAGCCAACACACCATCCATGTTTTATATAGCCAAGCAAGGAAGAACACAATCCCGATCCCTCTCAGAAGAGGCTGGAATTGGGCTATTTGCTCAAAAAATCAACATCACTGTGGAACATTTGCCAGGTTGCCAGAATGATCGCACAGATGCACTAGTTGTGCAAATGCTGGATTTTCGTGAGTGGGAACTAGAGCAAGAACAGGTGAATTGCATTTTCCATCACAGGTCATCATGATCGGTTTGCTACACTGACCAGCAGGAAATGTCTGCTTTGCAAGAAGACTTTGGCATCCTGGGACGAAGGGTAATGCTCTTGATCAGTTGGTCCAAGATTTTTGCTGTGTCTATCCTCCTTCTCCAGACTCCCCAAGGTGCTGAGCATGGCGAAGATAGATCATTGGGTTCTGCTCCTCATTACACTGGTATGGTTACTCAAGTATTTGGTCCGCGACCTCCTGCAGTTATCAATACGCCCAGCTATTCGTTCAGAAATTGCATCCAGGATTCTTTCCAGACATCAGAGATTATCCAGTATTGGGGTATCTTTCATAGATTCACATGCCTGAATCATTCCCCGTCGCCGAGGCGGGAGTCCCGGTAAATAAAGTAGTGGCAAAAAGTATTAGTAGTAGTAGTAGGCCCAAAGAAAAGGCCCTAAAGCCTATATCTTAGAAGCCTATCTACCTAGTTGTGTAAAATAACCAAAGAATTCCTAACAACCAATCAGACATCAGCACCCTTCTAGAACCCTCAGCAGAGCCAGCTCTCCTCAGATTTTCACCGCACGTCGTGTGGAAGGGAGTCTCCCCGAGTGCCTACTCAGTTTCTTCTCTTCTTCAGAAATGTCTGACAAGAAAGCTTTGTTTAAACCCTGCAGGACCTGTGATAAGAAGAGGGTCCGTGTAGACTACCAGCATGAGGAGTGTATTTATTGTCTGCATCCTAAGCATGTTGCTAAGGATTGTAGAATTTGCCGGACTTTCCCTCCCAAGACCTTAAGGGACAGAGAGGCAAGAGTATTATTATGGTTGAAATCTTCCTCGGCTGAGGAAGATGACAGGGCCTCGACATCTAGCAAAAGGGCTAGGTCACTTGATAGTTCTTCCAGTGAAGGGAGAAAGCATCATAAGGCCTCTCATGTAACTTCTGACCAATCGCAGAGGTCACAAGTATTGTCCTCGGAGTCATCACTACCACACGATCCAAGAGGTCTTCAGCTTCTAAAACCGTGAGTAAATCTCAGGTTAAGACTTTGTCAGTGGGATCTTCATATACAATCTCTGACTTCTGCTGCTCCTCTGTCGACGGCTACAGTCTCCACTACTTCTATATCTTCACCTATCATGTCTTCTAAAACATCCGTCGACAACTGCGTCGACGTCGAGCTTGATGGAAGTTCTGTCGACGAAGACCCCGTCGACGAAGCCCCTGTCGACGACGACAAAGACCCCGTCGACGACTACGACAAAGACCCCAGCGACGATCCAGTCGGCGGCGATGACGATCCCGTCGACGGCGAAGACCTCGGCGGCGATGACGATCCCGTCGACGGCGAAGACCTCGGCGACTAGGACGATCCCGTCGACGCCCCAGAAGGCAGCAATTCCGTCGACGACGAAAAGCCCGTCTAAGTTTATTTAAAGCGATTCCACCAACTACTCATGTTACGCCTATTGCGTAAACACATATTCAGTTAACTTTTCACAAGCAGGATTACAGCAATATTTCTCCTTTGCTACCTTCGCATTTCTTAGACTCTTATGCAGAAGAGGATGATTTTGATGAAGAGGATGATGAGGTTCCTTTCGGAATAGCTCGGCACCCCTCGGATTTACATATAAAATGTCAAGACGTGGATGAGGACGAAGACTATCCTGAGCATGCTTACCAGGAAGGCCTTACTACACCAGGTTACAGACATCCCACAAGGGATTGGGATCGTAGAGAAACGAGTCATCTCCCGCCTACACTGATACAAGATCTTCAGGCCATGCTGGCGGATTACCGCCAACGCTTTCCTCCACAACAGCCTCTTCCTGATTTTCAACCGGCTGAAGAGTCGCATACGGACATTCCAAGTTCGCCGCTTCACCCTACTGGTTCTGGGCCGCAATCACACCATGATACCATTTCCTCTGATGAGGAAGAGATCGAAGGTGAGGTGCCTGATAAGGACACCAGTCTGGATCCTTGGGATGACTACATTATTCCCATGCATTCTCCACCCATTCCTCAGCCATCGGATTCTCCTCCAGAGGATATAGGCGGCTTTCACAATTTAATGCAACGTGCCGCAGTCAGATTTCAATTACCAGTCACTGTGGAGCATACGGATTGTTTCCTCCATGATTTTAAAGAGGAGCACAGAGCGATTCCCATCATTGATTTTATATGGAATGAGGGGTTAATTATGAAGACACCTGCTTCCGTACCTGCGGTCCTCCCTCGTATTGACAAGAAATATCGTGCTCCTCCAGAAACGCTATCTTGTCTAATCGGTCATCCCCGACCAGATTCCGTTATATCGCAAGCTGCTCAACAAAGGTCCAAAAATCCAGCTATGCCGATATCAGCGCCGCCGGATAGGGAAGGACGAAGATTGGATCTTATCGGTAAGAAGTTCTCTACTATGGTGGCAACTTCTATCAAAGCTGCAAACTCTTTGGCCATACTTGGTCGCTATGACCGCCAGATGTGGTCAGAATTATCGGAATTTATAGACCTCATTCCTGAATATCGTCAACAAGAGGCAAGGAAGATACTTCTAGAGGGAGAACGAGCCGCATCAGAGATCATAGACTGTGCTCTGGATATTGCTAATACCAACTTTAGACAACTTGCAGGGGCTGCAGTTCTTAGGCGTCAAGGATGGCTTAAGGCAACATCTTTTAGGCCAGAGGTTCAAGCAAAAATCATTGATATGGCCTATGATAAACAGTCCTTATTTGGGAAACATAGACGAGGCCCTCCTAGCGATCAAGACCGATACGGATACAGCTAAGTCGCTAGCTGCTCTCCAATACAAACTGGGATCTTTCCGTGGTGCAAGAGGACGTGGCTTTGTATCAAGGGGAAGTTATCAAAGTCAGCAAAACAGACAATATCCATCTCAATATAGACAGCCTTATGGACGATCATCATACAATCTTCCTCGAATAGTTTCTCTCGCCAGGGAGGAAGAAGGCGATCGAACAATCAAGGTCGCGACGCCAACAAGAAGCAATGATTTGCGCAGGACGCCAGTCATCCCTCCTTCCCTCCCAGTGGGAGCAAAGATATCAACTTTTGCACACAATTAGGAAGAGATCACCTCGGATCGTTGGGTCATCGACCTAGTCAGAAACGGTCACACCCTGGAGTTCTTAAAATGACCACCTACTGCCCCGCCCAAGGGTCCCCCTCCCCCTCGCCTTCACTTATTGTTCAAAGAAGCCTTAAAAATGCTCCACAAGAACGCAATAGAGAAGGTTCCTTTGTCCCAGAAGGGAACCGGGTTCTATTCTCGATTTTTCCTCAAAGAAAGTCAGAGTGGTGCCCGATTCTGGATCTCCGCAAGCTCAACAAATTTCTAAAGAAGCAGAGTTTTCGGATGGTTACGCTGGCCGAAGTTTTGAGCTGCCTGAACAAAGGGGATTTTATGGCTTCTCTGGACCTGGAGGATGCGTACTTTCACATTCCTATACATCCCAGGCACCGCAAGTACCTGCGATTTGTAGTGGCTGGCGTCCACTATCAGTTCAAAGTCCTCCTGTTTGGGCTGAAATCTGCACCAAGAATTTTCACAAAGTGTCTTGCACCAGTAGCAGCGACTCTAAGATCTCAGGGAATACAAGTATTTCCGTATTTGGACGACTGGTTGCTCAAAGGCCCTTCGAAGCAGACTACCGTAGAGGCAGTTTCAGCATGCCTAGGTCTATTCTCAAACTTGGGCCTCTCTCTCAACAAAAGCAAATCTCAACTACTTCCTCTTCAAAGGATTCAGTTTCTGGGAGCGATGCTAGACACCAGACAATGCAAGGCATTCTTGTTTAAGGAACGTCCGCTTCGTTTACAAAAGCTAGCACTATCAATCGCAAGAAGAAAGTCAGTTTCTGTCCGGATGTTTGCGTCTCTTCTGGGGATGTGTTCATCTGCAATAAATCTTGTACCGTTAGCACGGCTCCGAATGAGACCTCTGCAGGAGCAGTTACATCTGCAATGGAAACAGGCTGTAGGGTCGTTCGACTCCATCATGATAACACCACACATGATGGTCTCTCTGCACTGGTGGTCTCAGATGAAAAACCTGGCTCCGGGTCTTTCTTTTCTAACATCTCCTCCAGAATTCGTTGTAACAACAGACGCTTCCATGGAGGGGTGGGGAGGACATCTCCAAGATTTACAGATTCAGGGACGATGGTCCCAAGAATACTGCCAACAGCATATCAACAGATTGGAGCTTCGCGCCATTTTTCTCACTCTGCAAGCTTTCCTCCCAAAAATTGCAGGTGCCTCAGTGCTGGTCCGGACGGACAATACGACCAGCATGTATTACATCAACAAGCAGGGAGGAACGAGGTCACTGTCCCTTTCGCAGGAAGCTCAGGAACTATGGGAGTGGCTTACAACACACAAGATAACCTTAAGAACGGAGCACGTCAAAGGCCTTCACAACACTTTGGCCGACAACCTAAGCAGATCTCTGGCAGGCTGTCACGAATGGGAGATAGAGCAGAAGCAGCTAGACAATTTTTCAAATGTGGGGCAAACCAGCCCTGGATTTGTTTGCGACAAAAGAAAACAAGAAATGCCGCTATTACGCCAGCAGATTCCCTCAACAGGGGTCAAGAGGAAATGCCCTGTCCATGAGATGGTCAGGGCTTTGTGCGTACGCTTTTCCCCCCGATACCACTAATTGCGAAGGTGATCCGCAAAGTGAAGACGGAAGGTTGCTGTCTCATCCTGATTGCACCCCGTTGGCCAAAGCAATATTGGTTCCAGGAGCTGCTTCTTCTAGCTCACAGCTCCATCCGTCTAGTACCAACAATCACGATGTTGACATGGGAGAGGGGTCAAATACTCCATCCAGATCCACAGTCGCTGCACTTGCACGCATGGCTCCTGATTTCTTAGAATACAAAGATCTAAACATTTCACAGGAATGCCGTGAGATTCGATCTAAATCACGCGCGCAAAGTAAATTAAAAACTTATCGTTTAAAATGGAAACGATTTTGTCATTGGTGTGAGGGGAAGGATGTCCATCCTTTACAAGCTCCCGTAGAACAAATCCTTCCTTATTTGTTATCCTTGGCCAAATCTGGGCTTGCATTCTCATCAATAAAAGTTAATCTTCCTGCTCTCTCAAGATTCAGGAAGAGTACTTCTAAACCTTCGCTCTGTTCCTCTTCGTTAATAAAACCATTTATGAAGGGGCTATTCCGAGTTTTTCCCCCAATTCGTGCACCTCCAGAGTGGGAGTTGAACACAGTACTAGCTCAATTAATGAAAAGACCGTTTGAACCTATCCACAAGGCTGAGCTTAAATTTTTAACATGGAAAGTTGCTATTCTTTTGGCTCTTATGTGGGTTCGAAGAGTCAGCGAGATCCAAGCTTTCACCATCTCAGAGCCCTTTTTGCAGTTCTCTAAAGATTGTTACTCTCAGGACAAATCCAAGATTCATCCCTAAAGTTCCGACTCATTTCCACTTAAATGAACCAGTGAAACGGAAAGTTTTCTTTCTAAATCCAGCCACTCCATCTGAGCGAGCGTTACATTCGCTTGATGTAAAACGTTGTCTGAAATTTTACTTACTAAGGACATCAGGCGGTCCAATCCATTGCTAATAGCCTATGGTCAAGCTACACTTGGGTCTGCTGTGACTAAAGCGACTATAGCCAGATGGTTGGCTTCTACAATTCATTTCTGTCATGATAAAGCCAGCAAACCTTTACAAAGGAAGGTCAGGGCGCATTCTACTAGAACTATGGCAGCATCTACTTCATTGTTCGCAGGAGTATCCTTGGAAAATATTTGTCGTGCTGCAACGTGGAGGAATGTCCACACATTCACAAAGCACTTCTGTCTGCAATCTACTCTGCAGGAAGATACAGCTGTAGGACAAGCCGTACTTCAACATCTTTTAAACTAAGGTCAGATATGTCTTACTTATTCTGAGCGATTTCATGAGTTGTGTATATTTATGCATTTTCAATTTGCTGTTTATAAATGCTATTTCTTAAGCTGCATATTTCATTTCCTTGTGTAAGTTACATGTTTGGATTTTAAGATTGGACATCTTGTACCTTCTGGTTATCAAATTGCGGGCGTAATTGGGAGTGTATCAGCAATAGTCTCCCACCATCCGCAAACGACTGTATGCTTGGCATACTGCTTGCTACTCTGATTCAGGCATGTGAATCTATGAAAGATACCCCAATACTGGATAAGAAAACAAGTTACTTACCTGTAACTACAGTTATCCAGTATTGGTATCTTTCATAGATTCACATGCACCCACCCTCCTCCCCGTAGAGTCCGTTCTCTATATTTGGGACATGTGCTTCCCACTCGTGCTAGGAAAATCTGAGGAGAGCTGGCTCTGCTGAGAGGGTTCTAGAAGGGTGCTGATGTCTGATTGGTTGTTACCAATTCTTTGGTTATTGTACATAACGAGGTAGATAGGCTTCTACGATATAGGCTTTAGGGCCTTTTCTTTGGGCCTACTACTAATACTTTTTGGCACTACTTTTTTATTTACCGGGACTCCCGCCTCGGCTACGGGGAATGATTCAGGCATGTGAATCTATGAAAGATCCCAATACTGGATAACTGTAGTTACAGGTAAGTAACTTGTTTTCTTCTCCATCATGACCCAAGACTGAACTTAACAGCATGGTACCTGACCACATAAAGCTTGGCCATTTGGATCTGTGGCTAGAATGTAGAAACATTTTGGAACAGACTTGAGCTCCAACAACCACTAAGACCTACAACGCCGAATGAAAGCGCTTCTGTATATGGTGCAGCAATAATGGTCATCATTCACTGAGAATAAAACCATCAGATCCTTCCATATTTATTGGCTCTAACTAACAGTGGGCCTAATACTCTTCAGTCAGGGTCAATCTCGCTGCAGTCTCAAGATTCAGAAGAACTGAGTGATCAGCCTTTTCTTTGTTCTCTCAAAGACCACTCATGAAACTACTCTTTAGAGCTTTTCCACTGCTTTTATATCCACTAGTTCCCTGAGAACTTAATTCTGTTCTCAGTCAATTGAAGTTGCCTCCTTCCAAACCTATACATAAGGCACATTTGTCTCATGGAAGACAACTGTTCTAGATTTAGCATCTGCTAGGAGAGTGGCAGATATTCAAGCATTTACCATCAAGAAAACTTTCTTTAGGTTCGCAAATGACTAAAATCTTGAGAACCGATTTCTCCCCTCCCCTGTTTATTCCCAAGGTTCCTTCTGACTTTGATTTGAATTAACCTGTCATTCTTCGATCTCTCAGGTTCAACATTGACAAAACGAAGGACCTACGCACATCAGTTGTTTGTTGTGCAACCAAGGCCAGGTCATCCCCCTGTCCAAGCATGGGATAGATCTTTGTGTCTCTGCCTGCATTTTCTTCTGTCCTGCCAGGGCCAAGCGCCCACTCTAAGGAAGAGGGAGGGCGCATTCCACCTGTAACATGGCATTTAACTGCATCACTTTATGCTCTTGTTCGGTTGAAAGCGATCCGTTTGCAGCTATCTGGAAGAACCGTCCCACGTTCAGTGCTACTGCCTCGATGTGGACTTAAAAGTTGACCCAACAGTGGGACAGGCAGCTGTTTCGGTAAAAGTGAGCCTGCTTCTTGCTTTTATGTATTTTAATGTATACTGCTTGCTAGTCTGAAGCATGTGAATATATACACGTTCCAATGTTGAAGATTTATTATTTCTTATATTGGATGAACTTGTGAACAGGGAGGAAGGTCAGTTGCATGTGAATATATAAAAGATATCTATGTTGGAGACCTGAAATTACAGGTAAGTAGCTAATTTCTTGTTGAGGGGGGAGCTTCCCGGCCCCTTGCTAATTTTCCAATATTAAAAAAACAAAAAAAAACCTCTCCACCTCCCCCACTCCAGACGAGGCCACAATATCTCAGATTTCTACCACGCATCATGAGAGGGAGTCCCCCAGACAGAGGAAACTCAGAATTGCTACTTTCTTTGTCTAGCCCAGGACGGACTGAACTCCTATCTCCTCTTCTACAATACTGATGTTTATAGGGAAATTTGATATATTCTGGGCTAAGGAGACCTTTGAATCTGTGGACATGGCTTACAGAGGAGGAATCTGTTGAAACCCTATTCATATTGGGGGCAGAAAAAGATTTACAGTGATGATCCTCTTTCCTAGTGAACTTACTGTATTTAACCTGATCAGAATACTTCTCGCTGTGACATGGTAAACATTTACTTCTGAGACTTAATGATAGAGGAGGTTGGCACTATTTGACTTCACAAAGAAAGCTTAATGCCTCTTCAGTGGAAGATTCTGTGAAAAGTGCTGCTCCAAGCATGAAGACTGCACAGAAAAGGAGTTGTAGAGTTTCTAGAACTAAATTTGTAAAGTACTTGCAGCCACCTCATCGCATATTAAAACTGGAGCTGAAAAATGCTTCCGCTAAGATTCTGTCTGTGCAAAAGTTATGAGGACTAGATATCTACAAAAAAAGCCCAGAAGGACGCTCCGTTGATGACTGCCACAAAAGGTGTCATTGAGGAAACCATACATAACTCAATCATTGCGGTCATTGATGCTGGTGGCTAGAGCGTCCTCTACAACAAAGCCACCAAAGACAGTTCAGTGGATGACGCTGCCAACGAACATGTATGCGGAACCTGCTTTTTGGGTTAGTTCTCTGCCGTCCCAAATTTTGCAATTAGAAAAGGAAGTTGTCAGTGACCTTATTTCACAGACTGCATGCAGCCCAACTCAATTAGATGTGCTATATGTTCTGGAGTTTGAGGATGAAATTAATGATGGTGACCCCTAGCCCGAATATGGATAGCAACAATTTATTTTTTTTAAAACACTTTATTAGGGCACAGAACAAAATGCAGTCAATCCCCCTTCCCTAGTACTCCGCCCTCCAGCCAGATCAGGACGTAGTGCTGTGATCACCCCACCAAACTGATCACAACTGTACAACAGTCACCCCAACAGTATCTGTGCTACGAGGTAGTTTATGGATAGCAACAATATTGTTCCTTATAACTCATGCTTTTATGGACCACCATGATGCACTAAGAGCCATAGGTAATGCAGGTACCTGTAGCTTTATCTATTTTACAAAAAAATTACACTTTCCAAAAACTGCTGCAAGAGTAACCTGCGGTCGGTTTCTACCACCAGTACCTTTTGTACCTCTTTCTTAACGTCCCACCTCTTGCTAAGTCACCGTCACTACCTCCAAGTGTACCTTTACAGTCGGTAATCCTCTTGTCCCACCAACTGTTAAGTACCTGTAGGTTGATATAGCTAATTCTATATATACACTGATGTAGAAGGGGACAAAGGAGAACTTTCTCAAGGAGTTAATGGCGATATTGATGCCAGAGATGATTTCATCATTCATTAGAAAGGTGAAATCTGCCCAAATTGCCAGATTCATTGGATGGTCTATCCAGTTTCCTTACCTTAATGGAAAGGTCTGAGGAGAATTCCACCTGCTGTTGACATTTGTGGAACAGCAGTGCTTCCTTTATGACTTTAAAGATCGGTTATGAAAACATATAAAATATATACCAATTCTGATGAATACGTTTTTCTGTGGATTCCTCACCTTTTGAATTATCCCTTCTGCTGCATTCCACAGAAACTTATCTCCATAGCTCACCTCGTCGGTGTTGACATCTGTTCCCTTCTATCTGCGCCATCGGCGCTTAATGGTTTTTCTAGGGCTCTCCATTTCTGGGACTTTCTTTGTTGCAAGTACTGTGTAATTGTAGCAGCGATCATGGCTACCCAGAAGTAGTACAGTGTTAAGCCATGAATGGAATGTGGGGGTCATGTCCATTACTGACCCCCATGAAGATTGTTTATGGTGCCTCTCGTCAGACTACGGTGTTGGGTGTTTGTCATGCAGGCACATGAACCACGATGCCTCAAAGAAGAGGGAGGGGGCGTGGCCAGGATGGTGAGTGGGTAAGACGGGGTGTTCTTGTCTCCCAGCTCACCCTTTTCCAGCTCCTATAGTAATGAAAATACCCCGAAATGCTCCATTTTGGGACAGCGAGAGCTCCGGAGCAGATTGTGCACCGGTGGGACTGAATTTGACTCCAGCGGCCGCGGAGGAGTGAATGAGGCCAGGGAAGCAGAGCGGGCCTGTTGGAAGAAAATGGCAGCAGCATCTGCCGGAGCAAAGAAGACCTGACTGCAGAGGAGGTACCCCCTGAGTGAGCACCTGTGGGTAGATGAGTCATTGGTGCGGTCCGAATAGGCGGCAGATTCCAGGTGAGGAGCCCAGCATAGAAGGGAGAGAGGCCCAGGGGACGGACAGGGCCCTGAAAGGCACAAACGGAAGGACCCAGAGGCGCCTGCGAACCTCCTCGAGGTGGGACATCCCAGCAGGGGAGAGCTCCCGGGATGACTGGATGCCCAAGTAGTGGCTGTAGCACAAAGGTCAGCACGCTTGGCTGGCAGAGACTCTGAATGTAATTGAGGGGGGAAAAAAGACAAGGCCCCGAGAGCAGTAGGCCAGCATAATGAGTGAGAGGGGAGATCGGGTGGTCCCTATCCGGAAAGCCTACAGAGAAGCGGAGCGGGTCCGTGGGAGAAAATTGTGGCGGCTTCCACCGGAGCATCGGAGGCCTGACTGCAGAGGAAACACCCGTGAGTGAGCAGTGGGGGAAGCCAGGACCCTGAGGAACAGGCACGCACCTTTGGGCAGCAGTCATCTGTGCTGTCAGTTACCGGTTGTGGCACATTCCAGGTGAGGAGCTTAGGGGGTGAGAGATCTGACAATTGGGTCTGACATATAAACAGAACGAAAGAGCCCCTGGGCTGCCTGCAGAGTGCAAGGCACTTGATCGAGATGGGACACCAGCGTAGGAACGCAGAGGAGACCAGAAGGGGCTGTCATTTAGGAGGCATGGATTTGGAAGTGTGTAAGTCACAGGGTCCCGCGCCAACCACAGCAGCTAGAAACTTGTAGGGTGGACGTGGGAGAAGGAGCAGCTGGAAGCAGTCACCATGTCCTTGCTGAAAGGAAAGGAAGATCGGAAGCTCAAGGACATGTTGACCAAACCACCACATACCAGCGGAGGAGATGGTAGAGAGTCCCCAACTACACAAATAGAGCACGAGGCGGAGGGAGCGGAAGCCCCTGTCACCCGCACCTTCCTAGAGATCCTATTTAACACGCTAAGGGAGAATTATCTGACACTAAAGAGTGAACTTGCGAGGGATGTGAAAGAAATCAGGCGAGACGTGGATGCTGTGGGAGATCATGTGGCAATCATCGAAGAGCAGGCCAGGGATGAGGAAGTGGAGCAGCTTCAACAGAAGGTGATATGGCTACGGGCTCAGTAGATTGATCTCCAGGCGCAGACGGAAGACCTGGAGAATCGTTCTAGGTGGAACATGCGTGTTAAAGGAGTTCCATCGGGCAAGAAGGCTCAGACATCGTTCGCTACCTGCAGGGGCTGTTCTGGAGCATATTTGGGGTCCCACAGACTTAGACATCAGAATAGACCATGCACATAGGGTGGGTTTGCGAAGAAATGCACCAGCTCTCCCACCAGACATTCTGGCCAACCTTCCAGATTTCCTTCTCAAAGAACGCATTCTACGAGATGCCAGGGCGAAGCAACCACTCAAATATTGGCATCATCCAGTGGCCCTCTACCAAGACCTGGCTTTGATAACCTTACAAATGCTACGGGAGTTTCGGGTGGCGACAACACACCTTCGGGACCAGGGGGTGTTGTACTCCTGGGGCCATCCTTTCCAGTTGATAGTCAAGTGGCAAGGAAAACTCTACCAAATCACTGCAAGAAGCATGCAGGGTGCTGGGCCTAGAGCAACCGAGCCAGGAAGAGGCAGACAGCAACGACCGCAAGTCCCCCCGGGAACAGTGGCCGAGTCCGGGGGAGGCGCCCCACAGAGCATATGCCAAGACCAGACTCCACAACCATGGCGCAGGAGAGGCAGGCGGTTCTTGAGACGTTGCTCAAAGACACCTCTTCCCAAGATGGCTCCTGAACTCTTAGGGGATTACTAAAGAAGACAAACCTAAGTGGGGTTGGGGGTGCGGTGGTTGAGAGCAGGGAGAACACTGGGCTTGGACCACACTATGTACCTTCTTTTTTCCAAGGGCACACCAACTGTGGGCTCTGGATATTATGGGGTTTTCAGTTGGGGTGAGGGGGGGGGCGGGAGCTGGTATTTTGGGTGTTGGTGTTGCAGAGGCGGAGATTGTACTGGAGGGGGCAGGCAAAGCGGCAGGGGGGTACACGGAAGGAACAATGGCTCACGAGTCCAAGGGAACGAAGGGTCCACCATAATCTCGTACCATGTTGTATTCCACAGTGAAAGTGGTTACCCTAAACGTGAAGGGCCTTAATAATCCCATTGAGCTGTAATACATTCTTTCCTATTTAGAGAACACAGTGCAGATGTGTCTCCTCCATGAGACTCACCTTCTCTCAAAAGACTGGCACCAGATGGGGTCACGATCCTTCCCCCTTCAATTTTTCTTCTCCACCCCGAATAAAAAGTCGGGGGTGGCTATATTGGTCGCTAAGCGTTTTTCGGGGACAGTAGGCGATAAGATAGCTGAAGTCAAAGGACGTCTCTTGGCTTGCACATTTCATGTTGGGGGGGGGGCACACACTAGCGGTACATATGCATGCCTGGATCACTTGATAGGCACAACAGAAATGCAATGGTGGGGGACATTGTACCGGCAGCAATTTCTGACCACGACGCAGTGATAGTCTCTTTGGTTGCCCCGATACCAAGACAGCCAGGATGTTGGCAACTCGGGGAAAGCATGCTTCTCAAAGAGGCAGTGACACGACAGATACACAAATGTATTGGACTACTTAGAGGTAAATCACTCCTCTGACATCTCCCTGCCCACTTTACGGGGGGGGGGCCTGAAAGCGGTAGTAAGGGGGTAAGTGATAGCCAACTCCGCGGCGGAGAATAAAGAGCACAGGAAAGGTAGGGAACTTCTCACAGCATAAGTACTAGAACTGGAGCAGGTTCAGTCAAATGGGGGCACCTGGGGTATTGTGACATTTGAAGGTGGCCTGAACACAATTGTCGGGGCTAGATCTCGACAGAGCTGAATACGCAGCGCTGTATCTCCAGCACTCCTATTATGTTGGAGGGGAAAAGGTTGAGCGCATGCTGGTGAGTGAACTTAGTCCCTGAACCCAACCAACGAGAGTCCAATCAATTGCGAACGACATGGGGGAGGTAGTCACTGAGAACGATGAGATGACAAACATTTAGGGATTTTTATGCAGATCTATACAGAAGTGAGACCGTCCCAGGACCACAAGTGACTGCATACTTACAAGGGGCAAACACGTCCGCGATGGTTGGAGATCAAGCTTAACTGTTGAACGCCCCAATCCGGATAGAAGAAGTTATAGTGGCGATATCACGCCTCAAGTTTCTGAAATCACCGGGACCGGATGGATTCTCTTCTCGGCAGGCTTCTACAAATCCTTTTGCCATATCTTAGCCCCAATCTTTTTTTTGATAATCCATTGTATCACCGTTTATAGTAACAAAAACCTAGAAAGACAGCATATGAATGCACAATACATCAAAGTCCATAACCAGCAGATAGCAGAAGGCCTGGCTTAGATATAAGGCCCCTGCACTAGCCGTTTCATGTGAAGGAGAGCAGCGATACAAAAGGAAAACAAGCATAGAATTCAAAACCGCAGATTTAGCCATTTGCCCCAAACCTTTTCAAATTTTTCAGGACATCCTCGGGCCTTGGGTAAGCTTCTTGTCCCATTGTGTGGCGCAGAGCGGAGCGCCAGGCTGTTGGGACTGCTCTAGTGATAGGCGGAGTATTCTGCAGAATAGGGGCCCCGTACAGGTAAGCTTGAATCCGTGAGAAATCCATAGATCTGAGCTCTGTGCAGTAGGCCGGATCAGACCAGCCTCCAGCGAACCAGTCGCGGACCACAATGAGTCAGGTGGCCAAGTAGTAAAGGTGAAATCTGAAAAACACGTTAGTTAGATTCCTCACCTTAGAATATCCCCAGGCGTCACACTGGATCCGGAAGATTTTTGTAGCAATACCCCTTGCGCGTCGCTAGGTGTCATCTGCGGCTCCGCGTCCGTCGTTGGCGTCGTGTGCGGAATGACATAGTCGGAGTACTTAGACGCCGCCCTCGCGCGCTGACGTCAGTTCTTTTTTCCGCGCCAGTAAGCGCCGATCAGGGAGAGCTACACCTTTAGTCATTTTTTTGACTAACTTTTTTGACTCTTTTTGGTCACTTTCTCGACTCCAGGCCTGCGATGACTGTCACCGATTGATGTCGGTGACCGATTGTGAGAAAGTGGCTCTGTATATACTGTTCCCTAATAGGTACAGGGTGTACAGAGTCCACAGTCCCCCAGAGGCTGATAGAGGTCAAAGTTAGGTATGACCTTACTCTCAAAAGTGGTAGCTTGGTCGAGCAGTAAGGCAGTACCAGAGGACAGTGTAAAGCATTTATTGTACACACTCAGTCAGCAAATGGTTTCACACACTCAATAACTGAACTCTAGGCCAATGGTTTATATATATAAAATATATGCTTGTTTTATTTTTAGAACCACAAAGGGGGTAAAAATATACTTTCTCAGAATGAGAGGTTGAATATAAATACTTTTGTCTTAAGCAATAAATTTGTGTAAACAGTCACAGTTGGTTGCAATAAACAATCCTATTTCCTAAACATAACAATGCATTGAGCTCAATGGTAAATTCAGGTTATTTGTAATAAATTACTTTTCAGATTACTTTTGGAATTCCAGGTCTGGCTCCTAGAACCAGCCTGGGGTCAGTATTCAGAATCAAGTGATGAAAGTCGACTTAATAACTGTAATGATTTCTAAATAATATTTAGCTATTTCAAAAGTTAGCACTTAGAAAATATTTCAAAGAAAACATTCAATGGATCTCTATGGCAAGAAATTCAAATTGCAGGTAGAGTACTTTATCGTTACTTTAGTAATCCAGGACTGGGTACCTAGACCCAGGACTGGGGTCCTTATCAGAAGCAGGTATGTAATTTCGTTTGCAGAAATGGTACGATTTTAAAAGAATATTTCAAATTTGCAAAATTAGACACTTAGAAGAAATTTCACAGAAAAGCAGACAATGGTTTCCTATGGGAGAAAAATGAGTTAGAGGTAAGTATAGTTGTGAACACTTTTCAGGGTCAGGGCTGGGCACCAAGATCCAGCACTGGGAGCTCACCTAGGAGCAGGTGAGTAAATTCGTTTTTGTCACTTGGCTGATTTTTGGTGAATTTTTGCAGTTTTGAAAAGTTCACACTTAGAAGATTTTTGAAGAAAAAGCCAGTCAATGTTACCCTATGAGGAAAATGAAGTTAGCGGTTTAAGGGTAAGTACTCGACTGGCAGAGTTGAAATTCCGGGCATGGACTCAGGGGTCCCCCAGTGTTAGGTAGGTACAGTTGGTTCACCCTCAGCGGTTTCAGGACGGCCGGGTGCAGAGAGTTAGGCCCAATGTTATCCTATGAGGGATAGGGGGGCCTTGGTTGGTGGCTGCTGTCTGGCAAGCCACGCGGCTGTGGGAGCTGGGCTCCTGGTCACTTACTCAGGGAAAGTGGGGAAGTAGGTTAGTGTAGAGAGGGCACTGCCAGGGCCACTCGGGCGGCTGGGTGCAGGGTGCTTTTGAGCCTTCGGGCGCTCAATGGAAATCAATGGGAATGTTCCGGTTTGGAAAAAGGCTGCAGGCTCGGGGACGAGGATGTTTCAGGTGCCACCACCACTTCGAGGTAAGTTGGGTAGTTGTAGGTTAGGTGGGTACCCCGGGATTGGGCACAGGGGGCCGCAGGGCGCCGGGTGCAGGGGTGCCTTTTGACGTCGGGAATCTTACCCTCTGGTTGATTGCGGTTGGGGTGGCACTTGGTTCTGAGGCTGCAGGCTTCCTCCGGGATGTCGAGGGGGGTCCTTGGGTGCCGGACTCGGGGTCACAGTCGCCGTGGGGTCGTCCTCAGGGTATTTGTCCACTCCGGCACTGGCCAGGCTTGGCTGGTGCAGAGTGTGTTGGGTCCGCGGTTCCGGGCTGCTGCCAGGGGTTAAAAATAGGTTTCTTGAGTAGAGCCTCTACTCATGGGAGTCCCAGGGGCTTAGAGCCAAAAGGTAGCCAGGTCCTCCGGGGTTGGTGAGGTTGCTGGCCACGAGAGATGCCGCGCTGGTGCAGGTTCGAGAGTCGACAGGCCGGTAGGGCTGGGGCCTAAGCAGTTGGTGTCTTCTCTTTTTAGCAGCTGCAGGGCAGGTCTTTGTTGTTCTTGCTCTTCTTGTAATTTTGTATCTGGAATCTAAGGAAGGAAGGTTCAGGGGGCCCCTAAATACTAGATTTAGGGGCGTTATAGGTAGGTGAAGGCCAGGGACCAATGGGTCCTTGTCCTGGGGTGGGTACACCCCCTATCCTGCCTCTCTCCTGTGGGAGGGGGGCAGTAGCCTAATCCTGATAGGGTAGGGCCTCCCATCTTCAAGATGGCGAGAGCCCGGAGATGTGCTTCACCTCGCCTCCCCCACCTGAGGGGTGGGGTGGGCAGGCTGGCACATCCCCTGTCCTTGTATGGGGTTTCCGGCCAAGCTTCCCGCCAGAGTGGGGGGTTGCAGTGGCCTGGGGAAACTCCAAATGGCGGCCTGCCTTTGAAGCTTCCCTTTGCTCATCCTGGGGGAGGAGATTTCTCACCTCACCCAGGATGTGCATTGTTGCAGGCCCGGGAGAGCAGGGGCTCTCCCACCCAGGGGTCCAGCAACGTGTCTGCTGTGTGGCAGCCTGGGCAGCCTCAGAGCAGACGTGGATTGTAAGTTAGCTGTAAGGGGGCATCTCTAAGATGCCCTCTGGGGTGCTTAGTACATTAAATCCTACACTGGCATCAGTGTGGGTTCAATGTACTGAGAAGTTTGATACCAAACTTCCCAGGCTTCAGTGTTGCCATTATGGTGCTGTGGAGCTCGTGTTTGACAAGCTCTCAGCACCATGTACTCTTAAATGACAGCACTGCACTTACAGTGCCCAGGAATGTACCCGGGTACTGTAGGGGCACAGGGCTCCTGCTCCTGTGCCCACACCATAGGCGTAATGCACCCAGCTAGAGGGGTGGCTGACATATGCCTTGGCAGTGTAGGTGATGGGCATGGTACACAGTGATGTGTGCCATGTCGTCTTTGTTTTGTCCTGCACCCAGACACTCAGCCTGCAAGGGCAGTGTGTGTGTGTCAGGGTACAGGGCCTCTAAGGGTGGCACAATGAGTGCTGCAGCCCTTGGAGGCCTTCCCTGGCCACAAGGCCCTGGGTACCTAGGGTACCATTTACTAGGGGCTGACATGTGGCTAGGGTTTGCCAATTTGGAGTTTGTGTGGTTTAAGGAAGGAACATAGGCCCTGGGCACCTGATTGGCAGGAACCCAGGGTACAATCAATCGAAGTACATTCAGCAATTTAGCAAAAAGTGGGGGCATACCATGCAAGAAAGATGGCACTTTCTCACACCGATCATCACCGCCGGTGCCTGTACTGCTTGGGCCTCGACCACGACGCGGAGTCGTGCTCAGATTGTATGGCCCTGACCTCGAAAGCTAGGCGGGAGCGGTCCCGCAAGCTTCTCGAGCTTCACCACTCTGCTCCGCGCCCCTCTCGAACCCGGTCTAGGAGGAGGTCCAAGGATCGGTCGCGGAGCCGCATTTGACACCGTCGCTCACCTGGCTCGAAGTCTTCGGGTAAGTCGAAGCGCTCCAAGAAGTCCAAGAGGCGACACCGCTCTTCGGACTCCCCTCGCCGGTCGCGCGACTTGGCCGAGGGTCAGGGTGGTTCCACCCCCACAGCTCCACCAGAGCCGCAGGCGCTGCGCACGTCCCCATTCCCGCCGGTCCCTGGGACTGACGCGACGCCGGCGGAGGTCAGTGCCTTCCTCTCGGCCATGAGGAGCCTGGCCCCGCCGTCGACGCACGCTGGCGCGCCTTCGGGCCCCGCGGACTCGACTGGGTGACCTTGCGCGCCGGCGGCTCCGGCCCCGGCGCCGTTGGAGGCTCTGGCCCCGACGCCGCTGGTCCCCGAGGGGCCCAAGCCTGGGCCCCCGTCGACGCCGGTCGACCTCGCCACGCCGCCTCCGCCGGCATCGACACCGGTGCCACCTCCGACTCCAGTCGACGTCGATCCCCGGTTCAGCCCCTGTCCGGTCCCGACATTGATGCAGCGCCGCCCGACGCCGCATCCGACGCCGCTAGAGACACATTATGTCTATCGACCAGCTCCGATCATTCCTCCTGTTTACCAGGAATCGGATGACGGGGGTGACTGGGAGGGGTCCGTGGACCCTTTGGCCCTTCAGGGCCAACTTGCCCAGGACTGGGCAGATGAACTGGGGGAGGCCAGTGGTTTGGATACCTCACCGGACACTGGATTCATTTCTCCTCCGACTGTGGCTTTGGAGGAGGGTGCAGCTTTTTCTGTGGTGCTGCGCAAGGCTGCCGCGGCCCTTGGGCTTGAGCTGCCTGCCGTGGCTGTGAGGACGAACATCCTCACTGAGGTGCTTCAGTCTGCCGCATGCTCCACTGAGCCTCTGCTGCAATTCAATGAGGCCCTCATTGACGTTCTGCAGGGCACCTGGTCCAAGCCCTCTACAGTCCTTCCTGTGGATAGGAACGTTGCCAGGCACCACCGCCCTGCTCCGGGCGACCCCCAGTTTTCTGTCCCAACACCCCACCCCGAGAGTCTGGTTATCCAGGCCTCTACCTCCCAATCCTCCTTCCCGTCCGCTCCTCCGGACCAGGATTCCAAGAGACTGGAACAGTTCGGTGAAAAGCTGTTCTCCTCGCTCAGTTTGGGCCTGCGGTATTTGAACACTGCCTGTCTCTTGGACCGTTATTCCCACTCTCTGTGGGATACGGTGGAGGACGTGCTGCCCTGTGCCCGGAGGAGGCCCGGGCACGGCTTTCCTTGGCCCTGGCCGATGGGAGAGATGCAGCGCGCCATGCCATCCGATGTGGACTTGACACTACGGACTCGCTGGGTAGGGCGATTTCTACCACGGTGGCGCTTCGACATCACGCCTGGCTGCGGTCCACGTACTTTTCAGGGGATGTCCAGAGCACTCTCATGGACATGCCTTTTGATGGCGCTTGCCTTTTTGGTGAGAAAGCGGACAGTGCGCTGGCTCGCTTCAAGGACTCCTGGGCTACGGCCAAGTCCTTGGGCCTTCTCGGCCCCGCGGCCACAAACTTCCGCTTTTCGCTCCTTTCGTGGCCAAGGAAGGGGCACCTCGTCACGTCCGCCTAGCCACCGGCCGCAGAACCAGCCTGCACGCGGTCGCGGACGTGGTTTCCGCCGAGGCGGTACTGGAGGACAACGCGGTCAGTCCACATCCACCCCGGCAGCATCCGCCTCAAAGCCTTCCTAGTCCGAGCTTTCAGGCCCATTCCTCGCCAGTGGGGGGAGGGGTTCGCAATCACCTGCTCCACTGGCGTACCATTACTTCGGACAGGTGGGTGCTGCAAATCGTCCGAAGGGGCTACTCCCTCCCCTTCGAGACGACCCCTCCAGCCATGCCACCGCAGCACCACCGTATCTCGGAGGATCATTTGAATCTTCTGCAAGAGGAAGTTCTGGCCCTCTTGGCCAAAGAGGCCGTCGAGCGCGTTCCGAGTCCAGAAGTAGGTCGTGGTTGTTATTCCCACTACTTTCTGGTTCCCAAGAAGGGCAAAGGGCGCCTGCGCCCTACTTGGACCTCCGGAACGTCCATGCCTTCCTCCGGAAGGAACGGTTCAAAACGTTGACTTTGGCTCAGTTTCTGGCTGCCCTGGAGACTGGATGGTAGCGTTGGACTTGCAGGACGCATATTTCCACATCCCCGTCCTGCCGGCCCACCGGGGTTATCTGCGGTTCACGGTGGGTCAGGAGCACTTTCAGTTTACCGTGCTCCCCTTCGGCCTTACCAGTGCCCCTCGGGTGTTCACGAAAGTGATGGCGGTGGTCGCAGCTCATCTGCGCAGATCAGGGGTTCCAGTCTTCCCCTATCTCGACGACTGGTTGTTGAAGGCGGGCTTGCCCCAGGCAGTCGTCTCCCACCTCCAGACTACGGCGGATCTCCTGCAATTGCTGGGGTTTTCCATCAACGTGCCGAAGTCACACCTGAGCCCCTCTCAGAAGCTCCTCTTCATCGGAGCGGTTCTCGATTCGGCGCAGTTCCGGGTTCATCCGCCGGAACAGTGGGTCCGGGATATACAGGCCCTGATTCCCATCTTTCAGCTTCTATCCTGGGTTTCGGTCAGGCTAGTGTTGCGGCTTCTGGGGCTGATGGCCTCCTGCATCCTACTGGTGCATCACGCCAGGTGGCGCATGCGGGCTCTGCAGTGGGACCTGAAGTTTCAGTGGGACCTGAAGTTTCAGTGGGACCTGAAGTTTCAGTGGGCCCTGAAGTTTCAGTGGGCCCAGCATCACGGCAACCTGTCCGACCATGTCTTGATCTCGGAGGGCACTGCACAGCAGTTGCAGTGGTGGCTCACGGACCGCGATTGGGTCACGAGCAAGAGCCTCTCCCTACCCCTACCGGAGCATGTCGTAGTGACGGATGCGTCCCTCCTGGGATGGGGTGGCCATATGGGAGAGGCGGAGATCAGAGGCCTCTGGTCTCCGGCGGAGTCTCGCCTCCACGTCAACTTGTTGGAGCTGAGAGCGATCGACTTGCACTGAAAGCCTTCCTTCCCTCTGTCGGGGGGAAGTGTAGTGCAGGTGTTCACGGACAACACCACCGCCATGTGGTATTGCAACAAACCGGGCGGGGTGGGGTCATGGACCCTTTGTCAGGAGGCTCTGCGCCTCTGCACATGGCTGGAACACCAGGGCATCATCCTGGTGGTTCAGCATCTGGCGGGCTCTCTGAACGCCAGAGCAGATGAACTCAGCCGCCGGTGCATGATGGATCACGAATGGCGTCTGAACTCCGAGGTGGCGCAAGGTCTCTTTCAGCAGTGGGGAGAGCCTTGGTTAGATCTATTCACCATCGAAGAGAACGCGCAATGGCAGCAGTTCTGCGCGTTGGAATTTCCAAGGCGGCACTCGCTAGGAAACGCTTTTCGTCACGAGTGGTGTTGCGGTCTGTTGTACGCCTTTCCGCCTATACCACTTCTGCCCAGAGTGCTGAAGAAGATCAGGCGCGACCGAGCCCAAGTCATCCTGGTGGCTCCGGATTGGGCACGAAGGTACTGGTATCCCGAGCTACTCAGTATGTTGACCGATCCTCCGATACGTCTGCCCCTTCGGGAGGATCTTCTGTCGCAGCATCAGGGGATGGTCCTCCACCCGAACCTGTCCAGCCTCCACCTCCATGCGTGGAGATTGAGCGGCGGCAGTTGATGCCATTTGACTTGCCTCCTGAAGTCTGTGATATCATTCTGGCAGCCAGGCGTCCCTCCACAAAGACTGTATACGCCTGCCGGTGGAACAAATTTGTGGCATGGTGCACAGCAAATGCTGTGGATCCCCTTTCCGCCCCTCTTTCTGTGGTTCTCCTCTTTCTTTCTTTGGCCCAGCAGGGCTCTGCCTTGGGCACCTTGAAAGGTTATCTTGCTGCCATCTATGCCGCCTTACGGCTTCCTGATAAGCCCTCTCTTTTCAAGTCCCCTGTGGTGTCACGCTTTCTTAAAGGCATTACTCACATGTTCCCTCCTGTCCCTTTCGTAATGCCTCAGTGGGACTTTAATCTTGTTCTCACATTTCTGATGTGCGCTCCCTTTGAGCCTCTTCACAATTGTCCTCTTCATCTTCGGACTCTTAAGACTGCTTTCCTGGTAGCCATCACCTCGGCTAGACGGGTGAGTGAGCTCCAGGCTCTATCGTCCAAGCCTCCTTTTCTATCTGTTCATCCGGACAAGGTTGTCCTTCGGCCTCGTCCCTCCTTTCTTCCGAAAGTGGTGACCCCCTTTCATCTTGGGCAATCTGTCACCTTGCCCACCTTCTTTCCGCCTCCGCATCCTTCCAAAGAGGAAGAGCGACTCCACCGTCTGGACCCAAAACGTGCGCTCTCCTTTTATTTGGACCGCACGAAACTGTTCCGGGTGGACGACCAGCTTTTCGTTGGCTACGGGGGTGCTAAGAAGGGGAAAGCTGTGCACAAACGGACCATCTCCCGGTGGGTCGTTTTGTGTATAAAAACCTGTTATTCCTTTGCAAAAAAGGACCCTCCTGTTGGGCTGCGAGCCCATTCTACTCAGGCCACAGCGGCTACTACTGCTTTGGGACGGGGAGTCCCTTTGCAGGACATCTGTCAGGCGGCGACGTGGGCTTCGCTGCACACAATTGCCAGGCACTATTGCCTAGACAGCCAAGTCTTGAGGGATGGCTTCTTTGGCCGTTCTGTCCTCCAGGACTTTCTGGTGTGATCTTGGTTCGCAGACCCACCACCGGGGTTGGTATTGCTTGGGTATCTATTCTAAGGTGAGGAATCTAACGTGTTTCTTTCAGATGAACAAGTTACTTACCTTCGGTAACGATGTATCTGTAAGGAACATTAGTTAGTTAGATTCCTCACCGACCCACCCATCCTCCCCGTTCTGCGAACTGACATCTAGGGTTAAGGCTATCCTTTTCAGGGCCCTAGATTTTTTGGCACCAGTGTCTGTCTCTTGCATGGCTCTGCGTTCCTGGCGCAGAAAGCGATGTACAAGAACTGACTTCAGCGCGCGAGGGCGGCGTCTAAGTACTCCGTCATTCCGGCGCACGACGCCAACGACTGATGCGGAGCCGCAGACGACGCCTAGCGACACGCAAGGGGTATTGCAACAAATCTTCCGGATCCAGTCTGACGCCTGGGGCTATTCTAAGGTGAGGAATGTAACTAATGTTTCTTACAGATACATCGTTGCCGAAGGTAAGTAACTTGTTTGTTTGGTCATCCCCATGCCTCCGTCAAAGGGAGATATCTGCCAGCATGGCTTCCCCCCCCCCCCCCCCCCCCCCCCCCCCCCACGACCAAAAACCTGATAATTGCCCTGGCGAACTCGCGGATCCAACTACCCGGGAGATGAGAAGTGATGTTTTGAAGAATATACAAAAAACGGGGGAGGAGAATCATTTTAAAAAGTGTCCCACTTCTAAGGGGGTTGAGTGGGAGGGACTGCCAACGTTTAAGGTCGGCTTTGGCTTTCGTCACCAGGGGTGTGCGGTTAAGAGCCCATTCCAGCTCGGGAAGCAGGGTTATCCAGATCCCCAGATATTTAAACGATTGTCTCCGTGGTGGGATAGTAGACTGCCAATCAAAGCAGGCTCTCGAGGGATAGAAGGGGGACCTAAGTGGATTTCGCCGTGTTGAGCCGTATAAGGCAATTTTGTCGATCAGATGGGGGTCCCAGGACCACCCTTGGATTTGGGGATCATTGTGTATGAGGCATGCCAGCGGCTCCATCGCCAGCACGAATAAAAGCAGTGAAAGAGGGCATCCCTGACGGGTGCCTCTCCGGATAGGGAATGCCTCTGAGAAGGTGCTGTTGGTCAGGACCCTTGCCTTGGAGCTGGAGTACAGGACTTGGATAAGGCGTCTAAAGTGAGAGCCGAAGCCCATAGTGGCAAGAACGTCTTCCAAGTAGCACCAATTAACTGTATCGAAGGCCTTCTCAAAATCGATGAGCAACATGGCCAAATACGGGGTGAGCAGATGGCGATGGGCTAGGGCAAGGTGGAGGCGCCGTATACAGTGCCGCGAGCAGGCATAAAGCCACATTGATCCAGGTGGATCAATACATGCAACAAGGGGTGAAGACGTTGAGCCAGGGCAGTCGCAATATTTTTCATTTCTGTGTTGAAAGAAATTGGGCGGTTGTCTGCAAGAAAGAAGGTGGCTGAGTCTTCGGAAGGACCACGATAGTGACTACGTCAGTCTCCGAAGGATGGAGCCCGTTTCGACCACGTGTTGGGAAGAGATCGACCAGGTGAGGGACCAATAAGTCTCGGTATGCCGCATAATATTCCTGCAGAAAGCCGTCGGGCCCCGGCGTCTTCCCAGAGTGCATTAGGGAGATAGCACCCTGGATCGCCTCTGGAGTTAAGGGAAGGTCAAGGTCAGTCTAATCGGTCTCAGCTAGGCAAGGGAGTTGGACCCACGCTCGGTCTAGTAGATCAGTCAGAGACCCCAGGGGGCCGAGCTGAGCATAGTAACCCATAAAAGCTTGGGCAATAGCTGGTGAAGTACAGTGGCGAGTACCAGCAGCGTCTCGGATTTCAGGGAGGATTCTGTTGGCCTTGGGGTAGGAGACCAGGTTATGAAGCAATTTATCATTTTTATCGCCCCAACCATAGACACGTACCACAGAAGAGCGTCTTGGCTGAGTCTAGGCAGATCTGGCGGATCTCCTCAGAGTATCGCTAGTTACCTAGCAGGATGGGCGTCATGTGTCGCCAGAGGTTATGTTATAACAATTTGTTACGCGCACAGCGACTCCAGCGAAGGAGCATCCCGGCGCAGAGACACGGAGCAGTCATAACACAACATGGAGATAATGCTACAGAAAAGTAGTAAGACAGGGAAGCTAAAATAAGAAGGTTTTTATGGCTCTACGAAACGACAGCAAGTCCTCTATCAGCCGAATTTCAACTGGGAGAGTGTTCCAGATTGACGCGGCTCTCACCCTGAAGGACCGGCCCCCCCCATCCTGCTGAGCCTAAATCTGGGGACAACCGCAATGGCCTGACCTTGAGATCGAAGATTGCGGGTAGGGACATAGAAAGAGATGGAGTTGGCCAGGATCTCAGGGCCAATGCCTCTAAGGATTTTGAAGGTCAGACACAGGACCTTACAAAGAATACGCTTCCTCACCGGGAGCCAGTGCAGGGAGCGGATGACATGAGACACCGGGCAGAACTTAGGAAGTCCAACAATGGCTCTCGCCGCGGCGTTCTGCACCCGCTGCAGACGGGTTAACTCAGCCTGGTTAGCCCCCGCCAGCAGGGAGCTAGCGTAGTCCAGACGGGAGATGATGGTTGCCTGGACCACAAGCTGTCTGGTAGGGGCTTCGAAGAACTTAAGCACCGGCCTTAACCCTCTTAAGAGACCGAAGCAACAGGCTGCGATTTTATTGGTGTGCCCTATAAATGTGAGACCAGCGTCTAACCAGACCCCAAGGTTCTTTACCTCCGTCACTAAGGTCGGAGTGGGGCCCAACTCCGAGGGCCACCACTGATCGCCCCAAAGCTCCACTCCCTTCCCGACAACCATAACCTCTGTTTTTGAGGCATTCAGCTGGAGACAGTTACCTGTCAACCAGCTAGCCACCGCCTTCAGTCCGGACTGAAACCTGGGGGCATCCTGTTCCGCATCCCCGCTGAGAGTAACCGCCAGCTGTGTCATCGGCATATGAGACCATGGTTAGGCCCCACTGCCTTGCGACATCAGCCAGCGGTCTCACGTAGAGATTGAACAGCGTGGGACTCAGCGAGGATCCCTGCGGAACCCCCATGGCCAGAGGCTGGAACCTGGACTTGAAGGGAGGGATGGCAACACAGAAGGAACTGTTGTCTAGGAAGGAGCGGAACCATTGCAGCGCCAGGCCGCCGATACCAGTCTCCTCGAGCCGCCTAAGGAGGATGCTGTGCGATACAGTATCGAATGCGGCGCTGAGATCTAACAAAATCAGCGCCGCCGTCTGACCAGCATCCAACCTTGCACGGAGATGTTCCACCATCACCAGAAGGGCAGTCTCCGTGCTGTGACCAGCACGGAAGCCATTCTGTGTGGGATCGAGGGCATTGGACCGGGCTAGGTATTCAGACAGGGCCAGATTGACATGAGCCTCTGTCAACTTAGCTGGCCAGGGCAGCAGCGAGATGGGACGGTAACTTTCCGGCTTAGACGGGTCAAGAGATGGTTTTTTAATGATCGGGGACACCACCGCCTGCTTCCAACTGATGGGAACGACCCCAGTCTCTAAGGAGAGATTGACAAGAGAGCGTATAGCCACGCGCCCCACAAAAGTCTGATCTCGAAAGAGGGCAGGCCTCACTGGGTCGGATGGAGACCCAGATTTAACTTGCGTCGCAAGTTTGTCAAACCCTTCCAAAGTGAGGGGGGGGAAATGAAAGCAGAGCGGGCTGGTAAAGTGTCTCCTTAGGGCTACCCATCGCTATACCAGTGCTCGGGAAGGTCCGATATATAGACTGAACTTTTCCCAGGAAATAGGTAGCGAGGGATTCACAGTGTGTGACAGAACTCTCAACCGTAGAGATAGACCGCTTAGACATGAGATCTTTCACCGCCTTGAAGATGGCCTTCGACGGGTTAGTGCTATTCCGGAATTCCTCGGCATAAAATGCCGCTCGGGCACGACAAATGGCCCGGTGGTAGAGCTTGACGGACGCGACATATGTAGCTTTTAACTCAGCCCCATATGTCTTCTGCCAGGCCCTCTCCGCCCGTCTACAGGCTCCCTTCAGAGCGCGCAAAGCGTCGTCATACCAGGGGCTTGACACTCGAGGGTTGATCTTCGTTGTTACAACAGGTATCAAAACATCCAGAGCCCTAATGAGCCAAGAGCAGAAGAGATCGTACCCCTTCTCTACGTTGTTAAATGGGCCCAAAGGTTTCACAGACAGAAGATGGTAAAAGTCATCCAGCCTGAGTTTACTCCAGGGTCTCCTGGGTACCCGCTTGGCTGAAGAGGTGGAAATGTTGGTAGTCATAGGGCAATAAATGGATACCAAAGAATGGTCAGACCACTCTACAGGAGACACCGACGTGACTTTAGCCTCGGTCAAGTTGGTAAAAAAAGGGTCAAGAATATGTCCCCCGGAATGAGTAGGCTGGGAGACCAGCTGAAAAAGTTGAAAGGCCTCTAAGTCCATAAGAATACTACGTGCTGTCAGACAAGATGGAGCATCGAAATGCAAATTTAAATCGCCCAAGATGGAAAAATTAGCACAGTCGGTGACCAAGGTGGCGACAGTGTCTGGGAAAACATTCCTGAACGCCACATCACTGCCCGGCGGACGATACACCACCATCCCAGAGAGTGTAAATTCTGGGCTGACAGAGACTTTAAAAGAGGCACTTTCACAGCCAGCGATCTTAAGAATGGTCCACACACAGGAAAAACTAGATCTCACTATCAAAGCTATACCCCCCCCTCTGGATAGCCTATTCGCAGTATACATAGAGTAGCCGGGAGGGCAAACAATATTGGGAATGGCAGTGTCTGCTTCCTGAAGCCATGTTTCGGTTAAGGCTAAAATATCCGGGGTTTCGTCTTCAATCAGGTCGTACACATTTTGTTGATGTTTAAGAATCGACCTGACAAGATTCAAAATCCGCAGTGAGGGCGGTAGCCCCCTGTTGTGCCGAACGGCAGAGGGACAAAGCCGGGAAAGAAGCTGCGGGGGGTCAAGCGCCAAACCATTACAGGGACAGCGGTAGGGGCCACATAATGGATGAACGGGCTGTAGAATGCAATGACCGCTCGCCTTACCGATAGAGTACAGGCGCTCCCTGGAGTATGTATGCATGGCAACAGTGCTGGGTAGACGAGAGCAGGCCAGAGCCCGCCACGTCCCGCGCGTCCTTAGCGCGGACGGGCGCAGACGGGCCGGACTCTGGCACGACTCCGGCCACGCGAGGACACGCCCGCTGCGCGATCCCGCTGCGCTAGGGGAGGAGCATGAAATACGCGTTCCCCCGCTGGCGCATGCGCAATGCAGCGCTGTCCGATGTAATGGGCCACTCACCCCAGTGCAAGATGTCCGCCACCCTGGGAACCAACCCGCCAAGCGGCGGTGCGGGATACAATTAATGTGCAGGTAAGGGGCTGAGGTAGAGCAAGGGTCAAGCGACCTAAAATCAGTTCAAATTAAACGAAAATATGCAATAAAATGTAGCAGAGCAGCAAGCGCCGTCACGCTCCTGTCTGCAATGAGCTCCGTGTCAGGGGAGAGAGAACGGGGACTCGCGTTAAATACGCGTTCCCCCGCTGGCGCATGCGCAATGCAGCGCTGTCCGATGTAATGGGCCACTCACCCCAGTGCAAGATGTCCGCCACCCTGGGAACCAACCCGCCAAGCGGCGGTGCGGGATACAATTAATGTGCAGGTAAGGGGCTGAGGTAGAGCAAGGGTCAAGCGACCTAAAATCAATTCAAATTAAACGAAAATATTCAATAAAATGTAGCAGAGCAGCAAGCGCCGTCACGCTCCTGTCTGCAATGAGCTCCGTGTCAGGGGAGAGAGAACGGGGACTCGCGTTAAATTCGCGTTCCCCCGCTGGCGCATGCGCAATGCAGCGCTGTCCGATGTAATGGGCCACTCACCCCAGTGCAAGATGTCCGCCACCCTGGGAACCAACCCGCCAAGCGGCGGTGCGGGATACAATTAATGTGCAGGTAAGGGGCTGAGGTAGAGCAAGGGTCAAGCGACCTAAAATCAATTCAAATTAAACGAAAATATGCAATAAAATGTAGCAGAGCAGCAAGCGCCGTCACGCTCCTGTCTGCAATGAGCTCCGTCAGCTCCAGCTGTGCGGCTTGTGCATCAAGCCGAGTCAAGCGAGCAGTCTGTTCTGCCCGTTTCGTGTGGACCAGACCTCTGGTCACCGCACGCTAGGTGGCCTTAGCGGCTTCCCACAGTGTGTGCCTGCAGAGGGAATCCAGCCCTTGTTGGCAAAAAATGTTTCAGTTCTACTGCGAGCGTGTGCTTTATCTCCGTATCTTGCAAATACCATGTGTTGAGCCGCCAAACCGAACGTACCCCCCCTGGTGGTGTTTCCCAAGCGGAGAGAAATAGCGGAGTGGTCTGAGATTCCAGGTGGGAGAATAGAAACACCGGAGACCAGTTCGCAGTCTGTGGCGGGGAGGAGGATCCTGTCAATACGGGAGTGGGTATGATGAGCTGCTGATGTGAGTGTATGGTTTCCCACGGGGGTGCCAAATCCTCCAGGTGTCACATAGACCAAGGGCAGATGACCAATCTGATAGCGGTTTTGAACAGGTGAGGCGTGTTGAGGGGGGGGGGGGGGGGGTCACCCGTTGCATCGAGGTTCGGCTGCATTACCGCATTGAAGTCACCCCCAATTATTGTTTGACCTTGGGGCAGGGCAGAGATCACCTCCGTAAGGTGATGGAGAGTAGAGGAGAGCGTGGCTGGAGGGATGTACGTTGAAAGGAGGCTGAGGACCTGTCCCTCAAGCCTACCGGAGAGGGCCACATAGCGACCTTGTATGTCTGTCATCACGTGTATTGGGGTGAAGGGAAGACCTCGCCGAGTCAGTATAGCCACCCCCCCGGGAGCCTCTTGTGAAACGGAAGTGCCAGACCCTGTCAAACCCATAACAGGCAAGGAAGGAGCATTGGGTTCCCAGGAGGCAAGTCTCCTGAAGGAGGAGCATATCAGGCGCTTGGCGCTCCCGAGGACGGATATCTGTTTGATACGGTCCAGTAACCCATTGCCGTTCCATGACCAGATGTGGAGGGACCTACTGTGTGGGCATCTGGGAAGCAACTGGCATGGAGAAAAAGGATCTGGGGGAGGGGTCTAGGTCCCCAGTGAGGTAACTCATCGCGGCCTGGATAGGGAGATGTGGCTTGCGCATGATGATATACCCCTGTCAGTGTAGATGGCGTGTGCATGCGGTAGGCTGTCATAAAGAACAAAAAACATTGATGCAAACAAAGCTGCGAACAATAACTCGAACAGAGTCCAAACAAATAGAATCCGGAGGGCAACGGCCACCCCGCCCAACACTCCCCACCCTATACTTCCAAAGCATCTGTCGCCCCAATAGCAATAACAAAAGGCTACACAAATGGTTAGCAGGGCAGTTCGTGACGATGGTGATGGACCCTCCATATAGATGGATAACATGGTGTCAACATATTCATGCAAAATGCCCCAAGAGTTCCGACCCAGCTTCACTTCCACGGGACCTCACATTTAGAGTCCTGCCTCTTCACCAGACCCCCGGAGCGAGGGACTCAACCGATCTGAGTCAGAGAGGGCCAGGCGCAGCGTCGCAGCTGTGTCATGTCTATGGTTCAAGTCTTATCATTGAACTGGCGCAGCTGTGGTCATCCAGAACCGGAGGGACTCCAGAAGATAGCAGCAATTGGGACTCTGCCCCGGCGAACGTGACTGGTCCCCCCCCCCCCTCGCCACTCCCCTCTCTTACGGGACCGATAGTGCCTCCGCTGTGGTTTGGGGGGAGACTGGTGCAACTGAGGAGGGCCCGAAAAGGTAGGAGGGGAGGCAGGTTGGGTCCGTAGAGGCCGCTCTTCCGTGAGGCAGGTCCATGCCGCCTGCGGTGTTGAAGAGTGCCTTGTCCTGGAAAATGACTGAGGTGGGCCGGGAAGAGGAGCCCATAACGCAAACCCAGATTGCGGAGTTTTTGTTTGAAATCTGTGTGTGTACGACGTTGGGCCTGAACGTCTCTTGTGTAGTCCGTGAAAAGCATTATGGTATTGTTTTGATGTTTTAAGGGCCCGGGGGCTCGTGGCTCCCTTAGGATAGCGTCTCGGATGTTGCAGATCCGAATGATGGGACAGGGTGGAGTCCCGTGGGGAGGTTTGGCCTCCAGAGAGCGGTGCGCTCGCTCGATTGCGAACCATGGCGAGAGAGCGTCTTTGGGTATCCATGATCTGACCCAGGTCTCCACAAAGGTGTCCATGTGTCCCTGTTCGGCACCCTTGGAAAAACCTATGAGGTGCAGGTTGTTCCGGCCAGAACGGTTCTCAGCATCTTCAGCCCAGCGGTGCAGCTCCGATGTCTAAGTCTGCAGGCGGGCCACCTGAGTTTTCAACTGGCCCAATTCGTCTTCAGCGGTAAAGGCGTGCTTCTGCCTCAGACAAACTTTCCGTGGCGTTGCGGAGGTCCTGACATGAGGGCCACGTCAACCCGCACCTTGCTGATTTTGCCCTCCACGGATGCCTGAGAGGTGCAAATTGCCTTCAGGATAATCAAAAGGTGACCCCCCCCCCCCCCCCCCCCTCCCCTCCTGCTGCCTGAAATGGCCAAACCAGTGGGGGGACTGCCCGGATCTATGTGGGGTGAGCACCGTCGGGCCGACGAGAGGTGAGGGGAAATGGGGGGGTGGGGAGGGGGTAAGCAAGCCCGGTCTCGGCGCTCTATGAATGTGGCTGAACCCGCCCCACCCCGTGGGGTCTATGCAGGATAGAGGCAGCCTCCGAAGCAAGAGTCCAGGAGTAAGAACGGAGGCTATTCGGTCAAACAGCAGATCCGGGCGGGCACTCGAGCCAGGGCGCCAAGCGACCAGGTAAGGGAACGGGCCAGTAGTGGGAGCCTCGCACCACCAGACGTGTGCGGCCGGTGCAGGACTGTGACTGTGGGACCTCTGGGTACCCCACGCCGCCCAATGTGTGCGGCCGAGTTGAAGTGGCGGGTGTCAACCTCGGGTGCTATCCCAGGTGTCGCGCCACTCGGTGCCTGTGGCCAAAGCCTGTTGGTCAGGAGGCAACATCCCGCAAGGACCAAAATTCGCAGAGGGGCCAGCGTCTCAGCCACTAGTGCAGCAGGTGGCGCAGATTTGCAGAGGCCAGGTGGGAGTAGAGTAGGCGCGCCAGCACCCCAGGCCGTAGCGAACCATGCCAGGCCCTGACAGGAGGTATCAAGAACGCCCGGGGTTGTGACAGGGTGCAGCAGTTAGAGTGGATCTTGGGGGGGGGGGGGGGGGGGGGGGGGGGGGGGGGGGTGTTAGGAAACCCCCGTCGCAGGTGTCTTGCACTCACCCCATCTCACAGCAGGTTGCCACCACCAGGCCCAAAGCAGGAGATTAGGAGGTAGGGCAGGTCTTCGCAGCTCCAGAGCGGATCCAGAAGTCTCAGGACACTGGACCGGAGGACACAGCAGCGACCGATGGGGTTTCCTTACCCCAGGCCTCAAGGACAATCCGGTCAGGGCCCGCTCTTCAAGACTCTGGTGCGTGCAGTCGCAGCTCCACCGGCGGGGAAAACCGGGCTGCCTACCCGCGGCAGTCGGGAGACCAGGTCTGAGTTGGGTCCAGGCTCGAGTGGAGTGGCACGCAGCGGATCTCGTAGCCCTCTGCCGCCCCGCTCAGCGGCCGAGCCAGCAGCTGCAGGAAGCGAAGTCCATCGAAGCCCACACTACCCCGGAGTCCGGACCACAGAAGGCGGACCACGGCCAGGTAGGGCGCCTGCGGATACCTCTCTCGAGGGCACAGTCCAGGCAGAGTGTGTATCCCGGGTGGCGTAGTCCACCAGAGGGCCGCTAACACCAAGGCAGGGAGGGTGATGCAGGAGACTGAAGCTAGGGCTGCTAGGCCCGGAAGCCGGGCGCTGCCATCTTAGGGTCTCGGAGACAGTCACTCCGGATTCACACCTCAGCAGGTCGTGTTGCTGAAAATCTGAACGGAGTGGGGGGCCTCTCTGCCACTGTAGACACGACAGGGAAGCAGTGGAGATCGATGTGAGCACTGATGGCCGTGGATTACAAAACTGATGACGGAGGGGTCTGGAGCACTATCAAAGTGCGACTGCCATCTTGACGCTTTGGCCACTCTTTCCCCCCCCCCCCCCCCCCCCCCGCACCAATCTTGACGAGACTTTTTAATGCATTCGCAGTGCCAGGGTAGATTCCTACTGACATGCTGGCGGCATCTATAGTAGTCCTGCCCAAAACTGGGAAAGCTAAAACCCTGTGTAGCTCCTATCGCCCAGTGTCCTTCCGCAATGTGGACCTTAAGCTGTTCACAAGCATCTTAGCGGCAAGGCTAGGACGCTTGATGCCTGGTATAACTGAGCCGGATCAAGCGGAATTCATTCAAAATAGACAGAACAGTGACAACACCAAACTGATTCTCCACCTGTTCGATAAAGCTCACCGCATGCACATGGATGCTTTGCTTTTAACGGTCCACTTCAAAGGTGTTTGACTGGGTGGACTGGGACTTCCTAGGCCAAACCTTGATTCACTTCAGTTTGGGAGACCAATTCAGAGCATGGGTGACTAGTTGTTATAGCTCACCTACCGCTTCTATAGGGGTCAGTGTAATATCTTCTCAACCTTTCGCCATCCAACGAGGGACAAGGCAGGGATGCCCACTGTCACCCCTCTGATTTGCCTTCTACATCAATCCACTGAATTACACTAAACTAGTCCGACAGATTTCGAGGGAGCTGCAGAGATGGAAGCAGCATCACTTGTCCCTGATGGGAAGAGTAGCTGCGGTCAAGATGTCTATTCTCCCACAAGTTTTAGATCTGTTCCTGAAGTTGCTGGTCTGGCCACCAAAGAGGACACTTAACACGCTGCAATTTTTCTGGCCAGAGGCGCGTCCACGCATGCGGAAGGAGCTGGGGCATCGGAGACCAGAGGAGGGTGGCTTGGGGATTCCAGACTTGCTAGATTTTTTTAGGGCTGCCCAATTACGATACCTGGTGGAATGGAGTAGAACAGAATCTGAGAAGAGTTGGCTATTTCAAGACAGGGCATTAGCAAAACTCTCCCTGTGGAAGGTTCCCTTCCTGAAGAGGGTGGACCGGCCACAGAATCTTCAGGGCTCACCTATCACAAAAACGGTGCTGCAAGTTTGGGATGGGATAGCCAGTAGAAGGAAACTTACGACTTCACCCTCCCCGATGACTCCCCTATTCGAAAACAAGGAGTTTGTCCCGGGGCTCGATGGAAAGGTGTTTTAAACTTGGCAAGCTTTGGCTTACAAGGCGGCAAGCCATCTATTTGATATTGAGGGGATCCTACCGTTTTCACAACTAAGACAGGACTATACACTCCCAGAGAGGGAAAGGTTCCACTATATACAAATGAGACATTGGCTACTCCATCCAGACGTTCACCTGAAAGTCAACAGGAAAATGAGGAAATACGAGAAATGGCTGGTAGGTAAGCTTTGACCTGTTAAGGCCACTAATCCCCCCGCAGCCTACTGCTAGCCAGAAACGCTGGGGGAAAGAAATAGGAAGTGAGCTCGCAAGGAAGGAGTTTGGGGGAAATTTATTACAGGGCCAAACATAGGGCGTGAAACATGGCCAGCAAAGAAACGGCATTTAATATTGCCAAGTATTCAACCCTGACTGCAAAGCTTTTAAGAGAACAATACCTTGACCACTACCAAAGTCTTTACTTTCCCTGTGCTAAATGTGTGTTCCTTGAATTGATGTACCCGAATGTAGCCGATGTAATTGCTTTTAGGCTGTCATTGACTGTCAAATATTGTAGTGAGCCACAATCTACTCTGCCAATTAATCTGATGGTTGTCGAAATGAAAATGATTAGCGTACATGACTGCCTGATATTTCAGGAACTTTCGTGAGCTTTATAGATACATGTATGACCAATCTTACAATGTGTGTAATGTTTGAACTCCAGTTTGGTTGCTGCAGTTAATTGAAGTACCCTTGCTTCTATTGAAAAAACATAGCCTAAAGATTCATTAGTTACTCCCCCAAGGGTAACACCAAATTATATTTTTTACAAGAATACAGTGTTGCTGCTGGTCTTGTTTCTTGCTCTTCTCAAGGGACTTAATGGAGTTTGTATTTTTTTTTTTTGCAGATGAGCATGAAAACTTTGATCCCCTGCATCCGTTTCATCATTCAACTACAGGTATGCATAATTTCAGTTATTTTAGTCTGGTTCCTTTTAAAGCTTAAGTACTACTTGCATTTGCGCAAAGCTGGTTGACTAGGATCTAACCTGCTTCTATTTTGCTTAGGTAATTAATTTCGATTTCATGTAGGTGGTCTTGTTTTGGAGATAATTTCCATGATCAAAATTGACATGTGCAATTACACAAGTGCATTTTCATTGGTTAAATATTTTGCTCCACTATGTGCCACCTCCTGTGTGTTCTTGACAAGCTGCATTTCACTGCATCTCTATCTTTATTTGTGTAACTGGGCTACGTTCATATTAGGAAAAGACTTAATAAATATCATATGTGCTGTGTTTCTGACCAAACTATATTGCTCGTGTTTCAGTTGTAGAACATGGGTAAATCTGGTACACCCCAGATCTGCACATCATTCACTGATTTGTGATCATGCTCCTGTCTCACCTATTTAAACTTCATATGCTCTTTATTAATGTTCATGGACATCTGACAAGTATCTGAACACGTTGTTTAAATTAATAAAATACTGTAAACACTAATGGACATTTTTATTCGTCTAATTGGCATTAAAAATAGACCTAGTAAACGAGTCTGAAAATCACTAACTTTGACATTGACATTTATTGGCAGTTTAGCCATTCTCCTCTGAACGGATTCCCAAATGCAAGCTGTGCTTTTAGCTAAGTTTCATTTAATCAACTAGCTTTTTCCAGCTGGTTATTTTTATTCAGAGTTCTTAGAGTGTGGTCATCTTGTCAAATCTTATTTGTGTGGATTATTTATCCCTCTATCCTACAAGAGGAAGGTTTTCTTCAATTGTGAATTATACCCATCCTGGCACTTTGAAAGTCAATTGTGATGTGTGGGGAGACAGTGGGGGTTTGAATTTTCAGTATGTATACTTCATCTTGAGACCTTTATTGATGGTCAAATACTGAATCACTTTTGTAGGGTAGCGAGAACTTTAGCAAATAATTTTGAACAAAAAATAGCTGATCTTCAGTTTAAAACCTTTTTCAGTTTTTGTTCAAATAGACCTTAAATACCTAAATTGTAGTAGCTTTTTTTTCGGATAGAGACTTCTAGCTGTAGATTCCTTACCTTTTGAATATCCCAGGTGTCAGGCTGGATCCAGTATCTTTTGCGTGAGCAGTCTCCCTTGCGCACACCGACAAGTGACTCCATTCGGCTCTGCATAACATCGTTGGCATGGTATGACGTCGCGGTCACCCATATTGGTGCCAACCAGGCACGTGGACATCAGTTAGTGCTTCACATGCCAGTCAAGCGCTGATCTGGGTAGGACTACCCCTATGTTGCTTTTTAGCAGGTTTTTTCGCATTTTTGTCGACTTTAACATTTTTTCCATTGTGTCGAGGGATGTTTTCGAGGAAGACCGGGTTTAAACCATGTGGCGCCTGTCTCCGATCCCCCCTCTTTTGCCTTTTGGTGTCTTGAGCGCGACCATGAATCTAAGTCGTGCTCGGACTGTCGGGCCATGGCTCCAAAGGCCTTGCGGGAGCAGGCGATGAAGCTCCTTGCAGCCCTGCAGTCGACACCATCCAGCGAGACTCTGCGGAGATCCCGGTCCTGATCGAAGAAAAGGAGACTGCGGACTTCTACCGGAGCCCCAAGTCCTCTTCCTCCCACTCTAGGTCCTCACGACACTGGGAAGAGGCGCAAGAAGTCCAAGCAGACTTCATCTTCACCTCGGCTGTCGTCTCTCTACAAAAAAGGAAAGGAGCACTGACTCTCTAGGCACGGTTCTGCAGGGCCGGAGCCAACTTTGCACCTGCCTCCTTTTCCGGGAGCCAGAGTGACCCCAGCTCAAATCAGATTTTTTTTACGACGCCTTGTGGTGTGTATTTGAGTGAGCCGACACCTCTGATAAGCCTTTCAGGCCATACGGGGTCTGGTTTGGGCACATCTGATTCGACAGTTCCGGCCACGGCGCCGGTGGGGCCTCGGATCCCATTCCAGATGGTGGCGGTCGTGCCAGCGTGGCTTTCCCTACATCTGACCCGATGTCAGTGCCTATGGAACTGCCAGCGCCTGCCATTGGCATGCAGTCGCTAGACACAGATTCCGGCGCCGGTATAATCCAGGGGTTCTATGTTGATGCCTGAGCATTTTCTTGACGTTTCAGGCACAGGAGAGTAATGGGAGGGGTCTATGGACCCTTTAGAACTTTGGGATATGTCTGCAGAGCAGATGAACTGGTATGAGGAACTTTAAGAAACCAGTGGACTGGACACATCCCCAGATGCTGGCATGCTCTCTCCACCAACTGTGGCTATGGAGGAGAGGGCTTCTTATGCCCTGTTGGTAAGGAGGGGAGCTGAGGTCCTTTGACTGGAGTTGCCCTCTGTGCAGGTCTGGACTAATCTTCTGACTGAAGTGCTTCAGCCTGGGGCTTCCAGCTCTGAACCCGTTTTGCCCTTGAATGAGGCACTTACTTCCATCCTAGGATCTTGGGCCAAACCTAGCACAGGGGCTCCTGTCAATCGGACAATTGCATGCCGCCATTGCCCGGCTCCAATGACCCAAAATTCCTCAACCAGCACCCCACTCCTGAAAGCTTGGTGGCGCAGACTTCTACACCTCAGGGCGTGTTCTCGCCTGCCCCTCCGGACAGGGAATCCAATAGGCTGGAATCAATTGGGAAGATGTTTCCTTCCTCCATCCTGGCATTGCAGTCGGTGAATACTGGCTGCTTATTGGACCATTTCTGCCATTCCCTTTTGGAGACTGTTGTGCAAGTAATGGCACAGGTCAGTGAGGAGGCCTGAGCTGTGCGCTCTCAAGCAGTTAAGGATGTGAGAAATACAGCAAAATTCTCTATCAGGTGTGGACTTGACATGACTGATTCGCTGGGCAGAGTGTTTTAATCGACCGTGCCCTTACAGTATCACGCCCGGCTTAGAACGTCTGGCTTCTTGGGCGATGTGAGAAAGTGCCATCTTTCTTGCATGGTATGCCCCCACTTTTTGCTGAATGTACTTTGACTGAGTGTGCCCTGGGCTCCTGCCAATCAGGTGCCCAGGTCCTGTGTTTCTTCCCTAAAACTGCATTAAAACCTAAACCCAATTGGTATCTCTGGCCACATGTCAGCCCCTCGTAAATGGTACCATAGGTACCCAGGGCACTGTGACCATAGAAGGCCCCTAAGGGCTGCAGCACTTTTTGTGCTACCCTTAGAGGCCCTGCACCCAGACAGACAGACCCCCCCCCCCCCCCTCCCCTCTCTGCACGCTGAGTGTCTGGGTGCAGAACAAAACAGACGACATGGCACACATCCCTGTGTGCTATGCCCACAAACCACTGCACTGGCATACATCAGTCACCCCTCTAGCTGGGTGCCCTATGCCAGTGGTGAGGGTACAGGTGCAGGAGTCCTGTACCCCACAGTGCCCAGGTCCATTCCTGGGCCCTGTAAGTGCAGTGTTGACATTAAGAGTATATGGTGCTGGGAGGTCGACATTACTAACTCCACAGCACCATGATGGCTGCACTGAAGACTGAAGTCTGGTATCAAACTTCCTCAGTACATTAAACCCCCACTGATGCCAGTGTGGGATTTAATGTAAAATGCACAACAGAGGGCATCTTAGAGATGCCCTCTGAAACTAACCAGCATCCACACTGAGAGGCTGCCTAGGCTTCCACCCAGCAGACATGTTGCTGGACCCCTGGGTAGAGAACATCCGCTCTCGTGGGCCTGCAACAATGCCCCTCCTGGGGCGAGGTGCTAGGCCGCCTCCCCCAGGATGGGCAGGGGAAGTTAAAGACATGCCACCTTTGTGAGCTTCTCCAGGCCACTTGCTGTACTCCGCACCTGGCCCCCACCGGTTCTGACCCCCACTCTGGCGGGAAGACAGGCGGGAAAACCAAAGTGAGGAAAGGGGGTGAGCCAGCCTCTGCCAACCCCACCCCTCAGGTGGAGGAGGCGAGGTGAAGCACAATTCCGGGGTCTCGCCATCTTGAGGATGGGGAGCCCTACTCAGTAAGGACTAGGCTCCTGCCCACCTCCCATTGATGAGTGGCAGGCTAGGGTGTGAACCCACCCCAGGAAAGGGACCCATTGGTCCCTGCCCTTTACCTACCTGTAACGCCCCTAAATTTAGTATTTAGGGGCACCCTGAACCTTCCTTCCTCAGATCCCGATTCCGAAACAAGAAAGAAGACCTGCCGTGCAGCTGCTAACAAGAGGACGACAGCAACTGACTTGGACCCCGCCCTACAGGCCTGTCAACCCTCGAACCTGCTCCTGCTAAATCCCAGCGTTTCCTGTGGTCCGCAACATCGAAAACCCCGGAGGACCTGACTGCCTTGCTCATCCAAAGGCTGGGACTCCCGCGAGCAGTGGTTTTGCTCAAACAACAACCACCCCTGGTGCCAGCCAGGAACCGCAAATCCAGCACACTCTGCACCCGCTGAGTCCGGCCTGTGCCTGAGTGAACAAAGACCACGAGGATGTCCCCCTGGCGACTGTGACCCCGAATCCAGCACCCAAGGACCCTCCTCGATGCTCCTGACGCCTGCAGCCTCAATACCAGGGACCCCTTGTGAGAAAGTGGGTTTCTGTTGCAGTAACCCCCCCTTTTTTTTTTTTGCCTAATAGCTGATGCACTTTTCCTTGTTGTGCCCTGGGCTCCTGCCAATCAGGTGCCCAGGGCCTATGTTCCTTCCTTAAAACACACAAACTCCCAATTGGCAAACCCTGGCCACATGTCAGCCCCTGGTAAATGGTACCCTAGGTACCCAGGGCCTTGTGACCAGGGAAGGCCTCTAAGGGCTGCAGCACTCCTTGTGCCACCCTTAGAGGCCCTGTACCCTTACACACACACACTGCCCTTGCAGGCTGAGTGTCTGGGTGCAGGACAAAACAAAGAGTCGACATGGCACACATCTCTGTGTGCCATGCCCATTACCTATACTGCCAAGGCATATGTCAGCCACCCCTCTGGCTGGGTGCCTTATGCCTATGGTGTGGGCACAGGAGCAGGAGCCCTGTGCCCCTACAGTACCCAGGTCCATTCCTGGGCACTGTAAGTACAGTGCTGCCTTTTACAAGTACATGGTGCTGAGAGCTCGTCAAACACGAACTCCACAGCACCATAATGGCAACACTGAAGACTGGGAAGTTTGGTATCAAACTTCTCAGCACATTAAACCCACACTGATGCCAGTGTGGGATTTAATGTACTAAGCACCCCAGAGGGCATCTTAGAGATGCCCCCTTACAGCTAACCTACAATCCACGTCTGCTCTGAGGCTGCCCAGGCTGCCACATAGCAGACACGTTGCTGGACCCCTGGGTGGGAGAGCCCCTGCTCTCCCGGGCCTGCAACAATGCACATCCTGGGTGAGGTGAGAAATCTCCTCCCCCAGGATGAGCAAAGGGAAGCTTCAAAGGCACGCCGCCAGTTGGAGTTTCCCCAGGCCACTGCAACCCCCCACTCTGGCAGGAAGCTTGGCCGGAAACCCCATACAAGGACAGGGGATGTGCCAGCCTGCCCACCCCACCCCTCAGGTGGGGGAGGCGAGGTGAAGCACATCTCCGGGCTCTCGCCATCTTGAAGATGGGAGGCCCTGCCCTATCAGGATTAGGCTACTGCCCTCCTCCCACAGGAGAGAGGCAGGATAGGGGGTGTACCCACCCCAGGACAAGGACCCATTGGTCCCTGGCCTTCACCTACCTGTAACGCCCCTAAATCTAGTATTTAGGGGCCCCCTGAACCTTCCTTCCCCAGATTCCAGATAGAAACCTACAAGAAGAGCAAGAAGAAAAAAGACCTGCCCTGCAGCTGCTAAAAAGAGGAAGACACCAACTGCTTTGGCCCCAGCCCTACCGGCCTGTCGACCCTCGAACCTGCTCCTGCTCCAGCGCGGCATCTCTTGTGGCCAGCAACCTCAAAAATCCCGGAGGACCTGGCTACCTTTGACCTCTGATTCCCTGGGACTCCCATGAGTAGAGGCTCTACTCGAGAAACCTATTCCTAACTCCTGGCAGCAGCCCGGAACCGCGGACCCAACACACTCTGCACCAGCCAAGCCTGGCCAGTGCCGGAGTGGACAAAGACCCGGAGGACGACCCCACGGCGACTGTGACCCCGAGTCCGGCACCCAAGGACCCCCCTCGACATCCTGGACGAAGCCTGCAGCCTCAGAACCGAGTGCCACCCCAGCCGCGATCAACCAGAGGGTAAGATTCCCGACGTAAAAAGGCACCCCTGCACCCGGCGCCCTGCGGCCCCCTGTGCCCAATCCCGGGGTACCCACCTAACCTACAACTACCCAACTTACCCCTCGAAGTGGTGGTGGCACCGGGAACATCCTCGTCCCCGAGCCTGCAGCCTTTTTCCAAACCGGAACATTCCCATTGATTTCCATTGAGCGCCCGAAGGCTCAAAAGCACCCTGCACCCAGCCGCCCGAGTGGCCCTGGCAGTGCACTCTCTACACTAACTTACTTCCCCACTTGCCCTGAGTAAGTGACCAGGAGCCCAGCTCCCACAGACGCGTGGCTTGCCAGACAGCAGCCACCAACTAAGGCCCCCCTATCCCTCATAGGATAACATTGGGCCTAACTCACTCTGCACCCGGCCGTCCTGAAACCGCTGAGGGTGAACCAACTGTACCTACCTGACACTGGGGGACCCCTGAGTCTATGCCCGGAATTTCAACTCTGCCAGTCGAGTACTTACCCTTAAACCGCTAACTTCATTTTCCTCATAGGGTAACATTGACTGGCTTTTTCTTCAAAAATCTTCTAAGTGTGAACTTTTCAAAACTGTAAAAATTCACCAAAAATCAGCCAAGTGACAAAAACGAATTTACTCACCTGTTCCGGGGTGAGCTCCCAGTGCTGGATCTTGGTGCCCAGCCCTGACCCTGAAAAGTACTCACAACTATACTTACCTCTAACTCATTTTTCTCCCATAGGAAACCATTGTCTGCTTTTCTGTGAAATTTCTTCTAAGTGTCTATTTTTGCAAATTTGAAATATTCTTTTAAAATCGTACCATTTCTGCAAACAAAATTACTTACCTGTTTTTGATAAGGACCCCAGTCCTGGGTCTAGGCACCCAGTCCTGGATTACTAAAGTAACGATAAAGTACTCTACCTGCAATTTGAATTTCTTGCCATAGAGATCCATTGAATGTTTTCTGTGAAATATTTTCTAAGTGCTAACTTTTGAAATAGCTAAATATTATTTAAAAATCATTACAGTTATTAAGTCGACTTTCATCACTTGATTCTGAATACTGACCCCAGGCTGGTTCTAGGATCCAGACCTGGAATTCCAAAAGTAATCTGAAAAGTAATTTATTACAAATAACCTGAATTTACCATTGAGCTCAATGCATTGTTATGTTTAGGAAATAGGATTGTTTATTGCAACCAACTGTGACTGTTTACACAAATTTATTGCTTAAAACAAAAGTATTTATATTCAACCTCTCATTCTGAGAAAGTATATTTTTACCCCCTTTGTGGTTCTAAAAATAAAACAAGCATATATTTTATATATACAAATCATTGGCCTAGAGTTCAGTTATTGAGTGTGTGAAACCATTTGCTGACTGAGTGTGTACAATAAATGCTTTACACTGTCCTCTGGTACTGCCTTACTGCTCGACCAAGCTACCACTTTTGAGAGTAAGGTCATACCTAACTTTGACCTCTATCAGCCTCTGGGGGACTGTGGACTCTGTACACCCTGTACCTATTAGGGAACAGTATATACAGAGCCACTTTCTCACACCCCTCCAACCACGACCAGCAGAGTAAGATTTCCTGACACCAAAAGACACCCCTGGACCCGGCGCCCCACAGCCCCTGTGCCCAACTCTGGGGTGCCTACTTAACCTACAGCTCCCCAACTTACCTCTCGAAGTAGTGGTTGCACCTGAAGAATCTCCGTCCCTGAGCTTGCAGTCTTTGTTCAACTTGCAACTTCTCCATTGAAATACATTGAGCGCCCAACGGCTCAAAAGCACCTGGCACCCAGCCGCCTGAGTGCCCCTGGAAGTGCAGCATCTGTCCTATCCTACTTCCCCACTTGCCCTGCGCAAGTGACCAGGAGCTTGACTCCCACAGCCGCTTGGCCTGCCTGCTAGCAGCCACAACCAAAGACCCCCTGCCCCCATAGGCTAACATTGGGCCTGCCATCTCTGCACCCGGCTGCCCCTGTGCCGCTGAGGGTGTAACAACTGTACCTACCTGACCCTGGGAGACCCCCGAGTCTTACCCTAGAACCTTACCTCTGCCAGTCGAGTACTTACCTGAAAGCCGATAACTTGCATTTTCTCCATAGGGTAACTTTGACTGGTTTTCACTTGAAATTTCTTCTAAGTGTCGAGTTTAGAAACTTTAAAATATTCACTAAAAATCATCCGAGCAACAAACTTAATTACTCCCCTGTTACCAGGAGAGATCCCAGTGCTGGATCTTGGTGCCCTGCCCAGCACTGACCCTGAAAAGTAATTATAACTGTCTTACCGATAACTTGATTTTCCTCCATAGGATAACATTGCCTGGTTTTTGCCAGAAATTCTTTTGTGTCGATTTTTGAAACCTACAAATATTCCTTAATCACCTGTGTAACAAACTATTTCTTTCAACTGTTTACAGGAAATGCACCAGGGCTGAATCCAGGATCCAGCCCTGCGTAAGAATCATACGCAAATTAATTGATATTGCATTTACGTAAAAATTCCCCATTGAGCTCAATGTTAATTGTGTTTAAATTGTGTTGCCTATTGCAACAACTGTAGCTATTGCATTTAAAATTCTATTGCTTATTGAAAGTATATAACTAAAGCATCTCATTCTGAGAAAGTATTTTTATAACTTCTTGTGGTTCTAAAATAAAACAATATATTTTTAAATACAAAACAATTGGCCTAGAGTTCATCTCTTGTGTGTGAGACCATTTGCTGACTGTGTACAACAAATGCTTTACACTGTCCTCTGATACTGCCTTACTGCTCGACCAAGCTACCACTTTGGAGAGTAAGGTTCTATCTGACTTTCCCGTCGGTTTGGTGAGAAGACAGACTCTGCTCTGGAACGGTTCAAGGATTCTCGTGCTACGACCAGATCATTGGGCCAGATCATTGGGCCTTTCTTCAAGATCTCATGGGCAGGTTAGCTTTCGCCCCTTTTGTGGCAACCAAAGGGGGTTCTAGAGGCGCTAGCCCTATCCCAGCCACCATCCAAGTTTTGGGGACATGGACATTCCGTCCTAGGAATCGAAGCCAGAAGTTGTCAGCCACCCTGCCCGCTGCAGCCTCCAAGCACTCCTAGTCTGATGCTGCAAGACCACACCACTCCAGTGGGAGGGAGAATCCATCACTGCCCCCCCCCCCCCCCCCCCCCCCCCCCCCCCACACTGAAGGTCCATAACATTGCAAAAGTAAGTATTGCAGTTCATTCAGGAGGGGTATTCTCTGCCTTTTCTTTCTTCTCCTCCTATTCCGCCAATTCAAGAACGACTGAAGGAGGATCATTTAAAATTGTCCAAGAGGAAGTTACAGCTCTTGGCCAAGGGAGCTATAGAGGGTCATGGATTCAGAAATAGGCAGTGGCTGTTATTCCCACTCTTGGTCAAGAAGTTGTTAAAGATGCTTACTATAGCTCTGGTGTTGTCTACCCTAGATCAAGAAGATTGGATGGTAGTGCTGGCCTGCAGGATGCTTATTTTCACATCCCTATCCTGCCGGGCCACAGGCTTTGTTTGCAGTTCTTTTTACTGTGCTCCCTTTCGGCCTTAACAGTGCCCCTTGGGTGTTCACCAAGGTGATGGTGATGGTTGCTGCTCATCTGTGCAGATTAAGGGGTTCAGTTGCCCCCCCATAACCTCTGAGTGCCTGTTGCAAGCGTCCTCGCTCCAGGCTGTCAGCACCCACTTTCAGACTATGGCGAACCTCCTGCATTTGTTGGGGTTCTCTATACATGTGCTGAAGTCACACCTGACTCCTTCTCAGATACTACCTTTCATCAGAGAAGTTCTGGACACAGTGCAGTTTTGGGCCTATCCTCCAGAGACAAGAGTCCAGGATGCTCAAGTTAGAGGCTGAAACATCTTGATCCTATCCTAGATTTTGGTGAGACTGACTGAGGCTGTTGGGTCTCATGGCCTCCTGCATTCTGTTGGTAAAGTATGCCAGGTGGCCTCTGCAGTGGGACCTGAAGTTCCAGTGGGCACAGCCTTGTGGAAATCTCAATCTCACTGACATCGTCCAGATTCCGGATGGAACTACAAGAGATCTGCCGTGGTGGTTAAACTGCGGTTGGGGTCGAAGGCAGATCCCCCCCCCCCCTCCTCCTATCAGAACTCACAGCGGTGACAGATGTGCCACTTCTGGGATGGGGTGGGCATCAGGGAGAGGTGGAGATCAGGGGACACTGGTTTCTGGCGAAGTCGGGGCTTCACATCAATTTGTTAGAGCTTTGGATGATTCGGTTGGCATTGAAAACAGTTCTCCCCTCTGTCAAGGGGAAGTTAGTGCAGGTGTTCATGGACAACAGCACCGCCATGTGCTACTGCAACAAGCAGTGCGGGGTTGGGTTGTGGACCCTTTGTCTAGAGGCCCTGCGTCTCTGGACATGGCTGGAACAGCAGTGCATACCCTGGTGGTTTAACACCTGGCAGGTTCTCTGAACGCCAGGGCGAACAAACTCTGCTGTCAATGCCTAGCGAATCACAAATGGAGTCTCCAGTTGGAGGTGGCGCAATGGCTCGTTCAGCAGTGGAGAGAAACTTGGTTAGATCTGCTCGCCTCTGAAGAGAACGCACGATTTCAGCAGTATTGCAAGCTGGAGTTTCCAAGACGGCTATCACTAGGCTACACTTTTTGACGTGAGTGGAGATCAGGCCTGTTGTACGCCTTTCTGTCCAGAGTTCTGAAGCTCGAACGACTGGCCCAAGTTATCTTTGTGGCCTCAGGACTGGGCAAGGAGAGTTTTCTATCGTACTTCTGAAAACGAGCATCGTTCCTCCGATCAGACTGCCCCTACAGGAGTATTTTCTGTTGCAGCAGCAGGGGAGGGTCCTCCACCCAAACCTGTCCACTCTCTGCCTCCATGCGTGGAGATTTAGCGGTAGGCAATTGATGGCTTTTGATGTTCCTGCCGAAGTATGTGACGTTATTTTGGATGCCAGGCAGGCCTCCACTAAGACTGTGTATGCCTGCTGTTAGCAATTTTTTATCATATTGTACAGAAAGGTCTATTGACCCTTTTTCTACTGTTATTTTAATTCCTACCCTTGCCCAGCAGGGCTCTGTGTTGGGTACTCTTAAGGGTTATCTTTCTGCTCAATCTGCTTTTTTGCAGCTGCCAGACCAACCCTCTGTTTTAAATCTCAGATTGTAAATAGGTTCTTGAAGGGCTGGGTCACTTATTTCCATCCACGACATTTGTCATGCATCAATGGGACCTTAATTTGGTCCTCACATTTCTTGTGTGCTCCCTTCGAACCTTTGCACAACTGTCCCTTCCGGCTGCTTACCATGAAGACAGCCTTTCTGGTGACGATAACATCTGTCCACGAGAGTTCCGGGTGGATGAACAACTCTTTGTGTGGTACATGGGAGCGAAGAAAGGTCGGGGAGTGCAGAAAGACAGTTCGAGGCATGTGGGCTGCTGAATTCATCTGTGCATACATCGCCGCCTAGTGTTGGGTCCGGATGATTGCACATTGTTGTCCTGGAAGAGTCTTCGAAGTATCGCGAGATAGGTGGCTCCTCCCCTGGACTACAGTGCGCATGGGCATCCTCTCCATCCTTAGATTGTTTTTTTCCGCCATTGGGTTCGGATGTGCTTATCTTAGCTCAAGTTCGGAAACTTTAGTTTAAGGCCAAAAGGCCTTTAGATTTCGTCGGTATTGTTCGCGTTCGGTATCGACCAGTTTATTTTGTGTTTTAGTATCTTCACGCTTTTCGGATCCGCTTCGGTCCGAACATCGATCAACGCTCGATGATGGAATCGGACTCCTTTCAAGAGATGTCCTTTATGCCATGCGAAATACCCACACGTCGATGTCCATCCGGTGTGCAACAAATGTCTCTCACCGGATCATGATGAGTCAAAATGTATGATCTGCGCCCGGTTCCGCTCGAAGAAGACTCTGCGGAATAGACGGGCAGCGAGATTGGAGGCACAGCAATCGGCGCCTGCCCTGGTCAACATCTTCAGCACCGAGGATGAGGAAGTCGAGAGCGTAGAAGACATAGACTCCAGCCATGCTTCCGAACGTGAATCCCGATCGGAAGACGATGATGAGGTGATCTTTGAGGACGAAGACTTCGTCGGCGAGGTAGGAGACTACGATGAGGCCCTTGGGGCCGAGGAAGATAGCTCCAGCAAAGAGCTAGGCCAACCCGTCGATACGGAGGCCGTGAGACAAAGTTGTCATAAGGCTCAGGTCGAGGGATCGCCTGCGGGCCTTACCCAAGATCAGTCACACAGTTCTTCGGCCCGGCCTCAAGGCCCGGCCTCGAACATTTCACAGGAGCCATTAATATCGAAGACGACTGGATTTCATTCAGTGAAACGGAAACCATCCGTCGCACCGGTTACATCAAAACCGAAAGTGAAACTGGTTGTGATCGGATCGAAGGCCTCGAAGCCCTCCACTCATTCGACGCCGGCACAGGTCATCGGCACCGAACACACCAAAAGAGACTTCGGTGCCGAGCTCACCAAGACTGGTTCCGGCACAGAGTCAAAGAAGAAGGCCCTCGGTCCCCACAAGGTGCCTCAGCCTATGGCACCGAAGATTACGGCCCAACCCACCAAGATCAGGGTGGTCGATCCGTCTGCGTCGACATCGAAGGGGAGCGGCGCCTACCAAATCATCGGCTCCAAGGAGCGTCGATACCAACCTTCGGATCGACGACCCAAAGACTGAGAAAAAATCGGATACCGCTTCGACGCCTGCCTCCAAGGTGTCTATCGGTTCCAAAGCGCCATCTGCGTTCACCTTGCAACAGGTCTCCGCGTCGTTGCAACGCATCCGGGACCGGGCAACCCTCGAACCTACGTCGAGTCCCGAAACGCACAAGGCCGCAAAAGCACACTCTGCGCCGGCGCACATCACATTTGGATTGCCGCCGCCCAAGGCACCGAAAAAGTTCGCAATTCGGACACGTGTCCACCAAACAGACACTATCCGCTCGACAAATCGATATCGAGCCTTCACAGGCACACTTTATTGACGCCGACACTGGTAGGCTGCTGCTCCGCAAGCGGAAAATCACACCAGAGAAGGGTTTGGACTCATACAAGATTCCTTTGAAACAAAAACTGCCAGCAGGTTCCACGCCAGTGCTTCACGAAACCTTTCAACCCTACCTTCAGGATCCACCGTCTTTTTCTCCTACGCATTCGGAGGCAGGCGCCGGAGAGGACTATATAGGGGATGATACCACTTACCCGGTGGATATCGATCCTGATGATCACATGCAAGACCCAGATCAGACATGGGGAGACCCCCAATGACCAGGGTAACGCACCAGATGCTCCTGACACGCAGCTTTATAATATAGACCTCTCCCACAGAGGATACTGCTGCCTTTAATGCCCTCATAGAACGGGCTGCTGCCAATCATGGAGTGGAACTCCATTCTGACACTGTAGAGGAAGATTTCTTAGTGGACACGTTCGCATCCTCTGAGAAAACCGTCAAAACTCTGCCAATGTTGTAGGGGGTTCTAAAACCTGCAAAAGACATTTTTAAAGAAACAACCAGAGCATGGGTGTTGAACCCCAGAATCGAAAAAAAATACAAGCCAGCACCCGGAGACCCTATGTACATTAAGGGTCAGTTACCATTAGACTCCATGGTTGTTTCTAATGCTCGCAAACAAGCACATTCACAAACAACGGGTGATGCTCCTCCCCCCGGACAAGGAGTCCAAAGTGCTGGAGACATCAGGCAAAAGGATAGCAGCGCAAGCAGCAAACATCTGGCGCATTGCCAACACCCAGGCACTCCTGGCCCGTTATAGGTCACACTATGACACACTAGAATCACTGCTACAACACTTGCCAGATGACTACAAAGAGGCAGCGGAGCTCCTTATCAGAGAGGGACAACTCCTTACAAATGCGTCCATCAAATGCGCACTAGATGCGGCCGACACTGCAGCAAGGGCGATCAACACTAGCGTAATGTTGAGAAGGCCCGCATGGTTGAGAATCTCAGGCTTCAAACCTGAAATTCAGCACAACATCTTAAATCAACCGGTCAATCCAGACTTTTTATTTGGCGCCGAGGTTGACAGTACCCTCGAAAAAATTAGACACAAACTGCGAAATCAATGGGGGCTCTGCAGTCGCAGCAGTTTCGTAGTGGCTCCTTTCGTCGTCCCGGGAATAGAGGAGCAGCTAGAGGTCAGGGGTCCCAGCAGCAGTACAATAAAGGGGGTACGCAAAGTACCCATGATAAAAACAGAGGTGGATATCGTGGATCCAGCACCAAAGGCAGAGGATGTGGGTACGGCAACACCAGGTCCTCCCCCAAAAACAAACAGTGACGCCTTCTCCCTGCCCCCTGACCACATAACACCTGTCGGGGGGAGACTCCAACAGTTCCCGTCAGTCTGGAAGTCCATCACCACAGACAGGTGGGTCAGGGAAATTATCCAGTACGGTTACTGTCTAGAATTAACGTCCACTCCTCCCAACATACCGCCAAAGCACCGTCCTATGTCCGTAGAGCACTTGGCATTATTGCAGCAGGAAGTACTAAGTATGCTGCAAAAAGGTGCAATAGAAGTCGTGCCCGTAAACCGACAGGGGTGTACTCTCTGTACTTCTTAATCCCCAAAAAAGGACGGATCTCTCAGACCTATACTAGACCTGAGACCCCTCAACCACTACATTCTGTCAGAGCATTTTCATATGCTCACCCTACAGCAGGTTCTACCGTTACTCAGTCAGGGAGACTTCCTAGCCACACTGGATTTGAAAGATGCGTATTTCCACATACCCATACACCCATCGCACAGAAAATATCTCCGGTTCACTATTTAGGATCAACATTATCAGTTCAAAGTTCTCCCCTTCGGAGTAACAACAGCACCCAGGGTCTTTACCAAGTGCCTAGCGACAGTGGCTGCACATTTACGGAGACGGCACATTCACGTCTTCCCTTACCTGGACGACTGGCTTGTTCAGGCAAAGTCAGCCCAGCTATGTGCCAGCCACATGTCCCACACCATTCACCTTCTTCACAGTCTAGGATTCTCACTAAATTACCCAAAATCACATCTTCAACCCGCGCACGTACGACAGTACCTGGGCGTGACCATAGACACACTGGCAGCCACAGCTCAGCCAAATTTAGTGAGGATCAACAGCATGTAACTGCTGATCACAAAGTTCAAACCTCAACACTCCCTTCCAGCGCGAGTGTTCATGCAGTTGATAGGCATGATGGCCTCCTGCATCTTCATAGTCCCGCACACGAGACTACATATGCGCCCGCTTCAGGAGTGCTTGGCACGTCAATGGAATCGGGCTCAAGGACAATTAACAGACCTAGTGTTGGTGAGCGGTCGGGCATACAACTCTCTGCATTGGTGGAATCCACAAAACCTTTGCAAGGGCCGACCGTTCCAAGAGCCTGTTCCGCAAATAATACTGACGGCGGACGCCTCTCTCCAGGGATGGGGAGCTCATGTACTCAATTACACAGTGCAGGGACTATGGACAACACAGCAAAAGAAGATGCACATCAACCTTCTGGAACTGATGGCAATCTTCCTAGCCATGAAGGCATTCAAAGTACGCTTATGTAACAAAGTCGTGTTGATCCGGACGGACAACATGACTGCCATGTACTACATACAGAAGCAGGGAGGAACACTCTCCACAGTTGTCTCATCTGGCTCAGAGCATGTGGAAGTGGGCCATTCAGAGGAACATGTTCCTCATGGCGGAACACCTCCCAGGCAAGGACAACCAGATGGCGGATCTGCTCAGCAGACACAGCCACCAAATGCACGAGTGGGAGCTACATCCATCAGTACTCAAACCGTACTTCCAGCAGTGGGGTCATCCAGAGATAGACCTATTCGCCACAAGGGAAAACGCAAAATGCCATAACTTTGCCGCCAGGTTCCCGCACCCACAGTCGCAGGGCAATGCGATATGGATGAACTGGTCAGGCAGATTTGCGTACGCTTTTCCCCCGGCGCCATTAATACAGCTAGTGGCACGCAAACTGCGACAACACTCACAAACTCATCCTGGTTGCTCCAACATGGGCACGCCAACCATGGTACACCTCCTTTCTAGAACTTTCCGTGGTGCCGCATCAAAGGCTGCGGATCACACCCACACTTTTAACGCAGAACCATGGCGAAATTCAGCACCCAGATCCGCAACAGCTGAACCTGGCAATCTGGCTCCTGAAGTCCTAGAGTTTGGCTACCTAAACCTGCCACCTGAATGTATGGATATCATCAAGGAGGCCAGAAGACCCACAACCAGAGCTTGCTATGTGGCTAAATGGAAAAGGTTTGTCATTTACTGCAACAACAATGACATTAATCCGCTGGATGCATCCATTCAAAACATCGGTTACCTCTTACACTTATACCGATGCAATCTGGCATACAGCTCCATACGTATACATCTAACCGCGATAGCAGCCTATCTTCAAAACAGGCAGCACCTCTTTATTCAGAGTGCCTGCCATCAAAGCCTTCTTAGAGGGACTCAAACGAGTGATTCCCCCAAGACACCCACCGGCACCAGTGTGGAACCTCAATGTGGTCCTCACCAGATTAATGGGTCCACCTTTTGAACCTCTCCATTCATGTGAGATTCAATTCTTCACCTGGAAAGTAGCTTTCTTAGTGGCAATCACTTCGTTGAGAAGAGTTAGTGAACTCCAGGCACTAACCATTCAAGAGCCATTCATACAGGTTCACGCTAACAGGGTCGTACTACGTACCAACCCCACATTCATGCCTAAAGTGATATCGCAGTTCCACATGAATCAGACTATTGAACTGCCTGTTTTCTTTCCAAATCCACAAAATGTCGCAAAGAGAATGCTCCATACACTAGATATAAAGAGGGCCCTCATGTACTATATAGACAGAACAAAGGGTTTTAGGAAAACAAAACAACTTTTCGTTGCCTTTTCTCCACAACACAAGGGCAACGCCATTTCCAAAGCAGGGATAGCCAGGTGGATCGTTAAATGTATTCAAATTTGCTATCAAAAAGCAAAACGCACATTAACGATTCCCCCACGAGCCCACTCAACACTAAGTTAGGGGCGTCCATGGCTTTCCTAGGAAACCTTCCTTTAGAGGACATATGTAGGGCAGCCACATGGTCCACTATACATAAATTTACCAAACACTACTGTGTAGATGTACACTCGAAACAGCAGGCAGCTGTAGGACAGGCTGTTCTCAATACTCTTTTTCAGACTGCTGCAGCTGGCACCGGCAGCCGCCGCTAATGGAGGGACTGCTATATAATCTATGCACAGATATGAATTCAGCAGCCCACATGCCTTGAACTGAATATGCTACTTACCAGTATGCATCTGTTCTTGGCATGTAGGGCTGCTGACATTCACACCGCCCACCCTCCTCCCCGGCGCCTGTAGCGGCTGCAGCACTCAGAATTACTGTATAGCATGGTCATCACTTCCCGTATCTATTCCATCACTGCCACAATGGCGAAAAACAATCTGAGGATGGAGAGGATGCCCATGCGCACTGTAGTCCAGCGGAGGAGCCACCTATCTCGTGATACTTCGAAGACTCTTCCAGGACAACAATGTGCAATCATCGGGACCCAACACTAGGCGGCGATCAATGCGCAGATAGGAATGTCAGCAGCCCTACATGCCAAGAACAGATGCATACTGGTAAGTAGCATATTCAATTTGTCTCTGGGTTATTCTCTGCATCAAGATCTGCTACGTTTTGGCTAAAAAATCCGCACTCTGAGGGATTAGGGGCCCATTCCACTAGGGGAAAGACTGCGACTACAGCCTTAGCTCGAGGTGTCCGAGTCCTGGACATCTGCCAGGCAGCAACGTGGGCGTCTCTGCACATGTTTTCCAAGCATTACTGCCTTGACAGTCTGGTCTGCAGGGATGGGCATTTTGCCTGTTCGGTCCTGAAGGACTTTAGTGTGAGGAATTTGTCCACAGCTCACCAACAGGAGGGGTATGGCTTGGGTATCCATTCTAAGGTAAGAAATCTGCAGATCGAAATCTCTACCAGAAGTAGCTTGTTCATTGCTCTTAAAATGGCTAATGCGGTGAGCAAGAGAACAGGCCTTGTGTGATCATTGCTTTTTGAGGTTTCAAGCTTTAACTGAATTCTCACCCCTCTTGTTTTCTGAAAGTCATTTTGAACTTCTACATCAATCAAACTTCTCCCTTCTATCGTACTTTCCAAATCTATCCTTTCCAGGTGAAGGTTCTCGTTACACATACAATATAAAAGGCTCCCTTTAGTAACATTAGGCAGTGCCAACAGCTTTTAACTTGGGTGCAATGCAGACCGTCATGGCTACCTCCATGCAATAACTATATGCAGAGTGATTTTTTGTTTTTTTTTAATAAATGCTATCTGAAGGCACACCCTTTCTTGCACCCATTGTATTAGAAGTAGGACAGCTACTACTGATTTAATAAACTAGTCTAATTGCAGAGCAGCACCTAGGGATAATCTTAAATCTTTACCATGTACTATATGAAGACTCTGAATACTCATGCATGTCCACACTCAACAGTCTGGTCAGTTGTGTGTTTATTAGGTCTTCAAACTAATCTATCCCTAGAAAAGAAGCTATTGCTAGCTTGCATATTAAAGCTGACTTGTATTGCTCAGAAGTCACTGCTTATCGAATTCGCTGAGGTTACTTCAATTAGCATTTTCATCTATTTGATCTCTAGGTCGGTTTTGCGGTTCAGGTCACTTGTGTAGTGGCATTATTACTCATCAACCTATTAGATAAAATATGTTAGATTGGCCCTTGTAGCCTTCTTTTCACAAGTGAACAACTCTCAGGTTCTTGCTTGAATGTGCAACTTATCTACTGTGAGCTACATTTGTAAGACGGGACAAGGTCTCTGCTACTACCTCTGTGACGAGTGTCTGTGGTTCTAGGCTCTGAGAATCAGTCTCAGTGATGCGCGTGGGCCCAGGATCGACAATGACTGGGAAGATGCCTTGATCAGGCTTCCGTCAATCACAAATGGGGAAATGGACGATAGTCCTCCCTTAATGTTCGAGGAGTTTGGGGGGGGGGGGGGGGGCCTGTTTGAAATGGATCACATGCCAAGTGTCCCTTGTTCAAGTGAATATTGAAAGTCTAGGTCCTACAGAATAAGCCTTTGTAGCTAGTTGGACTTATTTTCTGCCTTTCCTCTAGTTTCCTCTTGTTCCTCTGATCCCAGAGCCTTGTGGAAGGTGGAATGTAGTAATGTAAACAATGATCCTGGTGATACTGACTTGGGCCAAATACTGTTTTTCATAGTCTGAGATGTCAGTACAAACATTTTCTCGAGACAAGTGGTTAGTTCTTCACTATTACCAACAGTCACAATTTTGACAGCTTAGCTGTTCAAGATTGTTAGAATCTTCAGACTTGACAGAGGATCATAGAGCAATTCTATCAACAAGAGTACCCTCCTCCTTAAGTACGTTCAACCTGAAGTGAGATTCTCCCGATTTACCGTACCTGCATGTTCCACTTTCATGTGCATCGCTGCCTTTATCTCCATCTAGTCCGAAGTAAAATATTCTTGCATCACGGTACATCAGACTGCCAACTAAAGATATCTTAGAAGGCCTTGTGCTTCATCTAGGTCTGTTGCAGAGAAATAAATTATTTGCTTTAATTTTTTTTTTTTACTTTACCACCGATGGCAAGGCTTGCATCATTCTTGGAGCAAAACTCTTGAAAAGGCTCTTTTCACAGGGTCACTCCAAGATCCATCTTTGAAGCTTGCTTCATTGCTGGCCATTATCTTGGCTAGACATGTGAACAGGACTCTTTAGTTAAAGAACAATATCTGCATTTCTACAAGGAGAGATGCTCATCACTAATCCATTATTCTGATGGATACGTCTAACTACAGTTTCCTCACTTTGTTAATATATCCCCCCCCTCCCCCCCCCCCCCCACCCCCCCAGTGTAAGACTGAAAACGGAAACTCATAAGTAGTACTCCTGCTTGCTGGTTTGTGCTGCTCTTCTCTTTCCGCTCCTGAAGGGACAAGCATGGTTGCATATAAGTGCTATTAAAGTGTGTTGGTGTCGGTTCCTTTCTTTCCATATCTTCAGACACTGATTCGGGCTTACTCCTTTTTCTGGTATTTTTCTCCAAAGGTTTTCTTTCCCACTGTGTAAGGGTCCATGCCAAATCCCTACACAGGGTTTAACTCTTACACAGACTATCTCAAACACTTACCTGGCAGACCCCACGAGGTAGGTCTGTGGTGCCTGGTGTCAGCATTACTCCAAGGCCTTTGACGACTGTGCCCAGATTAATCCAAAGGGTATATAATACTGCAAGGTGAAACTCTTGGGTCACCAGGCATCTCAAAACTCGATGCGAAGACTGATCTAAGTGGAAAGTAAGGACATGTCCTCACTCCTAAAGTAATTCTCTTAGCAGTTCCTTTTTATGGTCAAAGTCTTTGTTTAAGTCTGGAAAAAAGCACAAAATATGAAAAGGAATCTGAGCCAACTACACCACTCTGAAACTCCAGACAAGGTGCAAGGGTATCTGTGTGCTTCTGTCTTTTCCCCAACCTCTTAAGGAGCTTGTTCAGAGATTGTTCCTGATGCTATCTGAATTTCAGGGTCTATTGCTGATATTGCAGTAAATGGACACTTTCCAGCTCCCTTTGGCGCGCCTTCAGGGTCTGTGGATCCACACAAGTTTCCAGTTTGGATTCAACAGGCAGGTTCACTGTTGGTGTCATCTATGCCTCTTTAATACCCCATCTGGTTCTACACCGCCTTGCCCACTGCACTAGTTTTTCTCATCAACATCCGAGCCGAAAGAGGAGCTGATACTTATAGTGGTCTCAGACTCGAAACCAGTTTTGACTCAACTGAAGTAGAGGTAAGATCCTTTGGGGGCACAGCCCATAACCAGTCCTTCAGACTCCAGTAACTTGCCTTTACCACACAGTAGCGCACATACTTTACATCAGCTGTTCGACTCCGATTTCAATAAACTGACAAATTTGCCCCATAATTATAATTGGTATGCTGAACCACAGGATGCCAGTGCTCTGAACACTTCCTCCAGAGAGTGGGATTTTCTCTCACCTTGGCCCTGCCATTGATGAGTGACTCCTTTTCAAGATGGTCATGAGGCAGTCTGCAGAGGTCTTTTCCTGTAGCTCCCTACAATGTAGGTCAAAACTTAAGTCTTGACGTAGCTTCTTCAGCCTGGACCAGACCACTACTGAACCTTTAGCTTTTAATGAGGCCCTACTTGCGCACTTGGACAAAACCATGTTCTGCCCCCCAGTCCCCCCCTCCACCCAGGTAGCTAATTGCCACAAATAGGCACTGGGCAATCCTGACTTTTTGACACAATACTCTGTGCCTGAGTCTCTGGTGGTCCGGACATCCACCAGCCTAGCCCACACTTCTACCTTTTCCATGCTGACTATTGACCATGAATCTAAGCACACGTTTTTGTTGGCTCACCTTGTTTTGTGCTTGGGTAGTGTTAGCTTCATTTTAAGCCGTTAATCATGCCTTATGGGATGTATTTTGTCAAATCCAGCTGAAATTCCCAAATGGTCCTTTGTAGTCTGTAGCCCAGACCCATATAGGATGGCTAGGAATCAGCCAAAGTTATGCTGCCAAAACCAGACCCCATTGCAATTGTCTGTTAAACCATTTTATGGCTACGGCACCCAGAGACGATGATAAGGACATCAGGGATAACCTGCAGCTCAGACCTGCCCCTTCTGTAGTAGGCCACCCTGTGGGAGTACAGATCCGTCTTTTCCTCCAAGAGTGGTAAAACATAATTTCAGAGGCATGGGTCATCAAACTTGTCAAGAGACAACGCCCTCCCATTCCTGTCTGTGCCACAGTTGTCCTGCCCAAACCCTCCCAACCACCAAGCCAATCAACATGGTTGATGGAGGAACACATGCCAGTTTTTTCAGGAAGGGCCAAAGGCGTTGTAGATGACCCTGGGCGTAGTTTGCGTAGTCGCGCTACGCAAAGTTGTCATTGCACTACGCGAGCGTGCTTAGTTGCTTGGGGGCGCCCGTTCGCGATGCATTTTTCTTGTTCGGGAGCGCGTTGTGCGTGTTCGGGGCGCTGTTTGCGTGCTAGGGGAATAATATTTTGCTAACTTACCCATGCGGTTGCCAATGGGTGCGGCCATCTTGTTTTTCAATTGTCCCACCCGCGATGCCTTATGTCCTGTTCCGGGTCGCGTATCGCGTGTTCGCGATGCACATGTCATGTTCGGGAGCGCGTTTTACTTGTTCGCGACGATTGCGTGTTCAAGAAATATTGCGCGAACTTACCCACGCGGTCACGAATGGGCGCAGCCATCTTGTTTTTCACTCTATGCTATGGTTCTGGGCCTACTTTTCTATCCTCCCTTAATCTTTGCAATAGTTTTTTACAGTTTTTCTGACTTTTTTTATTTATCATCTATCTCTCTCTGTCCCTAAGTTTATATTTTGCATTTCATTTCTACTTTTACTGTTTTTTAAACTTTTCTATTGTTTTATATTAGTTCTTTCTTTAAGCTACTACTTCTATCCCTTAACTTTAAGTTCGAGGCATATGAGCTATATATTACACACTGTGCATAGATCGCCATCTGGTGTTGGACCCGGATGTTTGCACTTGTTTTTGTCTTGGATAGTCTTTGGAAGTCACGAGGTATGTGACTCTTCCTGTAGATCATAGTGCGCATGGGCATCGGCTCCATCCTCCGATTGTTTTCTTTCTGCCATCGGGCTCAGATGTGTTCTCGCGTTCCAGCTCGGAACCGTTAACGGTTTCTCTTTAATGCACAATCCTTCCCATCTCAACGGTATTGTTTACGATCGCGTTTGCAACCACATGCGCCCTTCAACTCTAAGTCTTCGATTCCGGTCGTCGACAAAGGCCTTCGGGCCTACCAGGGCCTCATCTCCGGCTCATGGAAAGGACGCCATTTAAAAAGTGTCCTCTATGTGGGTCGAAGTTTCCCCATATCGACCTACATGAGGTGTGTAACCTCTGCCTCTCATGGGAGCACGAAGCCAGGGACTGTCCAGCTTGTGCCTCCTTCCACTCCAAAAAGACTGACTATCTCGAAGAACAATGGCGCGCTCGTCATCTTCGATCCTGGACGACCTCTTTCAAGAGGGTGTCGATGTTCCGGAGCAGGGTCGAGTCGAGGAAGCCATCATGAGCGCCTCCGAAGCAGACTATTCCAATGTCGAAGACCTCACTCCAGCTCAAAGGGCCGGGAGTACAGACGTCGACCCCGACCCACCCCCTCGACACTGTCGAAAAAGGCTTCGGTTCCACCTCCACCTTCGGGCTCAGGTGCACGCCGAGACACTGCTTCCCATGCCCGCCTTCATGCCCGGTAAAGAAGCCTGTAAAGCCTTTAGGCGACTCGGGCTCGAGTCAGCCTACCCTCGGTACAGACAAGCCAACTCCGGCACCGAAGAAAAAGGAGTTTTCGACACCATCCATGCCGACCGTTGCTCCTACATCGAAGCACTCTGCGTTGAAGGCTAGCACCAGCTCTTTGGCACCGACCACACCCTCGGAGCCGACTAAAAGCCGCCCACCGAAAGGCCCCGATACTTCCAAACCGAAGACCTCAACAGAAAAAACAGCACAGGGCTCCAACTCCAAAAGACACTTAAAAAATACACGGTTCCAAGCCTAGAACCGCTACCGAGGCTACGCCCAAAAAACTTGTGGCACCAAAGCCCTCAGCACCCACGTATCTGTCTCCCACAGATGAACTGTTTCGACCAGATCCTACACAAAAGACTCTAATGAAGGATTTTAAGACAGGTCATTTAATGCTCCGTATCAAAAAAAGACCACTACACATGCCTGCGCCTGGTCCACCACCAAAGAAGAGAGACTTTGCCACCTCTCCATTGAGGATTCCTGCTCTTCTTCTTCCTGCTCCTCCTCCTCTCCCACCACACCACTCTCCCACACAATCACCTAACCTAATAAATGATGATAACACATCAGACGATGCAGGGGGAGGTGCGGACGATCAACCCCTTGGGGACCCTACCCCTACTGACTCCCCGCCCCCTGGGAAGATTATAGTGTCCCAGATGTCCCTTACACCCCACAAGATATTTATCCCTCCAGGCATTCCCCCCCAAAACCCCCCCCACCCCCCCCCCCCTCCCAGAGGACAATATCTGTTTCAACCAGCTCCTTCAAAGAGCTGCCCAATACCATGGGGTGGCCCTGCATACAGAACCAGTAGAGGAGGATTTCCTTATGGATACCTTTGACACCACACAAAGGTCCACCGCAACACTGCCCATGCTTAAAGGGGTCATTAAGCACGCAACAGATATTTAAAGACAGTCAGGGCTCGGGTAATCAATCCAAGAATAGAGAAGAAATATAAAGCTGCCCCTACTGACCCAGTATACATTAAGGGCCCCACACCACTAGACTCCCTAGTAGTATCTAACGCCAGGAATAGGGCAAATTCCCAAACATCAGGTGACGCACCACCACCAGACAAGGAATCCAAGCTCCTAGACACCTCTGGCAAACACACAGCATCACAGGCAGCAAATATTTGGCGCATTGCTAACATCCGAGCGCTCCTAGCCAGATATGACAGGGCACATTATGACGAACTTGAGTCCATAATGCAGCACCTCCCTGACAAATACAAAAACAGGGACAGTGAGCTAATCCATGAGGGTAAGACCATCACTAATACCTCCATTCGCTGTTCCCTAGATGCAGCAGACACCGCCTCAAGGGCAATCAACACCGGTGTCCTTTTGCGCAGGCATGCCTGGTTACGGATATCCGGTTTTAAACCAGAAGTACAGAGTTCTATACTCAATCAACCTTTTGATGAGCAACACTTATTTGGACCTAACGTAGACAAATCTATGGGAGCCTTGCAATTGCAAGCTCCCAGCTGATCCTTTAATCGCTCATCCTTCAGAAGCACCCATCGAGGCTACTCCTCAGATAGCCCCTCCACCTCTTACAAAGCTCCGGCACAATTCACCTTTGCTAGAGGTTACCAAAGGGGTGGTTACAGGGGGAATAACAGCAAAGCGAGAGGCAAAAACAACTCCCGCTCTGCCTCCACACCTACCCCATGACTTCCCTCCACCCCCCCCCCCCCCCCCCCCGACTATTCCACTCCAGTCGGGGGAAGACGCCACCAATTTCTCCCTGCCTGGATAAACATCACTTCAGACAGGTGAGTCCACGAAATAATTCAATCGGGCTACTGTCTCGAACTAACGTCTACCCCCCCAAACATTCCACCCAAACACCGTCCAATGTCACAAGAACATCTGTCACTTTTAAAGCAGGAGGTAATCTCCCTCCTACAAAAGAGTGCAATAGAACCAGTTCCCCTGCACCAACAAAACAAGGGAGTCTGGGGGGGCGTGGCTTGGCTGCCGAGCGGAATGGCTGCCTGAAACCGCAGCTCCGCCGATCGAGCACAGAAATCCTTCAATTATTTGCTTAACTGGGGTGCGAGCTCGGACCTCCCCGCCCGAGACGGTAGTCCTGTGCTCTGGCTGTTCTGACCCCGTCGGAGACGCGTGGGCGGAGAGCGGCCCGCGGGGAACACGGAGACGCGGCGGCCTACAACAATCGCGAGAGCTGGGGCCTTGCGTGTGGAGGGCCCGAAACCTGTTCGAGGGGTGAGGCAGAGGCTGTTCGATCGCCCCAGGAGACGCGCGCCCCGCCGGATGTTCACCCCCTACGGCTGAAACAGTGAAGCTGAGACAGCGGCGGCTGGTGTGGAGGGACACCGAACGTGGACTGGAGGTGCGTCTAGGGGAGAGGCCCGAACGCTCTGCGGCGCTCTGGGAGCTAGCTGGCTACCGGGGACGGCGCGAAAGGTCTTGCTGCTTGCGATCGGCAGGCGCTGCTGGGCCCTGCTCTGGGAGCACGTGTTGCCGAACCTCATGGTCTGAGACTCTGATCTGTTCCTTTCTCTCGCCTGCCCCTGGATTGCATGCCGGTGAACAGTGGCGGGCCCGATCGGATGATTGCAGTGGCGGCCATTTTCCCTGAAGCCGTAGTTCTATGGTCGAAGGTTCCAGGGCGACGATCGGAGAGTCGTGGTCGGCTGCCGTACATGCCCGACCATACTGCAGTGATGTTGGGGCGTTGACCTGGGATGCGGACAGTGAACGGCTGTACTAGTGTTGGCCTGCTCCGACGGCCTGCGCTGTGACTCTCCCCGTTTGGTCCGTTTCTCTGTGCCCGGTGCGTGCCCCGCCACTGGGGACCCAGCCCTCTTACCTACCAACGAGGCCTAACCGCCCTGCTGCCCTCGACGAGACGCTGGTGGTTGGCGACTGGTGCAGTGTGAGGAGTTCGCGGCTCGGCCGCCCACACATACTACCGGCGCCGGGTGGCGTCCGGTGAGCGGCCATGGGCAAACCGGACACGCGGCAGCCGAAAATCACCTTCAACAAGTCCAAGCAGAAGCCGCCGGACCCAGACCCAGACCTCCGTGAGGCTGAGTCTTCTCGAGCAGACCGGAGTGGTGCTCAGGATGTGGACATTAAAGCCATGTTTCAGGAACTGAAAACAAGTTTACATGGCATTGATGGCAAAATGGATGCGCTGGCGGCCCGCATGGACGGTATCACATCTCGCATGGACAAACAAGAGGGGAGAGTGGAATCGCTCGAAACACGTGTGGCCGACACGGAGGAAAATCAGACCGGCCTTGCCGGCCAACTGCGGGGCATGGATAAGATCCTGACACTCATACAACAGAAAAATGAGGATTTGGAAGCGCGCTCGAGGCGCAACAACGTCCGCATCACGGGTGTGGCGGAAACGACGGACATAACCAACATGGAGCTCTTTGTTGAACAAATGTGTAAGGATCTGTTTGGGTCGGGTTTGTCTCCGATGTTCCTGGTCGAGAGGGCTCACAGATCATTGGGGCCCAGGCCTAAACCAGGTGCACCGCCCCGGCCTATTATTGCACGAATCTTAAATTATAGGGACCGGGACGTGATCTTACGAATGGCAAGAGACATGTCAGACGTGCAATACAAGGGCAACCACATTGCACTATATCCGGACTATACGATGCAGGTTCAGGCCGCTCGAAGGGAATTTTTGCCGGCGAAGAAACTTTCAACAGGCGGGCACCAAATACTCCCTCATCTACCCTGCTAAACTCCGGGTCCAAGGTCCCGGTAAACCGTCCTTCTTTGACGCGAAGGCGGCTCTGAAATATGCCAAACAACTGTTAAAGGACCAAAAGTCTCAGGCACCTGCAGATGACCCGGACCAGCGGGACAGGCTAAGTGATGTTGAATGACTGCTCCTGTATGCTTCTTGTTAAGTCGCTGGGTATTGCCTGTCCGCGCTGTGCTGGGCCATAGAGAATGTTTAATTCCCTGGAGTACCAATTTCAGATGCTGGAAGGGAGCTGAGCAGGACTGCGGGATTGGGGGGGGGAGGGTCCTTGAGCTGGTACACTAGGCCCGCGCTCAATCGCCCTTTCATGAGTACAGGGCTTGTGGGTGGCCAACCTGCGTACCTCAAGGGATGATTCCCATTCATTGTTCACATCTAGGGACTGTAGTTACAGTTGTCGTAGTTGGGAGGGGGACCTGGGAGGTCATTGCACAACCTGATTGGGGGGTTGGAGCGGGTGGGGTAGGGGTTTGGTCGTGGTTGGGGGTTTTTGTTGAGTTCTATTTAAGTTTCAGAGCTGGGTCGGAGGAGGCGAAAACTGCTATTGAATCGCACATTGTGCACTGCACGCTGCCATGTCGACAGTCACCTAGCAAGAGGTGTTCTGGCATTTGCCGGGCAGGCTGCCCAGATGGCCGGGTGGGATGTGTGCTGTCTGTCAGAGAAGGGTTGCAGGAAGTGACGCAACGAGGAACAAGTCCGTGGCCTGATCGAGTTTTATTCCAATGCTTTTTGCCGTGTGGAGGTTCCGTACCTTGTCGGCGGGCTTACAGATTGCTGAGGCATGGCCGCCCCCATATGTTGAGACCCGCTGGGTTGGAAATGCTTGCTTCGAGATTTGGCAGGAATTGGCCGGGTGACTGGGGGGTTGGTGTATGTCTGATGCTTGCCCGAACTTTGTTAACACGCCTGATGCTGTGAATAGCATAAAGTGTATTACCTGGAATGTACGGGGCATGAATGATAGACGGAAAGTGAGACAGATACAGGCCTTCCTAATTAGAAAAGGTGCGGACATTTGCCTTCTGCAAGAGACGCACCTGACGGCCAATGCTGCGCAGCTGCTCAGGCACAATCGATGGGGTGAGGTAGTCCACGCTCACTATTCTAACTACTCTAGAGGGGTGGCGATACTTATCAGAAAGGGGCTTCACTGGAGGACGCATGAGGAAATCGGGGACGCAGGGGGCAGGTATGTTCTGTTGGTCGGTTCGCTGTGCGGCGCGAGAGTGATTCTGGTGAATGTGTATGGCCCGAATGACGATAATCCAGAGTTCTACGAGGAATTGTGGCATAGGGTGCGGACCTGTGGACCTGCGGCGATATTGTGGGGAGGTGACTATAATGTGGTACTGTCAGATACTAAAGATAGGCAGGGCACAACTCGGGAACATCACCCCAGGGCGTCGGAGGCGCTTGGCCATATTATGCAAGAGGCAGGGCTGGTGGACTCCTGGAGGACACTGCACCCTGGGGCCCGCGCCGGTACGTGTATCACAGCTCATCGTGCGGCCTGGTCCAGATTGGACTTCTGGCTGCTGTCCAGAGATTTGCACTCATCGGTGTTAGAGGTGACTCACTTGCCGCGGTCTCTTTCTGATCATGCCCCGGTTTGCTTGACGCTATCCACGCCGCCGCAGTACATTCAGCCGTTTAGTTGGAGGTTCCCCTCCCGTGCGCTGCGCGACCAGGTCTTCCAGCATTCTTTGCGGGAAAGATTGGAGGAATACTTCGCACTCAACGAGGGCTCAGTAGATTCACCTGGCTTGCTCTGGGAGGCCTGTAAGGCAGTAACCAGGGGTCATTGCATGGCGCTAAAAACTGGGGTTCTGCGCTCCATTAGAGATACCCTGAGCAAGTTGGAATCTGAACTAGCCCAGCTTGAAGCTGCGATGATGGCGGCCCCTTCTGGTGGTGCGAGTGCAGCCTTCAGGACGAAACTGACCAAGTATCAAGAGGAGGCGGAGAGGGAGGTCGCGTTCTTGTCCAAAGATTCTCAGGCCAGACGTTACGGAGAGGGTGATCGAGCTGGACGAACACTAGCAAACATGCTGCGCCCGCCACGTGGGTCGGAGCATATTCTTGAGCTACAAGGGTCAGGGGGTGAAGTGATTCGAGATCCTCCGGCTATACTGACAGTGATGACAGATTACTATAAGGTCTTGTATACCTCTAAGGTGACACCTGATGACACTATTATTAGTGACTACCTGGACACCATAACACTTGCGTGGTTCAGTAATAATGCCCGACAATATATGGACCTACCCTTCACGCAGGAGGACATTTGAGCGGTGATAGCCGCTATGCCCTCAGCAAGGCACCAGGCCCCGACGGGCTGACGGCGGCCTTCTACAAGGAATATGCAGACCTACTGGTCCCGCGATTGCACAGTGTTTTTGAGGAAGCGATGGAGTTGGGCATCCTCCCTACCTCTATGCGAGAGGCCCTTATCATTACGCTGCTCAAACCTGGCAAAAATCCTGTTACCCCGGACTCATATCGCCCACTCTCGCTAATTAATCTTGACGCCAAAATTTATGCGAAATTACTCGCTGACCGTCTGAAATTTATGCTGCCACAGATAGCGTTGTCCGATCAGTCGGGCTTTGTAATGGGGAGGTCCACTTCCCACAATTTAAGAGTGCTGTTTGGGCTCCTGCATTATTTGGATCCCAAGGTACAAGCCGCGGCCGCATTGCTTGACGCCACTAAGGCGTTCGACTCATTAGAGTGGAAATTCCTACGGGCGTTATTCACTCTCATGGGTTTCAGCCCCTCCTTTGCCAGGCGTATTGGAATGCTCTATAATCACCCGACGGCTAGGGTGCGGGTTAATGGTCAGACGTCTGCCCCGATCCCCATAACCAGAGGGACTCGGCAGGGCTGCCCCTTGTCGCCATTGCTGTTCGCCATTGCGACGGAGCCGCTGGCGGCTCGTTTGCGCCAACATCACACTCATCGCAGTATTGGCTTCACATCGCGTGGCCTGTTGGTGTCTATGTACGCCGAAGACATAACCATATATATGATGAATCCATCGGACAACTTTGACCCACTGATGCGCGAGGTGACAAGATACAGTGGCCTCACAGGTATCGATATCAACTGGTCGAAGTCGGCGATGTTCCCGCTGACGGACGGTATGAGTCAATGCCATACGGAATTCCCGATTTACTGGGTCACTGATGAGATTAAATACCTGGGCGTACGCTTTAGCCGATCGGTGCAGGACATATGGCTGGCCAATTTTGGTGTGGCCGTGGAGTGGCTGGAGTGTAAGGTGAGGCGCTGGAAGGCGCTGCCGCTATCACTGATGGGCCGCATAGCAATTGCTAAAATGGTGGTCGTTCCTAAGTTTCTTTACTTATTCGTTAACATCCCCCTGCCACTCACTAAGTCGTTCTTCCGTCGGCTTCGCTCCGCCTTGCTTGAACTGGTCTGGGCGGGTAAGCAGCCCAGAGTGGCCTGGAACCTCCTCACACTTCCCTTCCGTCAGGGAGGCCTCGCGGCCCCGGACATGGAGCTATATGCGTACAGTGCTCAGGCCCAATACCTGCACTTCTGGCAGCACCCGATCCCTTACCAGCCGCACGTGGCTATCGAGATGGACGTTGCGGCCCCCTGCCCCCTTCGTGCAGCGGTGTATCAGAGATACAGACGCTCCCGGGATGACATTGATACTGTTGAAATGGTCCGCTGGGCCTGGTCAAGCATTGCCAAACGTGCGGGCGTTGATGATTTATATGCGCCAAGCATGCCCCTTGCGGATAATCAACTATTGGGGCCATTGACGGACGCGGCGGTGGCGCGGCGGGCGCAGACCTGCGGCCTGAAGGTGGCGGGAGACTTGTACCCGGACGATACCTTCCTTGCATTGCGGGATATGGCGGCAGCGCCGGAACCGACGGCCTCGGAGCTTCTTCTCTACTATCAACTGCGGTCTGCATGCAAGGGCAGGTACCCTATGTTTCCAGATGCTCCGCCGACGCTTGCGGCCCTGGAGGACGCACTCTCGAATTCCTCCGCGCGCAAACTGATCACACGTATTTATAGAGCTACTCAAAACACAGCTCCGGTTGTGCACACTGACTCTAGATCCTCGTGGGAACATGAAGCGGGTATATCTATTACCGAGAAACAGTGGGAGTACTGTTGCTCCCAACTTGAAAACCTATCCCCTAATTATAGGCTGCGGTTGGTACACTTCAACTATCTGCACCGGACTTACCGTACGCCCATGCAACTGTGTAGGATGGGACTGCGGTCTGATGCGAACTGTTGGAGATGCGGTGAGAAGGAGGCCGCGTTCTATCACCTTGTATGGGTGTGTGGTCCCATACGCGACTTCTGGATTGCAGTCTTCAATACCGTGGGGCAGATTGTGGGGGTGGAACTGGAGCCGGACCCACTTGTGGCCCTCTTGGGATTCGTTAGAAATGTGCCTAAGGCCTCACGTAGGCTTGTTGCCCTTTTACTATTACTTGCTAAGCGTCAAGTAGCGCTACACTGGAAGAAGGCGATGCCGCCGAAAGTGGCGGCCTGGATAAGATCGGCGGTGTACTGTAGGGAGCAGCTGACCTCATACTGGGACCAGCTGCCACAGCGCTCGCGGCCTGTAGATATATGGCAGCCACTGGTGGATTGGTTGGCTAGAACGACAGCGTTGGAAGATGACTAGGCGGTCTGATTGTGGCTTTGGTGACGTGGCGAGGTTGGAGTTTGACTGTGGTGCGCTGTACGTGGTGATCCGCCTGACATAAGTGATCTGGGGTTTGGGGCTCGCTTTCTGTGGGGGGTTGTCAGTCGATTGCGTTGTCTGGGTGGGCTGTGGGCGCAGCGTGAAGGTGATTGACATTTCGATTATTCATTGTTTGCTTCCTTTCGACTCAGGCTCTCTGTTAGTTTTGGTTTGTTTGGTCCATTGCAAAATGTTGTGTTGCTGTTCGAATGTACGACCTCAAATGCTTGGGCGGAGTTCCGCCTCGCAAACTAGCTGCCTGCCTCCGGGTTGTTGGCTGAATAGCAGTGTACTCTTCGATGGAACAGTAAAGGTTTTGGAAAACCAAAAAAAAAAAAAGGGAGTCTACTCCCTCTATTTTCTCATACCAAAAAAAGACTGATCTCTAAGGCCTATTTTAGACCTCAGACCTCTAAACATGTACATACATTCAGACCATTTCCACATGGTCCCACTTCAGCAGGTCCTCCCTCTGCTTTCCCAGGGCGACTTCCTTGCTACTCTAGACCTCAAGGACTCCTATTTCCACATTCCCATTTACAGCGCTCACAGAAAATATCTAAGATTCGTAGTGGACGGGCAGCACTATCAATTCAAGGTGCTACCATTCGGAGTCACCACAGCACTAAGTGTTCACTAAGTGCCTAGCAGTAGTGACAGCACATCTAAGAAGACAAAACACATGTCTTCCCATACCTAGACGACTGGCTCATAAAATCCAAATCGTACAATCTGTGTATACAGCACACTCATGCCTCTATTCAACAACTTCACAACCTGGAATTTACAATAAATCACGCCAAGTCCCAGCTCCAACCGTCCCACATGCAACAATACCTCGGTGCCACCATAAACGCCGCAAGAGCACTCGCCTATCCCAGTCCCGCCAGGATAGTGAGCATCCAAGCTCTTCTTACCATAGTCCAACCGCAACACTCTTCCAGCTAGAGTGTTCATGCAACTCATAGGAATGATGGCCTCTTGCATATTCATAGTGCCTCATGCAAGACTCCAGATGCGTCCTCTCCAAGAGTGCTTAGCACGCCAATGGAACCAGGCTCAAGGTCAGCCTACAGATCTGGTGTTGGTAGACGGTCGTACCCATCGCTCTCTGCAGTGGTGGAACACCAAGAACCTTTCCTAAGGGCGACCGTTCCTCGAGCCAGTTCCTCAAATAGTCATGACAACGGACACATCGCTCTCCGGCTGGGGAGCTCACCTACATCACACCATGCAGGGCAGGTGGACACCTGAACAAAAGCTACTCCACATCAACCATTTGGAGTTACTAGCCACCTTCCTAGCCTTAAAAGCATTTCACAAACTTATCAGGCAAGACTGTCTTAGTCCACACCGACAACATGACAGCCATGTATTACATCCAGAAACAAGGCGGGACACACTATCTGCAGCTCTTAACTTGCACAGAGCATATGGAGGTGGGCTATACCTCAGAAAAATGTTCTCCTAGCCCAACATGTCCCAGGAGTCCAAAACACAATAGCCGACCTCTTGAGTCGTCAAATAGAACAAATCCATGAGTGGGAACTTCATCCACAAGTTCTTCAACCATTTTTTCAGACTTGGGGGCAACCACCGATAGACCTCTTCGCCACCCAAGAAAACGCCAAATGCCCAAACTTCGCCGCCAGGTATCCTCACCCATTGTCCAAAGGCAATGTGATATGGATGAACTGGTCAGGCAGATTTGCGTACGCTTTCCCCCCCCTCTCCCACTCATTCCGCTAGTGGTGCACAAACTACAGCAACACTCATTAACGCTCATCCTAGTTGCTCCAGCTTGGGCCAGACAGCCATGGTACACCACACTGCTGGAACTCAGTAGTTCCGCACCAAAAACTACACCTCTCTCCATGCCTCTTAACCCAGAACCATGGAGAGATCCAACACCCAGACCCAGCTCAGCTCCACCTAGTGATCTGGCTGCTGAAATCCTAGAATTTGGGTACCTTAACCTTCCTCCTGACTGTATGAACGTCATCAAAGAAGCCAGACGGCCAACCACTAGAGCATGCTATGCAGCGAAGTGGAAGAGATTCGTAGTATACTGCCATAATGACACTAATCCCCCTAGATGTGTCTATCCAACACATCATAGGCTACTTACTACACCTCCAAAGATGCAACCTAGCCTATAACTCTATCAGATTACATCTTGCTGCCATAGCAGCATATCTACAAAATGGACAGCACCTCTCACTTTTCAGAGTACCTGCCATAAATACCTTTATGGAAGGACTCTAAAGAATAATACCACCTTCCCCCTGTGTGGAATTTAAACATCGTTCTCACAAGACCAATGGGGCCTCCATTTGAACTTCTACATAAATGTGAACTACAATTCTTAACCTGGAAAACTGCTTTCCTCGTAGCCGTTACTTCTCTACGAAGAGTTAATGAACTACAAGCACTAACCATTCAAGATCCTTTTCTCCAGATGCATCTTAATTAAGTAGTTCTCCACACTAATCCTAAATTCCTCCCTAAAGTCATTTACCCCTTCCACCTCAATCAATCTGTAGAGCTGCCTGTATTCTTCTCGCAGCCACAGTCGCAGAAAGCGCTCTTAACAGTTGGATGTCAAAAGAGCCCTACTATACTGCATAGAGAGAACAAAACCCTTTCGTAAGACCAACCAGCTATTCGTGTCTTTCTCACCACCACTCAAAGGCAACCCCATACCAAAATCTGGAATAGCTAGGTGGATTGCCAAATGCATACAGATTTGTTACCATAAAGCAAAACGTACATTATCTGTTCCTACTAAAGCCCACTCTACACGAAAGATAGGGGCTTCAATGGCATTTTTAGGAAACATTCCCTTAGATGATATCTGCAGAGCAGCTACATGGTCTACACCGCACACATTCACAGAACACTATTGTGTCGATGTACAAACTAAACAGGCTAGTGTGGGCCAGGCTGTACTTAAAACACTATTTCAAACTACTGCAACAGATACTGGTGGTCGCCGCTAGGGGTGGATACTGCTTTACAATCTATGCACCGTGTGTAATCTGCAGCTCGTATGCCTTGAACGGAATATGCTACTCACCAGTATGCATCTTGTGAGAAGTTGGCCTGATATATGATGTCACTAGTTCTAGTGTACACCTTGTATCAGTCCAAACAACCCTTATGGTGATTGGTTGTAAAGTCAACCTTATAGACCAGCTATCCTAGTGGTAGCATGGACAAGAGCAGTCTTAGGCTAAACTCTGTATGGCATGTGAAGCCAGCTGTTATACCATTTGCAATCCCTTGAATACCAAATGAAAGGACACCACAACAGATATATTCTAAAAATAGAATGTATTTATTCTAGTCAAAATACCCTCAGCACTCTTTATGAGATTCGAGGTAAGTACAATACAATCTTATTTAAGCATACATAAGTCACACAGGTAAGTAATACAGTTGGGCCCTAGGGGCCACGCAAACCATATACGAAGTAAGTGGTATAAGAACCACTGTCACGAACACAGGTTAGGCCTAGGGAATCGCTGGGGCTACACTATCCTATCAGTTGCTAGGCAGTGGGAGGCCCACGGGATTCAGGTGCAGAGTGGAAACACTCACGCGTAATGCGTTAAAGTCGATAGAAATAGTAATGTTTAGAATTAAAGAGTTTTAGGACACTTCGGAAGGAACTAGGAGTTGGAGACTTGGAAACTAGACACTAGGATAGTCAATACCCTTGTGAGCACCGGAGTACTCAAGTTACCTAGCCCACGGGCTGCGGGTGCATAGGTGTGAACTTGCGCCGGGTTTAGTCTACTCCTATGGATGCCTGAAGAAAAGATGCTGACAGGCAGTCAGTGAAGAGTGTCCGGTGGATTCCAAGGATGGAATCAAGAAGGAGGATACCTGCAAGCAGAGGGGACAGAGTCTAGGTCACCAGCCAGGAGCCGGGAAGGAACCAGGCGATGTCGTGAAGATGCAGGTGAAGAAGTGAAGCTTGTCGCAGCAGCCACGGGTACCATGAGGCGTCGGATGACCAGTACCAGGAGGCCAGCTGTCCCACGAGGGCTCTTGCTGTCTGCAGCGTCAATGTCTAGTTTGGACACAACGAGCCTTGGCAAGCGCAACCCACGCAGAATGAAGGATTCGCTTCTGTTGCAGACCAGGAAGGCCTGAGGTGCTTCTCTTTCACAGGGAAGCAAGGGCCAGTCTGGAGGAGCCAAACCAGCGGTGAAAAGTTAAGGGTTCGTCGTCGCAGAGGTCACTAGCCAACGGGCAAGCAACCAGACAGACGCGTCGAGCATGGAAATGCAGAAGGGCCCCACGCAGAATTCGTGGAGGGCTGATCTTCGGTGCAGATGGTGCTCGGGGTTGGGGCTTCTCAATCCCCAGAGCACAACTTCGAGGATGCCTCCGAAGCTGCGCTGGAAGCAAGTAGCCAATTTTCCCAGGTAGCCGGTACCAGGTCTCTCGTCGCCTCCACGGATCTCAGCTTTGCTGTGGATGTGGATCAGGGTCGGAGAAGTCTGGCAGTCAAGGCACTGGTCGGGCTCTGCAGTCGGTTCCTCGTAGAACTTCGGGCAAAGCAAACGGCAGGTCGCTTGATGGTGCCTGTTTGCACAGGGTGGCCACTCCTTGGCCACAAGAGAGATTCTTCAGTCTTCTTCCGTAGTCGAATGTCCAGAGTTTCTGTTCAAGTTTCAGTTATCAGGATAATCCAAAATCCTAGGGACTTAGCTCCCACTCTTATACTAATCTGGGGGGCTGGGTTACCTGCTAGGTCCCTCCTATGGGTGGGACCAGGGAGGGGGGTGGTTACACCCCCTTCCCTTTGTCCAGTTTCGTGCCAGGACTGGGGCTGGAGTGCCCCAGCACCGGTTTGAACCGGACTATGCATGGGACACCTTGTGTGCCCCAGGCAGTGTCTCGTTTCATTCATCCCTCCCTGCCCCAATACACTAGCACCTGTCTAGGGTGGTGCTAGCACCTCCCAAGGCAGGAAACCTATTGTCCAAGCCTCCCTCGCTGGAAGGACTCCCAGCAGCAGGAGGTCAGACTTGTCTGTGGCAGCAGCATCCATTTTGTGATGCTGGGGCTCTGGTTAACTTTAACCGGGTAGTAGGTCTTCAACATGTCTTCTCCCTCTAGAAGGGAGGAATACTATCCTCATCGCCAGAAATGGTGTGGGGGTATTATTCCAAAGTGTTAGACACCTTACACAACATGTTTTGATAAAGCCAAACCATAGTTACCATAACTGTTTAAGATATAAGTCACTTTAGGAGTATATGGTAGGCGATATCATAGAACAGCTATAAGGACATGGTTCCGAAAGCTGCAGACAGGCTCAGCTCATGCTAGAGCACCATCTCACATGTTACCAAGCACTCTGCCTTCAGGATTGTTAAGGCCTGCCATAGGAGTGACTGATAGGTTACCCATGTGTCTATATATAAGGTAGGTATAGGAATACTACACCTAAGCAAGGGGTGAGTACACGACCTTGCCCCAGCTGAGTGATCAGCCAGTTGTGTCCTAATGGAAGGCCAGCCAGGGGTGGCATAATACATGCTGCAGCCCCTGGTAGGCCTAGGGTACACCTATACCCTGGGTACCTAAGGTACACTGTACAGGGCCCTAGAAGGTGATCCTTACCAATTGGGTTATGTACCTAAAGTACATAGTATGAATTTAGAGAGAGAACAGCTGGGCTGTGGGTCTGATTAGCAGGCCCACAGCCACATCGAAGTCTAAAACCAATTAAGCAAAAGCAAAAAGTGGGGGTGAACATAGAAAGTAGACCCTACTCTCCTACACATCTGTTCTTGGCATGTAGAGCATGTAGAGAAAAAGGAATTACTTAATTACTGTTCAGAAATTTGTACCGTGGATCCAAAATTGAGGCAGTAATGTAATGTCGATGTAACACAATTTTATTTTGAATCCTTGTATATTCAGATAAGCGAACGGCTAAGGTGTCCGCCAAATAATATGCGTCAACTTTGTCATCCACACCTGCGTACGTTTCAGACACCTCCTTCAGCTCTTGCTCTAGCATGTACAACAGTGGGATAGCTTGGCCCACAGTACAGTCCTCCCTGCTGACTTCACGTGTGAAGACCTCAAAAGGAAGTAGCATCTGTCAGGCATTTAACAAGGTCCCATTGGGCCATCTCAACGGTCATGCCTTTCACAGTAGGATCTCCTGACCTTTTTCATGACATAAGCATTGAGTGGTATGTACTGCTCAAACAGACGATCAAGCATGTAATAAGTTGAGTTCCAACGTGTTGGCACCTCCTGGATGAGTGCTTTGACTGGCATTTTATGCTCGCGTTGAATGACCCTCAGCTGCTTCCAGGCTTTAAAAGAATGGTTAAAATGTGTGCGTATTCTTCTGCAGGTGGTCAGTAAGTTGCTGACTTTGCTTTCATTTTTCAGAAAGTCTTGAACAACAATGTTAATGCATTGTGCCAAACACGGGACCCTGAAACAGCCACCCTCTTTCATGGCCCTAACTACATTACTACCATTATCCGTGGCAACAAAACCAATGTTAAGCCCTCTTGGTCGCAGCCACTCCAAGACCTTGCTGTTAAACTCATCCAAAATGTTTGCAGCAGTATGAGATTTCTCCATAGCAAACATGGCCACAGTTGCATGTTTGCGAGTCATTAAAAATCTCAGAAGTGTCAACACCTGCAGATATCTTACCTCTAACACCCGAAAAAGACCCAGTGTGCAGTGATGCACATGTAAACAGTGGCTTGGCAACTGGTCCACATGTCTGTTGTCGGGTGGATACTCTGAACAACTCTCTGTTTTAAGGCTTTTCCAAGCAATTCCAGCACGTCGTGATGTAGTGCTGGAACAGCAACTCGGGTGAAATAGTAGCGGATGGGAACCTTCCATTTTGGGCAGATGGTTGTCACAAATTCCAGAAAACCCACCCCTTCAACAAAAGAAAAAGAGAAGGTCCAGTGCTAACATTTTAGCCAACTTCGCATTGTACAAACGTGCTATTGGGTGGTTGCTTTCGGACTGCCCCTCCGGCCTAGTAAACATGCTGAGAATGGTAGGCTACGTGGTATTCATTCCTGTTATGCTCAACGTCGCACTTTTTTTCAATGCAGTACTCCTTGGTGTCTCAGGCTGACTCTTACGCCACTGCTATGTTGCTAAGGATGTGGGCATTACCACTGCAGTGCTGGGGACAGGGCTACTTTGTGTACCGCTACCACAGCGAATTTCTCCTTTTTCCTGTTCCACTGTTAGCAGACCTTCTCCTTTTTTTATCCCCACCAACAGCAATGGTTCCAGTTTTTATGCGATGAAGGTGCTCCTCCCAGTTGATTGTGTGGTGTTTTTTCAAATGGGTCATTTGGCCTCCGGTACCATAGTTTGTACCAAGCTTACCACGACTAACAGAGGTATGACAAATGGAGCATATAGCAATGTTTTCCTTTTCGCTAACCGTAAAGAAGTCCAACACTGGGGAGCTTAACTTTTGTCTCCTGCTGGAGGTGCCACTTCCAATGCCAGGAACAGGAAGTTGGAGACTCGGGGGCACTTCCTTCCTTTTGAAAAAAAGAGTTAAAAAAAGGACTCCTTGCACAAAACACTACAGCCAAATCACAATCTGAGGAGTTGTTCTGAGCAAAATGATCATTTTCGAGAAGGTTTTATGATGCTCGAGAGATTCTTCGCCAGATTGTAGTTTTTGCGTGTTCGGGATCGCACCAAGACAGCCACCGGAATCGGGCGGCCATATTAAAAATCTCGTGGCGAACGGATAGAAAATTGAGTCGGCGATCGTAGAATCACGGTACGAAGTTACCGCGTGCACGAGAATGCCTATTGAGCGAGGAAGCAAAACCGCTACGCTGTAGATTGCGTAGTATTCGGCAACGTTGCCCTCTACGCAAATCGCGAAGTTACTGAAACTTCGCAAACTCTGCGAGCGGAGCGTAGTTCACCGCCCAGGCTTAGAGAGGGATCTGGCCTCAAACATAGAAACTGAATGTGGCGCTGTAGAGGGTTCTTGCCTCAAACATAGAAACTGGGTGTTACTCCTGCATCTTCCTTGTGCGGATGTAGGGGGTAATTTTCGTGCCGAATGTGAGGGATGACTGGTGTAGGTAAATTACTATCTTCTGGTGGGCTTTGTTACCTTCTCCCACCACTCCCCTGGACTGCAGCTTGCAAAGTGGGAATTAACCCCATCTCTCCACCCCCTGCTCCATCAGTCTTTCTCGAGGGATGGGAGAAAGACTATTGCAAAATTCTGGGGCAGTGACAGTCTTCTGCCAGGGTGGTCTGCCACCACCCCGGTGTTTATTCTTTAGCTATGACATCCCTGACATGTTTGCCCTTCTACCCACCGAAGGAGCAGATTGGAAACCCCCTCTGGTGGGGAGACACTGTAATGTCCCCTTTTGGGGTATTGGCTCTCTGCCATGGCAGGTCATCCCCACGTTTGTGTGGTTTTTTAATTTTAAAAAAAATATTAAACATTTTCTCTGGTGTCTAGTGGTCGTTTTTGCCAACTATGAGTGGCAGGTTGAGGGGAAGACTCCATCAGCCTCTCAGGAGGTGCTGAAAGACAGTCTCATCCCACTGTGATCACCTGTCACTTTTCAAGGTAAGAGTTTTCAATGGAAAGCTGACTTTCTAACACTTCTAACGATCTCCCTTTTATTCTTTCAAGCTCCCAGAGAAATCAAGAAGCAGTTTCCTAGCTGACAGTTCTATAAATGGGTCCCTGACTCGGCTATCATTTGCAGGACTGCCACACCTCAATCGTTTGGAGCAGGAGAGTGCTCCGACCCAGGGAGATGTGACTGGGAGATGCACTGTAGCGGCACACAACAGCTGCTGGTCAAATGCCAGATGCTTGATTGTCTGCTCCACTTTGCGAGTGCTGTGGATGTGCTGTCATAGTCTCCATAGGTTAATACCATGAGGCTTGAGAGAAGACCTTCCAAAAGGTCTGAAAATTCTTTCAAGAGTAAGTTTTTGCACATGGTGCCAAAAACAAAACGCTTTACTGAAAAGACAAAGGGCCCCCTGATACTAATGTGAAGTACACCTAGGTAGGGAAATACATGCTGTGAAATTCCTAGGGCTACTTCAACAACAAGACTAGAACATAATTATATTAATAGTAGTGACACTGGGAATAGAAAAATACAAAACTGTTTATTGTGAGATAAATTCATTAATTTTTTTAACCCCTTCGGTGCCCGCCCCTTTCCCCGCCCTGTGCCGGCCGTTGCATTAGCGGGCGGGGTTTGTGACGAGCTGGACTCGTCATGGGCACAGCGCCACCGCGGCCCATGACGAGTCCAGCTCGTCACGGGCACCGAAGAGGTTAAAGCTTCATGTGGATTTTGTTACAGAAAAAAGCTGTATACACAACATACTATTATCATTCATCCATTCACACATACCTCACTCTACTGTTTTGCACTCATTGTCAGCATAATAAATTGATTGGGTGTCTGACAAAAGACATTACAGTACATAATGATAATTCAAATGAGATAATCTCATGGATTAGTGTAATTATAGGGTGGTTTCCAAGTTGTCTCAACGTGCGTTTTGGCAGAAACCTGCCTTCCTCAGAAGAGCCACCTCCAGTAGATTTTTTTCAGATAAGAATATCCCAATGTGTAAGATAAAAGTCTTGCTGACTGAGATCGTAGCCTTAATATTGACACGTCCTAGTTAATGTGTAGTGGATTCCGCCGAGGCGGTACTGGGGGACAACGTGCCGCTCAGTCCACATCCACCCCGGCAGCATCTGCCTCAAAGCCCTCCTAGTCCGAGCTTTCAGGCCCATTCCACCCCAGTGGGCGGCAGAGTTCGCTATCACCTGCTCCACTGGCGTTCCAACACGTCGGACAGGTGGGTGCTGCAAATCGTCCGAAGGGGCTACTCCCTCTACTTCGAGACGACCCCTCCAGCCATGTCACCGTAAGTACCACCGTATGTCAGGGGATCACTTGAATCTTCTGCGGGAGGAAGTTGCGGCCCTGTTGGCCAAAGGGGCCGTCAAGCGCGTTCCTGGTCCAGAAGTAGGTCGTGGTTGCTATTCCCACTACTTTCTGGTTCCCAAGAAGGTCAAAGGGGGCCTACGCCCTATCTTGGACCTCAGGAGCGTCAACGCCTTCCTCCGGGAAGAGAGGTTCAAGATGCTCACGTTAGCTCAGGTTCTGGCTGCCCTAGACCCTGGAGACTGGATGGTAGCGTTGGACTTGCAGGACGCTTATTTCCACATCCCCGTCCTGCCGGCCCACTGGCGTTGCCTGCAATTCACGGTGGGTCAGGAGCATTTTCAGTTCACCATGCTCCCCTTCGGCCTCACCAGTGCCCTTCGGGTGTTCACGAAAGTGATGGCGGTGGTCGCAGCTCATCTGCGCAGATTAGGGGTTCCAGTCTTCCCCTATCTCTACGACTGGCTGTTGAAGGCAGGTTCGCCCCAGCAAGTAGTCTCCCACCTCCAGACTACGGCCGACCTCCTGCATTTGCTGGGGTTCTCCGTCAATGTGCTGAAGTCGCATCTGAGTCCCTCCCAGAAGCTCCTCTTCATCGGAGCAGTACTGGACTCGCCGCAGTTCCGGGCCTATCCGCCGGAACAGCGGGTCCGGGATATTCAGGCTCTCATTCCCATTTTTCAGCCTCTATCCCGGGTTTCGGTCAGATTGGTGCTGCGGCTTCTGGGTCTGATGGCCTACTGCATCCTATTAGTGCATTACGCCAGGTGGCGAATGCAGGCTCAGTAGTGGGACCTGAAGTTTCAGTGGGCCCAGCATCGGGGCAACCTGTCCGACCATGTCTTGATCTCGGAGGGCATTGCGCAGCAGTGGTGGCTTACGAACCGCGATTGGGTCAACGGCAGATCCCTCTATCCCTACCCCAACCGGAGCACGTAGTAGTGACGGATGCGTCCCTCCTGGGATGGGGGGACATTTGGGGGAGGCGGAGATCAGAGGCCTCTAGTCTCTGGCGGAGTCTCAGCCCCATATCAACCTTTTGGAGCTGAGAGCGATCCGACTTGCACTGAAGGCATTCCTTCCCGTTATCCGGGAAAGTGTGGTGCAGGTGTTCATGGACAGCACCACCGCCATGTGGTATTGCAACAAACAGGGCGGGGTGGGGTTGTGGACCCTTTGTCAGGAGGCTCTGCGCCTCTGGACATGGCTGGCACATCAGGGCATCACCCTGGTGGTTCAACATCTAGCGGGCTCTCTGAACGCCAGAGCAGATGATCTCAGCCGTCGGTGCATGATGGATCACGAGTGGCGTCTCAACTCGGACGTGGCGCAAGGCCTCTTTCGGCAGTGGGGAGAGCCTTGGTTAGATCTATTCGCCACCGAAGAGAACGCGCAATGTCAGCAGTTCTGCACGTTGGAGTTTCCAAGGTGGCACTCGCTCGGGGACGCTTTTCGTCACGAGTGGAGTTGTGGTCTGTTGTACGCCTTTCCGCCTATACCACTTCTGCCCAGAGTGCTGAAGAAGACCAGATGCGACTGGGCCCAAGTCATCTTGGTGGCTCCGGATTGGGCACGAAGGTACTGGTATCCCAAGCTACTCAGTCTGTCAATCGATCCCCCGATACGACTGCCTCTTCAGGAGGACCTTCTGTCGCAGCAGCAGGGGATGGTCCTCCACCCGAACCTGTCCAGTCTCCACTTCCATGCGTGGAGATTGAGCGGCTACAGTTGATGCCATTTGACTTGCCTCCTGAAGTCTGCGATGTGATTCTGGCAGCCAGGCATCCCTCCACTAAAACTGTATACGCCTGCCGGTGGTACAAATTTGTGGCATGGTGCACAGCAAAGGCTGTGGATCCCCTTTCCTCCCCTCTTTCTGAGGTTCTTCTCTTCATTCTTTCTTTGGCCCAGCAGGGCTCTGCTCTGGGCACTCTTAAAGGTGATCTTTCTGCTATCTCTGCCTTCCTCCGGCTTTCTGATCAGCCTTCTCTTTTCAAATCCCCTGTTTCTCGATTCCTTAAGGGCATTACTCACAGGTTTCCTCCTGTTCCTTTCGTAATCCCTCAGTGGGATTTGAATCTTGTTTTGACATATCTGATGTGCGCTCCCTTTGAGCCACTTCATAATTGCCCTCTTCGTCTGTTGAGGCTTAAGACTGCTTTCCTGGTAGCCATCACCTCTGCTAGAAGGGTGAGTGAGCTCCAGGCTCTCGTCTAAGCCTCCTTTTCTTTCTGTCCATCCAGACAAGGTTGTGCTCCGCACTTGTCCTTCCTAAGGTTGTGACTGCCTTTCACATCGAGCAGTCGGTTACGCTGCCCACCTTCTTTCCGCATCCCTCGAAAGAGGAAGAGAGGCTCCATCGTCTGGACCCAAAACGTGCGCTCTCCTTCTATATGGACCGCACAAAACCGTTCCGGGTGGATGACCAACTCTTCGTTGGCTACGTGGGCGCTAAGAAGGGGCGGGCGGTGCACAAGCGGACCATCTCTCGGTGGGTCGTTTTGTGCATCAAAACGTGTTACTCCTTAGCTAAAAAGGAACCTCCTGTTGGGCTGAGGGCCCATTCCACTCGGGCCATGGCAGCGACGACTGCCCTGGGTCGGGGAGTCCCCTTGCAGGACATCTGTCAGGCAGCAACGTGGGCCTCAATGCACACGTTTGCCAAGCATTATTCCCTGGACAGCCAAGTCCGGAGAGACGGCTTATTTGGCCGTTCTGTTCTCCTGGACTTCCTGGTTTGATCTTGGTTCGCAGACCCACCACCGGGGTTGGTATTGCTGGGGTATCTATTCTAAGGTGAGGAATCTAACTAACGTGTTTCTTTCAGATGAACAAGTTTACTTACCTTCGGTAACTATGTCTGTAAGAAACATTAGTTAGTTAGATTCCTCACCGACCCACCCATCCTCCCTGTTCTGCGAACCGACATCTAGGATTAAGGTTATCCTTTTCAGGCTCCTAGACTTTTTTGGCACCAGTGTCGGTCTCTTGCATGGCTCTGCGTTCCTGGCGCGTAAAGCTATGTACAAGAACTGACGTCAGCGCGCGAGGGCGGCGTCCAAGTACTCTGTCATTCCGGCGCACGACGCCGACTACCGACGCAGAGCCGCAAACGACGCCTAGCGACGCGCGGGGTATTGCTGATGAAAAATCTTTCCGGATCCAGCCTGACGCCAGGGGATATTCTAAGGTGAGGAATCTAATTTTTCTTACAGATACATCGTTACCGAAGGTAAGTAACTTGTTCTTTGTGTACCTTCTCCCAGAATTGGGACAGGATTGGGCAGGACTAAATCATGCGGTGTAAGTCTGTGCCTGGGAGCTTGCCCTCTGGGACAGCTGGCGTCGGCTTGGGGGCAGAACCGGTTATTTGGGCTGCGGTGAGGTATGCGCAGTGTAACAGAGTTGCAAGTTTTTAAAACTAGTTACTGGACACCTGGTACAGGATCTGCAAGGCTATTTCCCACTTCTTATCATGCAGTGCGCACCCAAACTCCTCCTCCCATCTATGCCAGAGAGTGTCTAGAAGAAGCATAGTTAACTCTCATATAGTTATAAAGCCAGGTAATTAGATGACGGCCAGGACCAGTCATTCAAATCGTCTGTAGTACAGGGTGTGTTATGGGCTCCAACTGTGGCTTTCCACAGGATATAATAGATATGCATGAGCTGGCGGTGGAAGTGGAATTGCACTGGGGGTAAACCATAATCTGTTACTAGCTGATCAAATGAGAGAAATTGACCATTGAGGTAAAGAATCCCCTGCTGTGTCAATCAAGCGTTCTGTGCAGAGTCGGGTAGAATCTCGTAGAGAACTTGGGTAATTTGGGAAGCCAACCAGGACAGCGCAGAAGCATACACCAGTGATTTCGGGGACATGCGGTGTATACATGTCATTCTGGTGCGGGCCACAGCCACTTTTATGGGTGGTGAGGTGGAGGGGTATTGTTTAAGGAGGCAATGGATTGCCGGGGATGACATCACGCCATCTGCATTGCAGGTATCCCAACCTATCTCACAGCAGTCCGTGATACCCGCTGCAATTGTGCTGCGAAATATTAGGCCTCAGACTGGGCACTCAACCCTCCTCAGTCCATTGGGAGCTATAATTTGCGAAGTGCTACACAACTCCAGCCTTTGCTCCAGATAAGATGACTTAACAAGAGTCGAGCTCTTGGAATGTGCTGAACAGTACCACAAGGAGGTTAGTAAAATGTAAATTTGATACTTCTATAGCGCACTACTCACCCGCAAGGGTCTCAAGGCGCTTGTACGAATACCGCTGTGGAACCCATCCTGGCTTTCCCTGTGAGGCGTCCACTCCTGGGCTCCCCCAAGGTGGAGGCCAGGCATCCTTAGCGTTGTGGGGGCCGTTGTGGAGATTAAGCAAGCTATTGCCCAGAGTTGCAGAGTGGGACTCCATGATTGGAATAGGCACCGAGGCGAGAATTATCAGGTCCGTGGAATTTTTGAGCCCAAGACCCGCCGAGGTGGGGAATTGAACCCTGGTCCCGGGCTAGACCTCTGCATCAGGGTCTGCCGCTCTAATCATTGAGCCACACTTCTCCAGTGATAAAGTAGGTGAGGCAATATGATCATTTTCGCCAGTACAATTTTCCCTATCTGGTCCAGAGTTAATAAGCACCAGAAATGCATTTGTGCCTTGATGCCCTGCAGTACTACCTGGAGGTTCCCATTAAATGTGTCTGGAGTGTGGTAAAGACAACCCGGCCCCAAATAGCGAGTGGCTCTACCCTGTCAGGGTAGAGGGGTAGTGCCCAGATGTACGGACCAAGGTCGTTGGTCAGAGTGAACGGGATGTATTGCTGATTTGTCCTAATTTACCCAGAGTCCAGTGACTGTTGCGAACTAGAGTGTTTTGCAAAGTGGGGTATGATCGGACGCGAGGTCTTTAAATAGAGAAGTTCATCGGCGTACAGGGACACCACATGCGTCCTATCCTCCAGCGGTATCCCCAATCAGTACCCTCACATTGTAAGCGGATGGCTAGGGCTCTACTGTGAGGGCAAAGAGCAGTGGGGAAAGGGAACAGCCCCGTCTGGTTCCCCTGCTCACGGGGAATGGGGGCAGAGATGAGGTGACCCAGCTGGACCAATGACGTCCGATTGGTGTAAAGGAGTAGAGTATGCAAGAAGCTGGGGACCAATGCCTGATTGTCAGGACCTGGAAAATGTAGCTCAATATTAGCAAATTGAACGCATTCTCCAGGTCTAATATCAGCAAAGTGGCTCATCGAGAGCGCCCTCTAACTCTATCTTGTATGTGGGACAGCCGGCAAAAATTTTGATAAGTGCTGCACTATGGGGCAAATCAATTGTGATCTATATGGATGAGATCTGGAAGTATCCAAACATAGCGTGTCTGCTAGTATTTTGCCCAGTCCCTTATCTGCCCCCAGAATGGCAGTAGGTCTATATGATGTGGGTTGGGTCAGGGGTCTACCAGGTTTCAGGATTAAAACCATGAGAGATTCCTTGGAGCGACGGTGGAAGTTCACCTGCAGCCAGTGTCACTTAGTACATGTTGGTCAATTTGGGTGTGAGTTGTGAGGAAAAAGTGCAGTACTACCAGATGGTAGGCCGTCAAGACCTGGGGTTTTGTTACGGGATGGTGATTGCTTGCAGCATGTCCGCAGTGGTGATCTTGGTGTCCAACGCGAGTTTGGATGCAGTGGGCGATTGTGACATGTATTTGTTCTTGCATGGTGTAGATTTACAACTTTCATGAATTTACAAGCATATACAAACGTCTGCCTGGAAACTGTGTTCCTAGAATACTTCTGTGATTTCCATTTTAATATGAACAAAAATATATGCATATGTATTTTCTGATGTGAAAATCTGCTGAGTGATTGGAAGTTCACTTTTCCTACACCGCCTTTTTTCCTTCCACAGTAAAGTTTTATTCCTGCCCTTGTCAATGTATAACCTTTCCCATTGTGGGAAGAGATCGGAAACTAGTTTAAGTACCCTTAAACATATGAATTTGTCAGTGTGCACAAACTTTCAGCTCATTCAACCTAGACCAACAAATTCCCACATACATATCTGTCCATGTTGGCAGATATGCTGTCAGGTGGCCTATTCTGTACATTTGTTATTTCAGTCTTGCAGTTGCACCGTGCTTGTTTGATGGATGGCTTATTTTCTGTGAGTTCCATCGATGCTTTTTGCCTCTAGCAAAGATATTTAACAAATTCAGTGACATCCATGTAAACGAAGGGTGACCTTGTAAACCATGTTTTTTGTTTTCACAGCCGTTGCATTGTCAGTGCTTCTTGCCATCATGATTGCGATATTACTTGGGGCAATGGTGGTGGTTTTCGTCAAGATGGCTAGACGAAACCAGCGCAACAGTGGTCTTGGAGGTGTGTGGAGTCCTATCGACGATAAGGAATGCCTCATGAATAATGCCTACACTCTTTAAATGGAAAGTGAATTAAAGTTTTGGCGAGCAAAACATCTTCTCATTGACTTTCTTTACAGGACTTTTATTGGACATTCATTATTGGAGATTGGGAAGGAAAGTGGGAGAGTAACTACTGAAATCCATTTTATTATGGAAATGATACCCTTTTAATGTGGTGTTCAAAGCAAGTTTGCTGGTCCATCTGAAAGACATTTTCTAAATGTAATTTTACACACTTCATGTAATCTACACATTTTAAAATATCGGAGTTGTTATGCAGGACATAGCATGAATCTGGTAATGAACTGCTGCAAAAACATCATGTTAAATGAACCTCAACTTGTTCCAGTACTAGAATCATTGATACAGGTTGCTACCGCTCATGCTGTGGCTGAACGCCATTGCTAACCAAGAGCATGTCTCATTGCTTTTATGATGTTTGCACACATGTCCCTGGGGTGAAGGGTTATGTGTAGTTCTTGCTGCAGTTTTTCAGAACAATGTAGTCCTTTTTGGTTGTGGGGGAAATAATGGGCAATTAAAATATGGATGAGTGCATTAATCCACATTGAGTATTCGGTTGGTACTTTTTGTTTTTCTTTCATGAGTTGACATCGGGTTAATTGCTTGTTTTTAGTTCTTGTGGGGAAATTGAAGAATCCCTATCCAATGTTTGTCTTTAATAGATTTTGAAGATATTCAATTCCTGTGGGTTTAAATACTATTTGAGCACACTCCAATGTGTTTTCTATTTGCTCATGGAAAGTGTAATTGTTACTGTTCTCCTCTAACTATATCAGTGGCTTAAGTGCCTCTTTTTACCACATGTTAAATCAGATTTACAACTTTTTAATAAAGATTGATCTTCTACCTTTGTGTGAGGGAGTTTTTTATTTATTACATACAAATTTACACTTCTCTTTGGATTTTGTCCTATGGGATCTTACTATTTAGGTTTACTTCTAAAATGTGTGTGCTCTCCCGCTCCTAATTCTACTCCAATAAATATTCCTTCGCAAGTGAAAGCTCATTTTAACTTGAGTTCATTTGGAAGGTGTCTCATTTTGTCATGGGTGTTCTAATTTGATATTCTACCAGATAGCTCACGAACAGTAAATTAAAATGTCTCCACCTTTAGATCAAGGGACCGGTCTGTAGAGCTTGGAACAGGGGACATGTACAACTTCCTTCATCTTAGACACACTACATTTTTTTTATAGAATGAAGCAGTCCACCTGTATGAAACCAGTTCATTCACTGCAGGAAAAACAGGATGATACGTTTTGCTTACAATTCAGTTGGAAACCGCCCTTTCAACTTGGCATAGTTTACTAATGTGAAGGCCTTACAAGTTCACAAAGCTCATCTGCCAAACACTGGGGCATGATTTCTCGAAGAAACATTTTTGCTTGATAATTCTTTGAAAAAAGTGGGATCATATGTCTTTTCTCTTCCACAAACCTACTTTTTAACTCCTGAGTGGATTTAGATAAAGAGAAAATCCGCATACCCCATAAATAACAAAAATAATATTGTTGTACAGGTCAGAAGATCTAATAATGAAGGTAATTAAAGAAACTTACTCTTGCTGTGGCAGGAAAATCTCCTTGCTGTTTGTGAGTTATTTAGCATACAGAAAATAACATTGGGAACATATATATATATATATATATATATATATATATATATATATATATATATATATATATATATATATATATATATATATATATATATATTCAAAACAAAAGGTTGCCCAAAGTGGAAAGCCGCTCACGAGGGAGTGTCACACACGTACTGCCGGTGGTCATACGCAGCCTGTCATGCACCCTTTCTCCAGCTTGCCAAACGCGTTTCGGGCGTCATCCCGCCCTTGATCACTGGCTGCACAACGTAGGACAGAAAACAAGGCTTGATCTGACACACCTACTTTATTGGTATACGAAGTCCCGCCCATGTGGGAAGTCCCGCCCATGTGGGCTGTGGCAAGGCTTAGTGGTTCTTGTAGTTTCATGCCACAAACTTCCGGTGCAGTACATACCCCAGTGGGTGCCTTGGTGCCAACGTTGATTAAAAATATAAACCCCAGTGGGTGAGAAGAGGTAGTTGCAGCGCTCACGTAGTCCCAATATATACCGGCAGCTCAGGCCTCCCTTGTTCCAGTCACCACTCAGATTCGCGAGAAGTGAAGAACCGCCAGAAGCAGCGGCGGGGCTTTCCGCGACCAGGCAGGCCGCTAATTATTCAAAACAAAAGGTTGCCCAAAGTGGAAAGCCGCTCACGAGGGAGTGTCACACACGTACTGCCGGTGGTCATACGCAGCCTGTCATGCACCCTTTCTCCAGCTTGCCAAACGCGTTTCGGGCGTCATCCCGCCCTTGATCACTGGCTGCACAACGTAGGACAGAAAACAAGGCTTGATCTGACACACCTACTTTATTGGTATACGAAGTCCCGCCCATGTGGGAAGTCCCGCCCATGTGGGCTGTGGCAAGGCTTAGTGGTTCTTGTAGTTTCATGCCACAAACTTCCGGTGCAGTACATACCCCAGTGGGTGCCTTGGTGCCAACGTTGATTAAAAATATAAACCCCAGTGGGTAACGTTGGCACCAAGGCACCCACTGGGGTATGTACTGCACCGGAAGTTTGTGGCATGAAACTACAAGAACCACTAAGCCTTGCCACAGCCCACATGGGCGGGACTTCCCACATGGGCGGGACTTCGTATACCAATAAAGTAGGTGTGTCAGATCAAGCCTTGTTTTCTGTCCTACGTTGTGCAGCCAGTGATCAAGGGCGGGATGACGCCCGAAACGCGTTTGGCAAGCTGGAGAAAGGGTGCATGACAGGCTGCGTATGACCACCGGCAGTACGTGTGTGACACTCCCTCGTGAGCGGCTTTCCACTTTGGGCAACCTTTTGTTTTGAATAATTAGCGGCCTGCCTGGTCGCGGAAAGCCCCGCCGCTGCTTCTGGCGGTTCTTCACTTCTCGCGAATCTGAGTGGTGACTGGAACAAGGGAGGCCTGAGCTGCCGGTATATATTGGGACTACGTGAGCGCTGCAACTACCTCTTCTCACCCACTGGGGTTTATATTTTTAATCAACGTTGGCACCAAGGCACCCACTGGGGTATGTACTGCACCGGAAGTTTGTGGCATGAAACTACAAGAACCACACAGCCTTGCCACAGCCCACATGGGCGGGACTTCCCACATGGGCGGGACTTCGTATACCAATAAAGTAGGTGTGTCAGATCAAGCCTTGTTTTCTGTCCTACGTTGTGCAGCCAGTGATCAAGGGCGGGATGACGCCCGAAACGCGTTTGGCAAGCTGGAGAAAGGGTGCATGACAGGCTGCGTATGACCACCGGCAGTACGTGTGTGACACTCCCTCGTGAGCGGCTTTCCACTTTGGGCAACCTTTTGTTTTGAATAATTAGCGGCCTGCCTGGTCGCGGAAAGCCCCGCCGCTGCTTCTGGCGGTTCTTCACTTCTCGCGAATCTGAGTGGTGACTGGAACAAGGGAGGCCTGAGCTGCCGGTATATATTGGGACTACGTGAGCGCTGCAACTACCTCTTCTCACCCACTGGGGTTTATATTTTTAATCAACGTTGGCACCAAGGCACCCACTGGGGTTTATATTTTTAATCAACGTTGGCACCAAGGCACCCACTGGGGTATGTACTGCACCGGAAGTTTGTGGCATGAAACTACAAGAACCACACAGCCTTGCCACAGCCCACATGGGCGGGACTTCCCACATGGGCGGGACTTCGTATACCAATAAAGTAGGTGTGTCAGATCAAGCCTTGTTTTCTGTCCTACGTTGTGCAGCCAGTGATCAAGGGCGGGATGACGCCCGAAACGCGTTTGGCAAGCTGGAGAAAGGGTGCATGACAGGCTGCGTATGACCACCGGCAGTACGTGTGTGACACTCCCTCGTGAGCGGCTTTCCACTTTGGGCAACCTTTTGTTTTGAATAATTAGCGGCCTGCCTGGTCGCGGAAAGCCCCGCCGCTGCTTCTGGCGGTTCTTCACTTCTCGCGAATCTGAGTGGTGACTGGAACAAGGGAGGCCTGAGCTGCCGGTATATATTGGGACTACGTGAGCGCTGCAACTACCTCTTCTCACCCACTGGGGTTTATATTTTTAATCAACGTTGGCACCAAGGCACCCACTGGGGTATGTACTGCACCGGAAGTTTGTGGCATGAAACTACAAGAACCACACAGCCTTGCCACAGCCCACATGGGCGGGACTTCCCACATGGGCGGGACTTCGTATACCAATAAAGTAGGTGTGTCAGATCAAGCCTTGTTTTCTGTCCTACGTTGTGCAGCCAGTGATCAAGGGCGGGATGACGCCCGAAACGCGTTTGGCAAGCTGGAGAAAGGGTGCATGACAGGCTGCGTATGACCACCGGCAGTACGTGTGTGACACTCCCTCGTGAGCGGCTTTCCACTTTGGGCAACCTTTTGTTTTGAATATATATATATATATATATATATATATATATATATATATATATAATTTTTGTGTGTATAAAGTCTAAGTTGTATAAAGTCTAAGTTGATGTTGCCAACAATATGGTCTCCACTTTGATTGCAATTGAAAGACAGATGCTATTTTCAACCCTATGTTTATCAGTAAACCATTTCAGTGGTGGTTTACTCAGCATAACGTTTGATTCAAGCAATTTCACTGAGGGATTAGCACTGCCTCTTGTTTTGGTAAAATAAGAGGGCTAGTGGTCCTGATTAAGCTAATCATTAAAATTCCAATTTTTCAAAAGGACATGAAATGACAAATCTACTGTTAACTTTCTTCCAAAGGTGGCTACATGTGCCGTAGTCCACATTAGTAATAGAAACTGAGGTAAAGGGTGGCTAAATATTTAGAAACAATCCAAGCTGGTCTGCCCAAACCAATTGATTTAGTTTATGGACTACAACGAAGGAGCTACCTGGAATACAGAGTCGAAAGCATTGTCAGCAGAATGCTCAGCTGAGTGGGTTAACTGCATGAAAGTGAAGTCCAGTCATTGTAAAGTGTGTATAGTGAGTGATGAGTATGTATATAATCTGTTCAGCATTGGAATTTGTGATCTATTCAAGTATGTGAATCTTGCAAAGTATATTAGCTTGAAAAATAGTCCTTCCACTGTATTACCATCAAAAGAACAAAGTGCATACACATCATTCCACCTCATTGTGTTATCCAAACTTCGGCCTTCCCTTAACTCCAACTGCCAGGTTTTTCCACAATTCACTTGTGAAATGAACCCAGCACGTAGATCAGCTCTACATACAAATTCTTCAGTTAAAAAGCAGTACTTTGGATTTAAAGCACCTTTGCATTATTCTCCATATTCTTTTTCACTACCAACTCACTTATTGCTGAAGATGACAGTAAGAAGCAGTCACTTTTCTGAAAGTGTGCTGGTGTGGCAGCAGACAGTTACATGAGGACAAGCATAGCTTATGTACTGCTCCCCTTCCCCCAAACATGTGACCAATAGTGTTCTGAGATGAGATTTCGAACAATGGCAATGAAGAACAGATTGAAACATTATTTTCATCGGTTAATAAAGGTGTAGACAAACAAGCTGCAAGCCTGGCCAAGTACATATTCTGTTGCCAACCCAATTACTACCTGCTTAGAAAACATACCAATGGAGTTATTTACAATCGCCAGCTAACACAAGTTATGATCAGTGATGACTTCCAGAAACACTCCATCTGCTCGAATGGGTCAGATCCCAACAGACTTGGTTTCTTCACTGCAGTCAACGAGTACATCATTTACATCTTCATATCTACCACAAACACACAATATTCATCAATAATTGAATGTTGCAGATCAAGTTCAAGATCAGCCTACTACAGTGAGATAGGGCCACTATTGAGTCAAATGCATCACACCTAAAGGAAAGGCTATCACCAAGACAAACTAAAACCGGACCCTTTTGCTAAAGATGAACATAACCAGATTACTTCCTCTTGTGACTGAGGACGATGAAGATAACCAGGAAGCGTTTAGCAAGGAGGACCAAGGGTCATATGCTTAGACAAAAAGTCCTATATTCGGTGTGGGTTGTGTACTTGCATCGTCTGATGCTACAAATCAACCCACTCGTAAGGATTCTCCACCCGACTATATCTGCTGATATTCTTTTGTGAAAGGAGGTTCTAATGAATTTAGCCTACCTAAATGCACATGTAGAAAACATTGTCTTTGGGATTGCTGTAATTGAGTTTTGGGATTTTTCTTTACAGTCAGTTATTGAGCATCTTTGGGAGAAAGGGCTTCAAAACATGAAAAGTCCCACATATTTTACGGTTAATATATCTAGATGGGAACAAAAAAAAAATAAGCATTGGAGTCATTATGCCTACTCTATCAAACTAGTATAGACTAATCTCACCAGTTGCTCAAAGGTGCAAACAAAACAAAAAAATACGATTGCACTGTGCACTGCACCACCAGACAAAGAACATATAATATGGGATACAATGGGGAAAATAAATCTGCCACCAGTATGAAAAAACACAAATGCATCCACTACAGTTTCCAGGTACGATAGGCAATGTTGGAAAGGCATGTCCTCTTTTCTGCAGACATTACCAGTGGCTGATGAGGTGTCCTCCTTAATAGATTCAGCAATGAACTGCTGGTTTATGATAGTCTTTAGACAAACTGCAAATTCAGCAGCAAACACATGGTTGGCTTAAGAGCCTTCGATCTATACCAGAAGCTCAAGCAAAAATAATGGCTATGCCATTTGACTGAAAGAACAATTTTCTTGCCTTCGGTAACAATGTATCTGTAAAACATTAGTTAGATCCCTCACCTTAGAATATCCCCAGGCGTCAGGCTGGATCCGGAAAGATTTTTGTAGCAATACACCTTGCGCGTCGGTAGGCGTCGTCTGCAGCTCCGCGTCCGTCGTCGGCGTCGTGCGCCGGAATGACGTCGTCTGAGTACTTAGACGCCGCCCTCGCGCCCTGACGTCAGTTCTTTTACATAGCTTTCCGCGCCAGGGACGCTGAGCCATGCAAGAGACCGACACTGGTGCCAAAAAATCTAGGGCCCTGAAAGGGAGAACCTTAACCCTAGATGTCGGTTCGCAGAACGGGGAGGCTGGGTGGGTCGGTGAGGAATCTAACTAACTAATGTTTCTTACAGATACATAGTTACCGAAGGTAAGTAACTTGTTCATCTGAAAGAAACGCGTTAGTTAGATTCCTCACCTTAGAATAGATACCCCAGCAATACCAACCCCGGAGGTGGGCCTGCGAACCAAGATCACACCAGAAAGTCCTGGAGAACAGAGCGGCCAAAGTGGCCATCTCTCCGGACTTGGCTGTCCAGGCAATAGTGCTTGACAAACGTGTGCAGTAATGCCCACGTCGCCGCCTGACAGATGTCCTGCAAGGGGACTCCCCGTCCCAGGGTAGTTGTCGCCGCTGTGGCCGGGGTGGAAGGGGCTCTCAGCCAAACAGGAGGGACCTTTTTCGCCAAGGAATAGCAGAGTTTAATACACAACACGACCCATCGCGAGATGATCCGCTTGTGCACAGCTTTACCCTTCCTAGCACCTACATATCCAACAAAAAGTTGGTCGTCCACCCGGAACTGTTTTGTGCGGTCCAAATAAAAGGACAGCGCACGTTTTGGGTCCAGACGGTGGAGCCTCCATCTTTTGAAGGATGCGGAGGCGGAAAGAAGGTGGGCAGCGTGACAGATTGCCCGATGTGAAAGGGAGTCCTGACTTTAGGAAGAAAAGGACGTGTCCGGAGGACAACCTTATCCGGATGAACCGAAAGGAAGGGAGGCTTAGCTGACAGAGCCTGGAGCTCACTCACTCGCTTAGCAGAGGTGATGGCCACCAGGAAGGCAGTTTTCAGAGTCGGTAGACGAATTAGACAATTGTGAAGGGGCTCAAAGGGAGTGCACAACAGAAAAGTGAGAACAACGTTCAAGTCCCACTGAGGCATTCCGAATGGAACAGGAGGAAACGTATGAGGAATGCAGGGGACTTGAAAAGAGAAGGCTGATCAGGAAGCCTTAAGAAAGCAGAGATTGCAGCAAGAACCCTTCAAGGTGCCCAGAGCAGAGCCCTGCTGGGCCGAAGAGGAGAACCTCAGAAAGAGGGGCAGAAAGGGGATCCACAGCCTTTGCTGTGCACCATGCCACAAATTTGTTCCACTGGCAGGCGTATACCGTCTTTGTGGAGGGACGCCTGGCTGCCAGAATGACATCACAGACTTCAGGAGGCAAGTCAAATGGCATCAACTGTCGCCGCTCAATCTCCACGCATGGAGGTGGAGGCTGGGCAGGTTCGGGTGGAGGACCGTCCCCTGCTGCTGAGACAGAAGGTCCTCCTGAAGAGGCAGTCGTATCGGGGGATCGATGGACATACTGAGTAGCTCGTGATACCAGTACCTTCGTGCCCAATCCGGAGCCACCAAGATGACTTGGGCCCGGTCGCGCCTGATCTTCTTCAGCACTCTGGGCAGAAGTTGTATAGGCAGAAAGGTATACAACAGACCGCAACTCCACTCGCGGCGAAAAGCGTCTCCGTGCTAGTGCCGCCTTGGAAATTCCAACGCGCAGAACTGCTGACATTGCGCGTTCTCTTCGATGGCGAATAGATCTAACCAAGGCTCTCCCCACTGCAGAAAGAGACCTTGCGCCACGTCCGAGTTCGAGACGCCATTCGTGATCCATCATGCACCGGCGGCTGAGTTCGTCTGCTCTGGCGTTCAGAGAGCTTGCCAGATGTTGAACCACCAGGGTGATGCCCTGATGTTCCAGCCATGTCCAGAGGCGCAGAGCCTCCTGACAAAGGGTCCATGACCCCACCCCGCCCGGTTTGTTGCAATACCACATGGCGGTGGTGTTGTCCGTGAACACCTGCACGACACTTCCCCTGACAGAGGGAAGGAAGGCTTTTAGTGCAAGTCTGATCGCCCTCAGCTCCAAGAGGTTGATATAGAGCAGAGTCTCCGCCGGAGACCAGAATCCTCTGAGCCCGCCTTCAACAGCCAGTCGTCGAGATAGGGGTAGACTGGAACCCCTGATTGGCGCAGATGAGCTGCGACCACCGCCATCACTTTCGTGAACACCCGAGGGGCACTGGTGAGGACGAAGGGGAGCACGGTGAACTGAAAGTGCTCCTGACCCACCGTGAACCTAAGGTAACGCCAGTGAGCCGGCAGGACGGGGATGTGGAAATAAGCGTCCTGCAAGTCCAACGCTACCATCCAGTCTCCAGGGTCTAGGGCAGCCAGAACCTGAGCTAAAGTGAGCATCTTGAAACGGTCCTTCCGGAGGAAGGAGTTCACGCTCCTGAGGTCCAAGATCGGGCGTAGGTCTCCTTTGCCCTTCTTGGGAACCAGAAAGTAGTGGGAGTAACTACCACGACCTACTTCCGGACCAGGAACGCGCTCGATGGCCTCTGGCCATCGAGCGCCAGTGGAGCAGGAGATGGTGAACTCTGCCACCCACTGGCGTTGAATGGGCCTGAAAGCTCGGACTAGGAGGGCTTTGAGGCGGATGCTGCCGGGGTGGATGTGGACTGACCGGCACGTTGACCTCCAGTACCGCCTCGGCGGAATCTGCGACCGCGTGCAGGTTGGTTCTGCGGCCGGTGGCTGGGCGGATGTGAGGAGGCGCCCCTTCCTTGGCCACGAAAGGTGGAAGTTTGCGGCCGCGGGGGAGTCCTTGAACCGAGCCAGCGCACTGTCCACCTTCTCACCAAAAAGGCGAGTGCCATCAAAGAGCATGTCCATGAGGGAACTCTGGACATCCCCTGAAAATGACGTGGACCTCAGCCAGGCGTGACTCCTAAGCACCACCGTGGTGGAAATAGCCCGACCCAGCGAGTCCGTGGTGTCTAGTCCACACCGTATGGCATGCTGTGCTGCATCTCGCCCATCAGCAAGTGCTTGAGTGAGTCGTGCCCAGGCCTCCACCGGGCACAAGGGCAGCACGTCCTCCACCGTATCCCACAGAGAGTGGGAATAACGGTCCAAAAGGCAAGCGGTATTTAAAAACCGCAGCCCCAAACTCAGGGACGAGAACAGTTTCTTGCCAAACTGTTCCAACCTCTTGGATTCCCGATCCGGAGGAGCGGACGGGAAGGAGGATTGGGAGGTTGAGGCCTGGATAACCAGATTGGGGTGGGGTGTTGGGAGAGGAAACTGGGGTCGCCCGGAGCAGGGCCGTGGTGCCGGGTAACGTTCCGGTCCACAGGAGGAACTGTGGAGGGCCAGGGCCAAGTGCCCTGCAGAACGTCTATGAGGGCCTCATTAAACTGCAGCAGAGGCTCAGTGGAGCTTGCTGTCGGTTGAAGGACCTCTGTGAGGCCACAGCAGGCAACTCCAGCCCTAGGGCTTCGGCTGCCTTGCGCAGCACCACTGAAAAAGCTGCACCCTCCTCCGAACCACTGGCATCCCCCAGTCCTGTGCAAGTTGACCCTGGAGGGCCATAGGGTCCTCAGACCCCTCCCAGTCGCCCCCGTCATCCGATTCCTGATAAAGAGGAGGAACGATCGGAGCCGGACGGTAGATGAAATGGTCATCCATCGATGTCTGGTGCGGATCCGGAAAGGGGCTGAACCGGGGAACGGTGCCGGAGGTGGAACCGGGGTCGGCGGAGGAGGCGTTGTGAGGTCGACCGGCAACGACCGAGATCCAGGCCTGGAGCCCTCGGGGACCTGCGGGGCCGGAGCCGTCGACAGCGCCGGGGCCACCGGCACGCGAGGTCGCCCAGTCGAACCTGCTGGGCCCGAAGGCACGCCTACAGGTGTCGATGGCGGAGCCAGGCCCCTCATGGCCGAGAGAAAGGCACTGACCTCTGCCGGAGTTGCGTCAGTCCCATGGACCGGCGGGTATGGGGACGGACACGGCTCCTGAGGCTCCGACAGAGCTGCGGGGGTGGGACCACCCTGACCCTCAGCCGAGTCGCGCGACGGTCGATGGGAGTCCGAAGAGCAATCTCGTCTCTTGGACTGCTTGGACTGCTTGGACTTACCCGAAGACCCCGACGAGCGATGACTATGGCTGCGGCTCCGCGATCGGTCCTTGGACCGAGAGCGATGCGGACCAGAGTGCCGAAGCTCACGGGAACGCTCCCACCTAGCTTTCGACGTCAAGACCTGGCAATCGAGGCACGACTCCGCGTCATGGTCGGGCCCCAGGCAATACAGGCACCGGCGATGGTGATCCGTCACCGACATCAGGCGTCACAGGCCTTGAAACCAGGCATCCTACCGGCACCAGAGTCGAGTCGATAGACCAAAAGAAGTCAAAAATGTTAGACAAAAAATGACTAGAGGTAAGCTCTTCCCAGATCGGCGCTTACTGGCGCGGAAAAAAGAACCGACGTCAGCGCGCGAGGGCGGCGTCTAAGTACTACGACATCATTCTGACGCACGACGCCGACTACGGACACGGAGCCGCAGACGACGCCTACCGACGCGCAAGGGATATTGCTACAAAAATCTTTCCGGATACAGCCCGACGCCTGGGGATATTCTAAGGTGAGGAATCTAACGTGTTTCTTTCAGATATAACTTTTTCAGCAAAGAAGTAGATTAAGTCCACCATGCACTATTAACACGCTGATACGGAATGTTCTTTAGGAACTCTGCAAAGAAGGCAAGACTGTTATTCATACAAAATCTAAATCCAGTTCTGAGTGTATTGGCAAAGAAGCATGAATTCTTGGAACAGACCAGCCACAGTATTTGTCATGCCAATTTGATCAACTTCAAAGATGGCAAAGAAGTCATAGGTTGTTCTTTAACCCCTTCAGCGCTGCGCGGATTTCCGCGCAGTGCTGAAGGTTCTGAGCGCGGGCGGGGCCATGACGGAACGGTTCCGTCATAAGCACAGCCCAACCGACGTGCATGACGGAACCGTTCCGTCATAAGCGTCGAAGGGGTTAAAAAAAAAAAAAAAATCGAATGGGTTGGAAACTGGCCCGCCAAAAGACAGAAACCACTTGAAGATGGCTTTCATCCTATTGTCCCTGCCAATGATGGAACACAAGTTTCAAACAAGACTGCAACCATATCAAAAGACAAATAGGCCCTGGACATCGTATGAAGGGTCATGTGCTTGAGTTAATCATCAAACCTCAAACTCATCTGCCATAACTTAACAATTTATTTTTTGAGCAACTGTAGGTACTTGTGCTTTTTATTTTTTTTACCCAAAAAACAATAGAAAAGGTGTACTATTAACAATTTTTCCTACTAATTCTGAAGAGAGTGGAAACCAGTCCTGCACCTAAAAGGATTAAACAAATACATTGAAAAACAGTCTCATAATATTGACTACAGGAAATCCTTTAGTGGAAAAAAAAATGTATTAGTGTCTCAAAAGATGTAGTGAGCACTTGGGCATAGCCTGTGTGGCATCAACGGTTAGGCTCGGTCTCGTGCAACTTGTTTTTCTTTGAAGAAGTCTGAGTCACAAGGTCCTGATGACTCATCCTCTGGTCATGAGCGCTCATTGTTAATTATTTTTTTTCTCTGCCATTGCTCCCGGTCTTTGTGTTCGACGTTGACCGCTGCAGCCCCGAAGCCTGTTGTCTTTCCTTCCCATTGCCGAGAAGATTCTTCAACATGTCTATTCTTCAACCTACTCTACTCCACTGCTGAAGATCTCGTAGTCAAATAACCAGGTCTCCTGTTCCTTGAGGTGCCACCAACCTTATGAGCACCACATCCATCCTCCTTACTGCCTCTGGAGAGTGACGGGTGGAAGGTAATGGAATGGACACCCTTCAAAAGATGTCCTCTTTGTCACTCCAAGTATCGTTGGGCCAACCTCCACACTATCTGTAACCTGTGCCTCTTGCCCGAGCACAACCATTATCACAGCTGCGACTCATGCTCCACCTTCAAGAGCTAAAAGGCCCTTCAGCAGCGGAGAGAGAGGTGGTGGGCCCACAACAAAATTAATCAGTCATCCTCAAATGCGTTGAACATCTTCGGCAAGGTAGATCTGCTCTGCACCAAACAATCTGGTGATTCCCCTCATCTTTCGGACCATCAGCAATATTATTCTTTGACTCCTTGGAGCCCAAGGAGGAAGACTCTCCCACCTAGTTTGATGACCACGCGGAGTTGCGCGAGTACTGTAGAGACCCAAATCTCTCCTAAAACTCGAAAGCAGCTGCACGTCTAGGCAGAGCACTGCCCCTCTAGGAGTTGGGCATCAAGCCCAATACATAATCCACCAATGCAATCTTAGTACTATCCACAGAGGGTGGCGGCGCACACGATTTCAAAATGTTGCCCTTCTGTGTCGCCTGTGACAAATTAACAATACATGATTAGAAATATAACCTAACAAATTGTGAAGATGTCAGATTTGAATTCCAGGTTTTTATGGCAAATTATTTTTTGCTTAAAGTCCGTGTTTTGTCCTTAATAGAGGACAACGTCCCCCGGGTGCACTCTGTGAAATAATGTTAATTACATTACAACCAGTTGATGTGAGTTCATTCTGTGTTTATTCTTTTGTTTTCAAACGTAAATTTCTTTCATTTTCAAACAAACTTCTAGTTTCTTTAGTTTTTCATTACATTTTTTATTGATCTGCCCAATGCATTTCGGGCAACGCCCTTCGTCAGGGTTCTTATCTGTAAATGAGTAAACACACAGCGTTTATGTTACATAACTTCTTTCTCAAGATTATTGTATTAATACCTTATATCCCTGTTACACCATTATGCCAGTAAAAGTGCTTAATAATCACGAACGTATAAATATTTCTCTGACCCTGATTCATAAATACCTGTAACGAAAAATGGGAATATTTTAACATGCACGTATACCATAAAGCATCTGCATAAAAAAATTACAACCACCCAAACGTGTGTCCGTTCCTATGTTTCCAGTCCCAAGCGTATGGTATAAAGCACAAAGAATAAATCAAGATCAAAAATTGCCGTGGATTTTAACCAGTTTAAACACTGGTGTATTTGGAATCGTATGTCGTCTCAGAAGTGGGGCAACTGAATAGTGTATGTACTACAAAGAAACGGGTAATACAATCAGTCTTCTTTAGGTATGTGGGGATGTAGTTTGAGAATATGTTAAAGAGGAATGGTCCTAGGATTGATCCCTGAGGCACTCCAGCAAGGATTGGGCGTGACGTTGAGCATTCTTCTCGTACTGCCACGTGAAAGGTCCGTTTTGAAAAGTAGCTAGACAGCAGTTTAACCAGGTAGCTTGGAAACTTGAGCTTGATAAGTTTGTAAAGCAGTCCCTCATGCCATACTCGGTCGAATGCTTTGGCTACATCCAGAAAGACTACTCCAGTAGACTTGTTGATGTTGAATTCATGGCTGATGATGTCCACAACTCTGAGGAGTAGGTGATTGGTTGAGTGGTCTTTCCGGAACCCAAACTGTTCTTTGGCGAGGAGGTTTTCGCTTGTCGCAAAGTCCACGAGACGGGCAAGGATAACTTTTTCAAAGAGCTTTGTAGGCCAGATAGCAGACTTATGGGGCGGTAATTTGCAGGATCTCGTAGTGGTTTCCCAGTCTTGGGGAATACGACGACTCTTGCTTCTTTCCAGGCGTTGGGGAAATACTGGTGCTGCATACACGCGTTGAATATCTCAGCAAGGTGATCCACTGCGGCGTCCGGGAGCATCTTGATGGCTTGATTGGCTATTCTGTCCTTTCCTGGTGCCTTGCCGTTTTTCAGTGTCTTTACCAGGGCCAGTAACTCGCCTGTTGAGCATTCCTCAATGATTGCAGCTTCTGTTTCTGGTGGGTGCTCCCGGTGATGCTTAGCGACCTCTTCCTCCATTCTGCTGTCAGTTTGCTTGCCTGGTTAGGCCTGAAGGATGCCACCAAACGTGTCAGCGAAGACCTCAGCCTTGTCGCTGCATGCCAAGTGAGTCTTCCCGACTCACTGCCACTCTCAATCACTTCTATTTATACTAGGCAGCGCACATTCAACACCCAATCAACAGGCAATCTTGAGCCCCGGCAGTCCTACAGTGAAATCTGACCTGTGCCTGACATCCCATGCAAGGTAGAAGGGGTGAAGAAAACCCCTGCCTCCCAGCAAGCGCGTGGCGACAGGCCTGTTCCAAGCAAGTTCTCTGTGTACATATTCTCAGCGTGACTAAATGTTGAACTTAAGCACACTGATGGAAAGGCTGGGGAGGGGCGACATTTTTGTTTACGAACTTCAGGTCTTTTTTTCAGGGAAAAAAATCTTTCATACACACACGACTGCCACAATACTCCACATGAGTTGGGCTTTCGCGTAAGTATGCAACTTTCGCTCTGCAAGTACCCCCGCTGTCCGTGATTAATCACGAGGTAACAGTGAAATACAAAAACGATAACAAAATGTACACACTTACCTTGCTGCCGGTCCCGCCGATGGTCTTTTTAAAGATCTGTGAAGTACTTGTGATCTGCCGTCTGTATTACTGTGGCCGCACACAACAACCTGCAGGCCTCCGCTCACCGGCGCCTGTTGCAGGCATGCACAGGGCTGGTGCTTGTGGGCAAAGGAGGGGGGGTAGGGGTATTACGTTCTGTTAATTAAGTCCATAGAGCAATGACTTCAAAATATGAATAGATCTGCAAGGAAACCTCCCAGCTCTTCAGACCTGTGTAACCTGTATATCACGGTGTCTAGCTTACTAAACATTCTCAATAACAGTGCTTTAATTAGGTAGGTACTCAAGGGTACTCAGTGCATGCACTTCTATAGATTGAAAGGTAGAGTACTTGCACTTTTTAGTACCTGCACCTAGGGCTTTAAGGCGGTCGGGTCTCCATTTCTTTCCTCACCCTCAAGGGGATTTTTAGGTCTCGGCCTGAGCAGGAATGCACCCCTCAACAGCTGGCAAGGGTCCCATGCCAAGTGTGACACATGTGCAAGCTGGGCCCCGGCACAGGGTGCCTTGCTTCAGAGGGGCGCACTGAGCTTTAAGAGAAAATAGTTTGCGAGATGTCACTGGATTGTTGACTTCACCAACTGGCTGGACCTTTAACATGCTAAATTGCATCTTGCCTCAGCTTGCATTGTAACTTTCCTGTTGCGCTATCTGTCCCCGCTTACTTTGCTCCCTCCCGTTATCCGTGTACACTTTGCCCCGGCCCCCTCCCCGTGGTAGTTTGTGTTGCCTTTCCAGACCCCTCCTCCCTTTGTCCCTGTTCAATTTCTTCCCTCCCCCTCCTGTTTGTGTTGTCTTTACTCCTGTACCCCTCGCGTTTTCCGTGTTTTCTTTACTCCTGCCCTTCCGGTTGTCTGAGTTATCTTTACTCCCTCTTCCTCCCGTTTTAGTTTTTTGTGTTTTTACTCCAGAGTAGCATCATTTAAACCCAGCCAAGGCGCAGTTGTGCTCAGTGAAAGAATAGCCCCCCCCCCCCATCCATTAAGCAGCCCTGCCCCTCCCTTTGTTGGCCTCGCTGTGCTTTCACTTCCGCTCTTTTCTTTTAGAGCTGCTGCCCTGGTGCAGTGACACAAAAGTCCCTCGGAGACAGAGGCGTGGTCTCTATCTACCACTCTACTCCTCACTGTACTACTCTCTACGCTATCTACTACTTTCTATACTACTCTCCAATACTCACTCTCAACTACTCTCTACTACGCACTCCATGCGCTCTACTACTCACTCTACTACTCACTCTACTACTCACTCTACTACTCACTCTACTACTCACTCTACTACTCACTCTACTCACTTTCTACTACTCTCTCTACTACTACTCTCTACTACTCTCTACTACTCACGCTCTACTACTCTCTCCTACTCTCTCCTACTCTCTCCTACTCTCTCCTACTCTCTCCTACTCTCTCCTACTCACTCTCCTACTTACTCTCCTACTCACTCTCCTACTCACTCTCCTACTCACTCTCCTACTCACTCTCCTACTCACTCTCCTACTAACTCTCCTACTCTCGCTCTACTACTCGCGCTCTACTACTCGCGCTCTACTACTCGCGCTCTACTACTCGCGCTCTACTACTCGCGCTCTGTGCTCTACTACTACGCGCTCTCTACTACGCGCTCTCTACTACGCGCTCTCTACTACGCGCTCTCTACTACTCTCTCTACTCTACTACTCTCTCTACTCTACTACTCTCTCTACTCTACTACTCTCTCTACTCTACTACTCTCTCTACTCTACTACTCACTCTACTATTCACTTTCTACTGTCTACTACTCACTCTACTACTCACTCTACTACTCACTCTACTACTCACTCTACTACTCACTCTACTACTCTCCACTGCTCACTCTCCACTGCTCACTCTCTACTACTCTCCACTGCTCACTCTCTACTACTCTCTACTGCTTACTCTCTACTACTCTCCACTGCTCACTCTCTACTACTCTCTACTGCTTACTCTCTACTATGCACTACTACGCTCTACTCTCAATACTACTCGCGCTCTACTACTCAGTACTACTCGCGCTCTACTACTCGCGCTCTACTACTTGCGCTCTACTACTCTCTCTACTTCTCACTCTACTACTCACTCTACTACTCACTCTACTACTCACTCTACTATTCACTTTCTACTCTCTACTACTCACTCTACTATTCACTTTCTACTCTCTACTACTCACTCTACTACTCTCTCTACTACTCTAATACTCTCTACTACTCTACTCTCTACTACTCTCTCTACTACTCTACTCTCTTCTCTACTACTCACTCTATACTACTCTCCTACACTCTTTCTACTACTCACTACTCGCGCTCTGCTACTCTACTACTCGCGCTCTGCTACTCGCGCTCTGCTACTCTACTACTCGCGCTCTGCTACTCTTCGGGTTGGACTGTACCCATGAGGCACAGGGTCAAGACTGATTTGCATATGGCTGGGTTCAAACTGGAACGGCATGGTGAGCAAAAAAACGATGGATTTAGGCCCAGATCTCTGTACTGGGGTGAATGTATGACATTGTTCTGAATTCTGTCCATCAACTGTTGTTTTTGCATCTACTACTCGCGCTCTACTACTCGCACTCTACTGCGCACTCTACTGCGCACTCTACTGCGCACTCTACTGCGCACTCTACTGCGCACTCTACTGCGCACTCTACTGCGCACTCTACTACGCTCTCTACTACGCTCTCTACTACGCTCTCTACTACGCTCTCTACTACGCTCTCTACTACGCTCTCTACTACGCCTCACTACTGCTCTCTACTAGTCTCTCTACTAGTCTCTCTACTAGTCTCTCTACTAGTCTCTCTACTAGTCTCTCTACTAGTCTCTCTACTAGTCTCTCTCTGCTCGCGCTCACTCTGCTCGCGCTCACTCTGCTCGCGCTCACTCTGCTCGCGCTCACTCTGCTCGCGCTCACTCTGCTCCCGCTCACTCTGCTCGCGCTCACTCTGCTCCCGCTCACTCTGCTCGCGCTCACTCTGCTCCCGCTCACTCTGCTCCCGCTCACTCTGCTCGCGCTCACTCTGCTCCCGCTCACTCTACTCCCGCTCACTCTACTCCCGCTCACTCTACTCCCGCTCACTCTACTCCCGCTCACTCTACTCCCGCTCACTCTACTCCCGCTCACTCTACTCCCGCTCACTCTACTCCCGCTCACTCTACTCCCGCTCACTCTACTCCCGCTCACTCTACTCCCGCTCACTCTACTCCCGCTCACTCTACTCCCGCTCACTCTACTCCCGCTCACTCTACTCCCGCTCACTCTACTCCCGCTCACTCTACTCCCGCTCACTCTACTCCCGCTCACTCTACTCCCGCTCACTCTACTCCCGCTCACTCTACTCCCGCTCACTCTACTCCCGCTCACTCTACTCCCGCTCACTCTACTCCCGCTCACTCTACTCCCGCTCACTCTACTCCCGCTCACTCTACTCCCGCTCACTCTACTCCCGCTCACTCTACTCCCGCTCACTCTACTCCCGCTCACTCTACTCCCGCTCACTCTACTCCCGCTCACTCTACTCCCGCTCACTCTACTCCCGCTCACTCTACTCCCGCTCACTCTACTCCCGCTCACTCTACTCCCGCTCACTCTACTCCCGCTCACTCTACTCCCGCTCACTCTACTCCCGCTCACTCTACTCCCGCTCACTCTACTCCCGCTCACTCTACTCCCGCTCACTCTACTCCCGCTACTACTCCCGCTACTACTCCCGCTACTACTTTCAATACTACTTTCAATACTACTTTCAATACTACTTTCAATACTACTTTCAATACTACTTTCAATACTACTTTCAATACTACTTTCAATACTACTTTCAATACTACTTTCAATACTACTTTCAATACTACTTTCAATACTACTTTCAATACTACTTTCAATACTACTTTCAATACTACTTTCAATACTACTTTCAATACTACTTTCAATACTACTTTCAATACTACTTTCAATACTACTTTCAATACTACTTTCAATACTACTTTCAATACTACTTTCAATACTACTTTCAATACTACTTTCAATACTACTTTCAATACTACTTTCAATACTACTTTCAATACTACTTTCAATACTACTTTCAATACTACTTTCAATACTACTTTCAATACTACTCTCAATACTACTCTCAATACTACTCGCGCTCTACTACTCTCAATACTACTCGCGCTCTACTACTCTCAATACTACTCGCGCTCTACTACTCTCAATACTACTCGCGCTCTACTACTCTCAATACTACTCGCGCTCTACTACTCTCAATACTACTCGCGCTCTACTACTCTCAATACTACTCGCGCTCTACTACTCTCTCATGGAAATAACTACCATTAATGTCCTCCACTTTAACGCAGATCTTAAAATTACTCCTGGATTTGTTATTAAATCACACCCTGTCTAGTCGAAACATTACACATCTAAAAATCACACAAAGATTTGGAAAATGTGAATCTGTTGAACGCTTTTTAAATATTCTGAAGTTCTTCCCTTGTCACCAAGATACACTGCGGACACTTGACTCAATTCCGATAAAGGGTTGCATATACATTTAGTATAGCAGTTGGTACTAAGGCCATTGAGGCTTTTACAGTCTAGCATTAAAATATACCTGGACTCTAGCTTTCTTAGCTCAACTTCCCTGTTGCCTCCTCCTTTTTTCCAGAACTGATTCAATTACAAAATAGGGAACCAGCCTATCCAGTTGCTCGTCACATTAATGAAGTGCACAAGGGCAGAATTGAGGATTTATCCTATTTTTCACTGCTCTCAAATGCTGGAGGATCCTGACGTGTGCCATATAGATGGTACTGCCTATGTATGCCATGGGGCACGTGCATTGTAGCATGTACACCACAAGATCACTCCTACAATTTAAGAACTTCAGAATCCTCCGAGGTTTGGTTGTTAAAGGTAACCGTACTTCCTTTTTATTCACTCCATGCTTGCAGGCTTTGCATTTCAGGCATTTATTAAAGCCTGGATTTGCTTTAAGCCAACAGCCCAGAATTGACCGAACCAGGCAGTTTGTTTTAATATTTGTGGGTGAAAGCTTTTACTATGTAGGACGGAGTTCCCTGCAGTGGCCTTCCAAAAGTGCGTGTGTGTAAACAACCTTCACTGATAAAAACCTCAAGGTCTAAAAAGTGCACAAAAGAAGAACTAATGGTATCAGTAAAAATCTGATTATTTATTTTGTCTCTGAATGTAAATGATCTTAGTTTGGCATCCATGGTGGACCCTCTCCAAATGATGAACAGGTCATCAATAAATCTGACCCATAACAGGATGTTATTTTCCCATTCCAGCCTGTGGGTGGCCATGAGTACCTGTTCCTCCCACCGGCCCATGTGGAGATTCGCATAGCTGGGGGTGAAGCAGGTACCCATGGCCGTTCCCCTGACTTATTTTAATATGGCAACGACACATACAAACAAGTTGTTTTCAAGACACAACTCCGCCATTCTGAGTAACATCTCTAAATGTTGATACAGGGCCAAAGGCCTGTTGCCCAAAAAGTGTCTTAATCACCCTTGACGTCTCCTCGCTCTATACGAGCATTTCCCACATTGATGGTTTGAGGGCGTTAACACGTCTCCTTCTTTCCACTTGATCTCATGAAGTCTCTTCAAAAAAATCTCCAGTGTCTTCAATTATCTCTTCAATTATCTCGGCTATTGGCAGTCTTTTTGAGACAATATCAAGATTTTTGAATACGAGAGGGTAGGTTTTTGACAAAATCATGTTAAAAATAATCTGTCTCCCAGGCGGTGTTATGGCATCTTTATGTATTTTAGGGATTAGATAAAATATCGGAATTACAGGATTGTCCACTCTAGTATTTAAACTCTGCCTCTGAAATAAACCCCAGGCCTCTCCAACTTGCCAATTCCTTATGGACTCTTGTGGCCCCTCTGCCAATATGATGCTGAGGCAAGATCTCAATTAAAAGATAAACAATGCTATCAAAAGGTCCCGTCTAGTAGTATGTTGGAAACCCAAGCTAGACAACGTTGCCCCCTTATCCGATGGTCTGACAACTATGTCCTTCCGTGCTTTGATGACCTCAAGTACAAGATTATGAAAAAAATCAAAGATTTTTACAAAAATCAAAAAGAAGATATTAAGGATATAGCTAAGGAATCAAGCAATCACATGTTCTGCAAACAGTTGATAGGAAAGGTCTTAACATCTATTAAACCAAAGCCACGGATTTGAGAAAGAAATCAGTATTCACACCAGTTATGCCAAAAGTCTCAATTGATCTAAGTTGACATTGACCCGAATGAGGAGCTGTGCAAAGGCTTCCCGTTCTAATTCTTCCATATCCCTGAGTAGATCTAGCAGGTTGTCACTCTTTTCAGATTGTGTCCTGCTGTCCGTTGACTTGTCACGCGGATTCTTCTTGTTGAAGTATTTCGCATCGCAGGGGATGGAGGTAGTGTCCTATGCTGATGACACGCAAATTATGGTGTCCTTAAACCATTCTGCTAGTGTCTCTGCCTCTAGTTTTAGGTCCTGTATGCAGATGGTCGCTGAGTGGATGGTACTAAATTCTCTAAAACTCAATGCCGATAAAACGGAGGTACTCGTTTTCGGCAAGGATCAAGACATCTGGTCCAATGAGTGGTGGCCTCCGTCCCTTGGAATTTGCCCTACTCCTTCTTCTACGGCTAGGAATCTTGGTGTCATCTTTGATACCTCACTCGCCATGAACAGTCAGATTAACAGGACTGTGGCCACGTGCTGGGGAGTCATTAAAACTTTGAAACGAATCCTTCATTATTTGTCTCCGCATGCACGTAAACATACAGTGACTGCCCTTGTGGGCTCCAGATTAGATTACTGTAATGCATTATATGCGGAGTCCAATAAATATCTTATACAGCGTCTGCAGGTGGTGCAGAACGCTGCTGCCAGATTAGTCTTAGCACTTCCTAGGGACTCCTCGGCAACGCTGGCCAGGAAGAACCTGCACTGGCTTCCCATCAATTTTAGAATCTCTTTTAAACTTCTCTGCCTCACCTACAGAGCCTTGCAGGCTGGCCCCTCAAATGCTTTGGGGTCACTGCTTACCCGATACATTCCTAGTAGGTGTTTGCGATCTTCAGACTCTAACCAGTTGGTAGTTCCTCGCTTTAAAAAAACCAGATGGGGGAGCAGAGCCTTTTCCATTGTCGCTCCTCTACTATGGAATGGTCTCCCTCTGGAGATTAAGTCACTACCCTCTCTGTCCCTGTTTAGGAAAGCTCTTAAAACCTGGTATTTTATAAAGGCCTCCCAGTAAGCTCTCCTGTTTGTCCTAGTCAGCTTTATTTGTTAGGCGCCTTGACGCCCATTGGGCTAAGTCTGCGCGATATAAGTCTACCTTCATTCATTCAATTTCAATTTATGCACAAATTTGAACAAGTCTATGCATGTTTGTCTTTCTGCAGTCACAGCAATTTTAACTACACACAAACCTAATGATAAAATGTTTAGGTCTTCAACCCATCCGAGTTGAAATTATCAGATGATTACTGTAATGGAGTTGCGCTTATCTACTTCCGTTTCGCTCCAGAAAGGACAACAGATCTTAGTTCCAAACCGTCTTTGCCTTCTCTTTCTTTTTTGTTAGAAACCCTCGCGAGGAGGAAGAGGCAGGGGTTACGTCTGGCCGTGTTGTTGCGATCCATCCCTGAAAAACGGAACTCTTGTACCACTGTGGAGGGTTGAAATTGTTTGCCACTGGCATCTCCTCCCTCATCCAGATCTGTATCTGCCTCCGAGCTCCACTCCGAGCTTGTCTGTACTTTTCCGTTTCTCTTTGATAACCTTGCCTATAGAAGTAGGAACAGATAGTTCTTGTCTACGTAAGTTATCGAACCTCTTGGCGAAGGTATAGATCTGCCCCCTTTGGTAATCCAATCAGTCTCGTGTAAATTTAGTGGCTTTCCTCTCTTTTATCGTGCCTTCCTATTTACTCAGTTTCACTGCCAGTTCTTTTTCAAATTTCTCAATGGCTTCTACCGATGAAATTGCTGCAAGTTCACCGTGAAGCCTTTTTATCTCTTCCAATATTTTTTCTCTATCATTTTTAGCATATTTAGTAAGAGGATTCTGCACTATTGGTGGCCCACTCCTGCAGCATTTCCGGATCTAACAACATGATGAGGATTCTAAGTTCTCAAAAGTCGGCACAATTAAAATTCTTAATCGCCTCAGGACTCGCCCTACTTCGAGATCTTTAGCCAACAATCTGCTCTCCCACCATTTTGAAATCTCATTGCGGCATAACTTTTCTAATTGCTTCATAATAGTCACCGCATCATTGACTCTGGTGTTCCCACTCGCTCCTGTTTCTTTAGTCTGTCCACTAGTTCCTGGTCTCTCCTCATCTAATACACTATCGACAGCCTGCTCTTGCAGTTTGACCCAGTCCTCCATTATTCAAATACATGAATATGTGAATCCGACGCTTTAAAAATCTGCTCTCTCTCTGCTTTGCAATGCTTTTGCTGCAAAGTAAAGCCCTCGATCTCAGACAAAAGGACTCCGCAACTCCTGAAGCAGCTGTTCAGGTCACTCTCGCAACCCTGGCACCTCTCCCCCTGTGGCTGCTTCCCTGACCGTGACCCAGAGTTCAACGGGCGCTTACCTGCTGCAAGGTGACCACCGATGCTCTGTTCGCGGAACCGGTTGAGTCTCCCTCTGAAACCGCTTTGTCAGTTTCCGGAGGGAGGGGGGGGGGGGGGGGGGGGGGCGTCAGCGTCAACTTCCTCTCATAGCGGAGTCTCTGTGGGGCTCCAAACCGAGGTTGTGTCGTCAACACCACACTCGGCTCACCGGCGTAACATCCAAGCAAAAACCATATATATTACATAACACACACACACACTCCCTCTCTGCAGGCTGCATATTTTGGTGCAGAACTAAGTGAAGAGTCGACATGGCACACATCCATAAGTGTCATGCCTACTACAACCCACTGCCCTGGCATATGCACCCAACTAGAGGGGTTGTAGACCTATACCAGTGGTGAGGATACAGGTGTATGAGCCCTGTATCCCTACAGTGTCTAAGCCAATTCTTAGGCATTGTAAGTGCAGTAATGCCATTAAGAGTATATGGTGGTGGGAGTTTGTTATTACAAACTCCACAGCACAATAATGGCTTTACTGAAAACTTCTCAGCACATTGACATCCGTGTGGGTTTAGTGAGAGATGCCCCCTGACAAATGACCTGTGTGAATTTTTCATTAAATCCCAAAGATGCCCTCTAACACTAGTGTGTAGGCTGAGTGGCTGCTCGCCAGCAACCACCATACATGGTTCTGGATCCCTGCTCTCGGGGGCCTGAAACAATGCACATCCTGGGACGAGGTGCCAAGCTCCCTCCCCCAGTGTTAGCTCGATGATTCCTCAGGGACGGTTCGATGCCGAAAAGGGGTCCACCTCTCGAAAGTTCCAACCCTGAGTGCTATAATAGCTGATTTCATGAACTGCAGGTTTTGGTGACCTGAGTGCTATAATTGCATAGGTGAATGGGATGATCAAGTGGGGGAAGGGGTCAGCCGGGAGGGAGATCTGAAAGGCAAAACAATACTGGTAAGTAATGGTTTGTATAAAATCCCTCCTATGGCTAACTATTTGTTTTACAGGTACGGAAAGCCCAAACAATAAATCCCCATCCTATTGGAGAGGAATGAGTCAACGTTCCTGTGATTAGGTCAGCAAGGATAGGAGTTGCACTAAGAAAAAGATATAAGTACAAGGGAATTTTAAAGTTGTTGTCCCATGAACTACGGTATCACACTCTTATTAATGAGAAATGTACTAAGTAACATAGAACCATACACACCAACACACATAAAAGGTTCTGCTTCACAGGGGAAGAGCAGAAGGCCTCCTCTTGAACCCCCTGTTAGAGTTAGTAATCACCGAAATGCGTCTTTTGATTTTTGGTTTGTTTATGATGTGAGTTTATAACCTATTCAAAAGAAACAGTTGATGGACGGAATGCTGAAACAGTTGATGGACGGAATGCTGGACAATGCAAACATTCACCCCCAGTCACAAGGATCTGGGTTTAATCAATCATTCCTTTGCTCACCACCCCACTCCAGTTTGGACCCAGCCATATGGAAATCAGTCTTGACCCTGTTCCTTGTGGGAACAGTTCAGCCTGAACTGCCAATCCAGGTCCTCACTGGACCGTTAACAGGCATCCTAGGACCGGTTTCAGGGCATCACCCTTCATCAGCCACGCTAGCTTGAATCCAGTGGTGTAGTGAGCACGGGACCCACATCTGGGCATACCCTTCCCACTTAGGGCAACATATGCAAAAGAAAGTTGATGGACGGAATGCTGGACAATGTAAATATTCATCCCCAGTAACAAGGATCTGGGTCGATGGGTTTAGGCCCAGATCTCTGTACTGGGGTGAATGTATGACATTGTTCTGTATATCAATTGTTATTTTTGAGTTCATAACATGGCTGAAAAATAAATGCGCATCCACATATATTCACGACATAATCTGTAGTTCCTAATCACCTAAATGATAATACTTTGTTCATTCTATGCTTATTTTATGGATCTACAAAAGCCTAAGGATTCAGAGTTCTCCTGCTAACACAGAAGACCTCGTTAGCAGACCATGACACTGACAAATAGTCTTGTGATTCCATAGTGGTGGATTCCATAGTGGTGCCAAAAAGGCATTGCAGCTAATTGCAAGGATTCGAGGAAGGCCCAGATCAATGTCGGTGCAAGTGCACCCTTACCGTACACAAAATTGAGCAGGCAAAGTGCAGCGTGAATGTGCTGCTCGGTGGAGGAACTATCAGCACCTTCGTGATCCCCGGAGGCTCCTTATGAACTGTCCTCCTCTTCCGGTTCACGTGTTGAGAGTCCCAGAAAAACACGGTTACCTCCGCTTTGCATGCTGTCGGAATGTCTATAAACTACATTTCCCATGAGGCAAACCGCACCACTAGTCATAGAGGTGTCTCCAGGTCTGTACAACACTCGACAAACCATTATCTTTCCACCATTCCGCTAACCAGGACCAGGCCCTGTCATAATGGGTAAGGAGGGGCGGAGTGGAGGTTGAACCCTGATGTACCGCTAGGCTGTATTCGTGCTCATGGGGGCAAAGTTTGTGTGTGTGTGTAACAGCACATCCCTCCTCCTAGGGGCACCGACAAGGTTGTTTTTTTTTTAGGATTCCTTTAATGAAATGCAGACGTTAAGCGTGGAGTGTGTACATTTGCAGCAGGTTCCTAAGAATTGTCTTCGGGACCATACTGCTTCCAAGCTTTGATACCACAGAGAACCCTTTCTTCTTTTTGAATCTCAATCGTCTTCACCTTGTGTTCAGGTTTGCTGTCCACCCAGATTGATATAGGCTTTTACTTCACAGGTTTATGAGAATTTTTCAACAGTGAAACATGAAATACCAGAGGGATCCTCATGTTTGATGGTAAGGCCAGCTTAACTGCAACTGGGTTGATGCACCGCACAATTTTGTAGGGACCTATGAACCTCGGATTGAACACGCTATATCTCTTGAAGCATATATTTTTTGTTGACAAGCATACAAAATCCCCTTTTTTTATGCTGTGGACCAGGGCATCAGTGTCTATCTGTATGTATTTTGTATTGCTCCTTGGCTTTTTGTAGATGTTTCCGAGCAACCATAAAGGTCTTGTAGTTTTCTTGATCGTACCTTTAGTTCGGGAATTTTCTCTGTAAGCACCGGTTGCACCAAGGGAATAAACCTAGGATGAAATCCATAGGTACAGAAAAACTGAGCCATTTTGATTGAACTGTGATGGACACTGTTGTATGCTACCTCTGCAAGCCCATAAAAAGTCTACCCATGAGTGCATAGTGAAGCAATACCTCCTTTGCTATGTGAACAACACTGCCTTTCACCCTCAGACCGATGGCCAAACGGAACGCTTAAACCAAACCTTGAAGTGGTAGCTGAGATCTGAAGGGTTTTACAGCATAACTTCCAGAATTGGCTAGTGAATTGCGAACCCCTGTTGGTCTGCCAATGGTCATTGTGTCTATGTAAGCGCACACATTTTTGTAAGTAACAACTGGGCTAGCTGTGCAGATGAGGGAATTGCCAGACACGCTAGGAAGTGTCCCATCTTTGTGAGGTTATCAACAACTACCAATATGGTAGTACATCCTTGGTCTTCAGACAGGCATACTATAAAGTCCAGAGATATCTGTTCCCAGGGCTTCTCAGGGGTAGGTAAAGGACGAAGTAAACCCTGTGGCTTTCCATGATCTGTTTTGGCTTGACTGCAGGTCTCAAACTGTTTTGTATGTCTTGACAAACTGTAGGCAACCAAAGACAAGTCAAACTGTGCAGGGCATACAGGAATGGATAAAACGCTGAAGAAAGTGTTACGTCAGATTGTTGTCCTCTCATTGGTAGCCCTTTCTTCAGATGCCAGGCGGGATTGTTCCCTAGCTGGTTCTTCCATTTGAGTTTCTTCATGGTTTGTTTTATTTGATCACAAAAGTGATCAATTTGTAGAAGTCCAATTACCTTACTGGAGGGAATAATGGCCTGTGTTTTCGGTTTCTTCATTTCTGTTGTAGTGTCCTGTCGCAAAAGGGTGTCTGCTTTCTTGTTCTCTACTCCAGGGTGATATGTTACCACAAAATCGAATTCGGCAAAGAACAGCATCCATCTTAGCTGCCATGGGGTGAGTAGTCGAGCTGATTTCATGAACTGCAGGTTTCGGTGATCTTTGGAGAATGGAGACCTGATGGGAGCGAACCATACCATCACCATCTACAAAGGCCTCTTTGATCGCTAACAGATCTTTCTCTGCAATGGTATAATGCGATTCTGCTTGATTCAATTCATGAGACATACGCAACCGGGTGTAGCTGTCCGGTATCTTTATATTTCGTTGAGACAATACAGCCCCTACTGCCACATCAGAAGCTTCTCCGTCTATTACATAGGATATTTCATTGTCCGGAAGTGCTAGGATAGGTGCAGATGTGAAGGCATGCTTCAATACCATGAAGGCTTGCTGGGCATCATCTGTCCATTGGAAGGAAACAATCTTCCTCAACAGTCTTGTGATGGGTGTCACTTCACACGAAAACTGATTAATGAAGTACCTATAAAAGTTTGCTAAGCCTAAAACACTGTACATCCTTCACATTTTGTGGCTGGGGCCACTCCATTACAGCCTGTATCTTGCGACATGCCAATTCCTGTCATTCAGCAGATAGCAAATGAGAGTTCCATGGGAAGAAGGTGGAGCTTCTAGGAGTCATACTAAGTTTACAAAATAGATGATTTTTTTAGTGTGTTTAGAATACGGCTCGAACATGCGAAGTATGGTGGTCTTCTTTGCCATAGTTTATATCGACGAGATCTTGATATACTCCAACAGTTATGTCTAGGTATTCTCTGAGCACATCGTTCAAGAAAAATTTAAATACCGCAGGGGCATTGCATAGTCCGAATGGCATGACTATGTTCGAATAGCCCATTCTGAGTACGGAAGGCTGTCTTTCATTTGTCTCCTTTACGCATTCTCACCAGATGATATGCACGCTGGAGATCCAGTCTTGTGTATATTACAGCTTGACTAACCTAATCCAATAAAACCGTAAGAAAACGGTATCCATTGCCTTTAAGTTTGGTGACGTTGTTTAACGCTCTGAAGTCCACACAAGCCCTTTATTCGCCGTTAATTTTAAGGATGAAGAACAGTGGCTGGGCTGCTGAGGATTTCGATAGCCATATGAATCAATTTTTCTGATAGGTATCTAGGTACTTCAATAGGTGTTCATTCTCCGGCTCTGTGAGGACATAGACCTAACCCCTGAAGCAGTGATACCATGCAGAAGAATCTATTTGGCAGTCGTATACTTGATGCGGAGGTAATACATTCGCCTGTTCGTCATTGAAAACATCCTCTAGGTCATTGTATTGTAGGGGCAATTCAACCTCCTTCTCTTTGGCTGTGGCGATTACATGTTGCACTGATAATGCCTTTGCTGGGTTTACCTGCAGTTTCAGACAGTGTTCCAAGCAATAAGGAGACATGAACTCCAATAATGCCTTGCTCCAATTAATTGAGGGGTTGTGTTTACGCAAACAAGGAATTCCCAATATTCTACCATATTGTGGGGCTTCTTTGATGTTAATGGTCAGAAGCTCCCAATGGTTATTTCCACATGTTACTTCTATTTCCTTAGTGTTGAGATAAATGTTGCCCTTCTCTTACAAGGGTCCATCTACTGCCACTACTGTCTCTGGTTCTGGTTCTCTAAGGGGTACTAGCTGCAACTTATTGGCCAACTCAACATCCATGAAGAGTCCAGTGGCTCCTGAATCCAACATAGTCTTTAAAGTACGCCACTGGTTGTTTATGCATACTTGCAGTGTTATATAAGAATGAACAGATGGATCTCTCAACCCCTGATTGACGGAAGGAACAATATTTACTCCCAAGAACTTCCCTTCCTGTCTTCTTGAGTTCTGAAGTTTTCCGCCTTACTCACTTCTGTGGTGGCACTGGTTTGCACCTTCCTGATGCTACCTTTTGGTTTGACCAAACAGTCCTTTACATAATGAGCTTTCCTCCCACAATATAGGTGTAGACCATTCTTCCTATGTTCTCTTTCTTCAGCGGTGAGACAAGCTTTTACTGTGCCTATTTCCATTGGCACTTCCGTCCCTCTTGTATCTGGGAGCGGGTCTGTCGCCTTCTTTCATTTTTTCATTCTGCTACTCTATGGTCCAATCTTAAAGTGAGATTGATGAGCTCCATACATGTGGTGGCCTGCGGGTCAATAGGTTCCAGTACATCCTTTAATTCATCCTTCAGGCCTTGGTAAAACAAGGCAGCTTGTTTTGCTTCCGGACAGTCTGTTTTGGCTATTAATCATTGAAAGGTATTGATATATATCATTAAGTCTGTGTTTCCTTGCTTTACCTCGAGCAGTTCACGGTCTGCCGTAAATGCAGCAGCTCTTCGATCGAACACCCTCTCGAATTTAATCCAGGACAGAATCCTCTCCAACTTCCGCAACCCCACTAACTCTTCAACATCATACAAGAATTCACCAGACCCCACAGCGAAACCTCCAACGCCCCTCCCTCCCAGGAGCTGTGCAACAAACTCAGCTCCTTCTTCCACCACAGGATAAGGACCCTCTACGACAAATTTGAAGAGCAAGACCAAGGCACCGACCCAACACCATCCACCAGCAATGCCACTCAGCCGACCACCCTTGGCTGGACCCCTGTCACCACAGAACATACCGCAAAGACTATGAGGAGCATCCACTGACCCCTGCCCACCACAAATCCTCCACAGAGCTGCCTCCACCATCGCACCAGATCTATGATGGATAATCAACTGTACCCTCGAAAAAGACACATTCCCCGATGACTGGAAACATGCAGAAGTCAAATCCCTCCGCAAGAAGTCCTCCAAAAATCCAACGGGCCTAAAGAACTACATGCCCATCCCTCACCTCCCCTTCACTACCAACGTTACCAAGAAAATCGTCAACATCCAGCTATTGAACTTCATAAAATCCGACAACATCCTCATCAATCCGGTTTCTGCAGCAACCACAGCACTGAGACTGTCCTCCTGGCCACCACAGACGACATCTGCACACTCCTCGATCAAGGCCACACTGCAACCCTCATCCTACTAGACCTCTCAGCAGCCTTCAACACCGTCTCCCACCTCATTCCAGACTCCACGACGCCACCATATAGGGAACTGCCTTAGACTGGATCCGCTTCTTCCTAGCCCACCGAACACAAAGAATAAGACTTCCACCCTTCCTCTCTGAACCCACAGAGATCAGATGCGGAGTACCCCAAGGATTCTCCCTCAGCCCCATGCTCTTCAACAACTACATGGCCCCCTCACAACCATCAGAAAACACAGACTCAGCACAGTATCCTATGCCGACAACACCCAGCTTATCCTCTCCCTCACCAAGGAACCCGACATCACTAGGCACAATTTCCAGGAAGGAATGAAGGAGATCGTATCCTGGATGAGAAAACAGAAGTCCTCATCCTCGGATCCACCCCCACCTTGTGGGACAACATCTGCTAGCCCCCTGCCCTCAGAAACCCTCTCACCCCCATGGACCACGCCCGCATCCTTGTCATCATACTCTACTCCTCCCTTACCATGAACCAACAGATTAACTGTTAAAAGTGGATCTCCTAGAGACCCGGCCCCTATGAGCATTTTATTAAAGGCAGCATCCACCATTGGCCCCACAATCACCCAGGTTATCAACACTTCACTTAGCTCAGGAATAGTCCCGCCTAGCTGGAAAGGAGCGATGGTCAAAACCCTACTCAAGAAGCCCCAACTGGACCCTGCAGACCTTGGCAACTATCGCCCTATTTCCCTTCTGCCAGGGATTGCAAAAATCACAGAAAAATACGTTAATCATTCTCTCTCAAATTTTCTCAAAACTTTTGATTTACTGCATCCGTCCCAAACTGGATTCCGCCCTCGGCTGAGCACGGAGACGGCATTGCTTGCGGTGGTGGAGCAAAGCAGAAAAACTTTGGACGCAGGAGTCTCCGCAGCCATTATACTCTTAGACCTGAGCGCAGCATTCGACACGGTGAATCACCAAGTCCTGATTCACCGTCTCAACAACATGGGAGTAGCTGGCACCGCTCTAAGCTGGCTACGTTCTTTCCTAAAAGGATGATCATTTCAGGTTTTTGGGGAAGATGCATGTTCCAAACCGCGTCCTCTCCGGTGTGGGGTTCCTCAGGGCTCACCCTTGAGCCCCACACTTTTCAACGCATACATGGCCCCCCTAGCCTCGATTGTAGCTCCTTTTGGGATCCATATGGTCACCTATGCCGACAACACCCAATTGGTCGTAGCTTTAAATCAACCCACTCATTACTCAACGACTTTAATTTCAGGTGGGAAAGACCCATCGGTTTTACAACTTCCGTTAGGCATGCTTTTAAATGTGGAAAAAAACGAGATCATGACCCTGGGCAACTTTGATAACACATCACTTGGAACCCTCTGGCCAGCATGTATGGGCCCGGTTCCCATGCACAAGCACGAAATAAAGAGCTTGGGCATTTAGCTCGACCATAATTTGACTTTCGAAACGCAAGCTAGAAAGACAATAGCAACCTGTTTCGGCCTGATCAGAAAGGCCAGGAAAGTATTACCCTGCTTCCCCCCATAGCTAAGAAAACCATGGTGCAATCGCTCCTATTGTCAAGGCTAGACTACGGCATATGGGCTCTATCTGGGGTCCCCCAGCTCTTTGATCAACAAATTACAGATGGCCCAGAACTGTGCAGCCAGACTGCTGACGGGAACACCCAAATTCCGGTCCGCAAAACCAGGCCTCCACTTACTCCACTGGCTCCCAGTGAAAGAACGAGTGATGTTTAAAGCTCTCTGCATAGTCCTCAGATCCTTGAAGGGGACTGGTCCACCTCTTCTTTCGGGGTTAATTCAGCCTTATAAAGCTAGGAGAGAACTGCGCTCGAATGATCTCCACCTGGTCAACATCCCTAGAATCAAACGAGCAAGAAGTGGCGGTCAACTCTTTTCTCTTAATGCCGGCAGGCTTTGGAACGCTCTGCCCCTCCATCTTTTGAAAGAGACTGTTCATCTTACCTTCCGGAAACAACTCAAAACCCTTCTGTTCCCTGAGCTCTAATGCTCCAACAAATTATGATTGTTTCGCCTAGCGCTGGGAGGTCTTCTGGTAGCCATGCGCTTTACAAATGTCCCTTTCATTTCATTCATTTCAATGCCATATCCTCCACTTGCTTCAACACCCTCCGAATACTCCCCAAGACCTTCAAATGGATCCCCTGAATTCAAGAAGACCGTCACCAACAAACTCATCACCAGCAGGCTGGACTATGGGAACACTCTCTACACCAGAATCAACAAATCCTTACTTCACAAACTCCAGACCCTCCAGAACACCAAAGCCATAATCGTCCTCAGCAATCTCACGACAAGACCACATCACCCAGCACCTCCGACACCTCCATTGGCTCCCTGTCGAAAAAAGAGTGACCTTCAAGCTGCTCACACACACCTACAAAGTCCTCCACAACACCGGACCCAATACCTCAATAAAAGAATCTCCTACCATGGCCCCAAGAAAAAACACAGCTCTGCTGACCTAGCCCTGGCCGAAATCCCCCACATCCACGGAGCCAGAATAGGAGGCAGATCCTACATCGTAGCTAAGACCTAGAACGAATTCCCCCTCATTATCAGACGAAGCCCCACACTGCAAGCGTTCAGGAAGGGCTCAAGGCCTGGTTCTTCGGATTACCTTGGAGCTGCCCGAACCCCCTCCCCCCAGCACCTTTAGACCCTTATGGATGAGTAGTACTCTCTATAAATCCCTGATTGATTGATTGATTGATTGATTGATTGATTGATTGAAAGACAGATGCTCACCCCATCCCCTGGTCCGGGTACTGGCAGATTGGCATGGCCCCTTGAGCAAAAGAAAAGATAGCATTCTCCACACATGATGAGCACTTCCAGATTACTGTGATTCCCTTTGGTTTAAAGAATATAGCTGCCACATTTCAGAGGTTGGTAAATCAATTTCTTGCTGGGTTGGAAGGCTTCAGTGCAGCTTATCTTGACAATATTGCTGTGTTTAGCCTTTCCTGGCAGGATCACCTGGTCCACCTGGGGAAGGTTTTACAGGCCCTGCAAACTACAGGCCTAACTGTCAAGGCATCCAAAGGCCAGATAGGGCAGAGAACTGTTGCGTACTTTGGCCATCTTGTAGGTGGAGGCCGAGGCCACGTCCAACCCCTCCAACCCAAAATTTAGATCATTCTGGACTGGGAAGCTCCAACAACCCAGACCCAAGTCAGTGCATTCCTTGGCTTGATTGGGTATATAGGAGGTTTGTGAAGGGATATGGGTCCATTTTGACTCCCTCTCACAGAACTTGCCTCCAACAAGATGCCCAAGAAAGTGAACTGGACAGTTGGCTGCCAAAAGACTTTTGACTATTCTCGGGGCTCCAGATTACTCCAGGTTATAGTGCAGACTGATGCATCTGAACTAAGGATAGGAGCAGCTTATTGATAGGTGGTGAGGTATAACCTGCGCAAGATTTTAGTGGTTAAAGCAGTAAAAGAACAAAATTGTCACAACTATGCATCAAGGGGAAAAAAACAGCCACCACCCAACGCTATTCGCTTACAATTGAAACAATTGTAAATATTCAAAAAGATAATAATTTCCTGAGCATTCTTCAAAAGAGTAAGTCTTCAATCACAGATAATATAAGTTTCTCAAACCCAAAAGTTTTTATATAATAAATGGAAATATTGTCCAATCTTCATCCACAGTCTTTATTACAGCTTCTGTTAATATCCTTAGAAGACTTGTTTAAGCAAGAGCTTGATTTTCAAGACGACCAATTTTCGAAATCCAGACGTAAAAAAAAAGGTTTCTTAGAATCACTTGTGTTGAGCAAAGGTTCTGTTCTTAAATCATTCAATCTTAAAAGCATACAGCCAACACGTGTTTCGTCTATGGTACATTTTCCAAAATACTTCCTCAGGGCTGTAATAAACAGATATACAATACCGTTACCAACTATTACCTATCTCAAACTAAGTGAGTTTTAGACCTCCACCAAACAGAAGAAAGGCATATATAAGAAACCGAAAAGACCCAAAAGGTTAAGAAAGAAATCAAAATAGACCGAAAAAGTGTCAGAATCACCAAAACCACCACGATTAAGTTAGTTAAAAGCCACCAGAGATAATGCCAGCTTTATAAACAAAAAAGAAAACCATCAACATTTAGATAATACCCAAAAGAGAAATGCCTTAGGCTCTATTCATCATAGCACGTGAAAGTATCAACCCCCATAAAGTACCTCATAATATAGAACCAAAGTAAAGCAGAGCGCTAACCATAAACAACTCCTATATATAATATAAGAGACAGAAAGTCACAGCACGCCGCTTCATTTAGGCCATTAATCACTCCCCAAAATTCCAAGTAGCAATTCTTATTAGTAGAGCATTGAAAGGCGGGTTGGCAAATAGTGTAACAGCCAGCTCGACAAAAATCTTCGTTTTTGACAGGCTTCAGACCTAGAAAATGTTATTCTAAAATTCATTTATAAAACTGTATAGCGGGCGCGGTGCGTCCATTGGGGCGTAGCCCCCCCGCCCACGCTCACCCGCCCGTAGCTCCCTCGCGATGCCGAGGGTGGGGAGAACTCAACTGACAATGCATGTCAGTCAGCATGACGTCGTACCGTGGGCGGTCCGGCGTCATTGTTGACTGACAAGCATTGTCAGACCAGGCAGCACTGCAGCACAAGTGCGCATGAGTGGGCATGGTGAGCTAGTTTTTAACCCGTGCCCAGTCATGCGCACTTGTGTTTTCACGGATTTGCGCATGCCCATTAGGAGCCCCTCGGTCTCCTAATGGGCAGGCGGCGGGTCGAGGAGGAGGCTGTGCCCTCAGCCAATCCTGGCGCTGCAGCAGCGCCAGGATTGGCTGAGGGGTTGCCACTGCAGTGCTGACGTGACGTGACGACGTGCTGTTCAACTTCCATCCAGTTTGAAGAGGCGCCAACGCGGACCAGGAGCAGAGGCGGTCAGGTAAGACTAGAGGGGCTGTAGGCGCCAACGGACGGACCCGAGGTGGCGCGGACGTGCTGAGGACCTCAGGTAGGATTTTTAATAAATGTATTTTAACACTCCCCACCCGACACCCCCCGCGACTTCCCCCCGCACGACTCCCCCCCCCCCCCCACCCCCCTGCGAGCTGCGACTGCAACCTGTGCTTGATCCGCAGGTACAAGGTTTAAATGCTTGTGCTAATGCGGGGATGTCTGCAACTGTTCTCTCTAATCCTGTTTTTCCTTGGAGTCAAGAATACAGGACACCAGCTGGGTCATGTGAAAAGTAAAAGAAAAGTTTAAAGATTTTGTAGTGTATTAACTTGTATGTTAGCATGCAGTTTTTTCTTTTTCTGTTTGTTGGAAACGCCCACTCCCACACTAGAAGGGGTGGTGGTGGACTCCCCGAACACACTGTGGTAGCTTGGCTCGAGTGGTCAGGAAACAGGCGCAGTGCTAAGCATACAATATACCCATACAATAACCATGCGTGCATCCGTTCCAAAAACGACTCTACACCGTAAAAATTATGAAAATATTCTTTCTTTATCTTTTTCTCTTAGTTGCTGATTGGAAAAATAAATAGGTCAATCACAATATACAAGTTTCAATTAGTGCAGGTCAAATAAATATTGGCTGTTTGATGAAATAAATAGGGGTGATCATAAATAACAGGGCATAAATACAAGTGCAATATATACAGACAATTAAATACTTTGAGGCAATAAATACTGTACCAATAAATATTGTACACCATCAAGTCCTGTGGACCTATAAATATAGTGCAGCAATAAATAGGTAAAAATTCAATAAATACAGTACCCCCAATAAATAATTAAAAGTATACAGCAACACTCATGTAATCAGATGGCGCTTCAATTCTTAAGGGCTGATTTGGCCCAGGCACAGCTTGTAGGGTTGTGGAAGGCTTGAGGGGGGCTACTCCCTGGCTGGGACAAGGCTGAGGCCTAAGCTGAGGTAGATCAAAGGGGGGAATACCAGTGCCCTGGCTTTCTCTCTCCACACAACCTCTCTAGGTTAGTCCCAGTTCACCCCAGGCACAGTCAGGTTGGTTTCAGCACCTCCCTAGCCCCTTAGAGCAGTCTCTCAGGTCTCCACAGGGCCTTAGGCGCCCTCTACTCCACTTACTGCCCTTTTTCTGATGTTCCGACGCCGCTGGAGTCGTGTCGACGCCGTGAGGCGGTTCCGGTTCGGTCTCGGCGGCCTCGGCACAATGTCAGTTCTTTGACGACGCCGATAGGCGGTTCCGGTCCGATGTCGGTGGCCTCGGTTCGATCTCGACCTCCGATTCGACGGCGTCGGGCAGTCTCTTCACGATGTCGACTTCGGGCGGCTCCGGTCCGATGGCGCTCTCGGCTCCGATGACGTCGGCCGGCCTGGCCTCGATGTCGACTTCCGGCGACTCCGGGGTGCGATCCTCACCCCCGACCTCCGGTGCTCCTCCTCACAGGCTCCGGGTGACTCCGGAGTGCGATCCTCACTCCCGACCTCCGGTGCTCCTCTACCTCGGTCTCCGACGACTCCGGAGGGCGGACTTCACTCCTCCGATGACGCCGCTCGCTCGACCTCGGTTCACTTCCTCCTCGACCTCTGGTATTCCTCACGACCTCCGTCGGCGCCCTCTCACGACCTCTGGCGGCTCCGGGTACGACGTCTGCTACTTCAGTCAGCGCCGCTTCTCCACCTCGGGCTCCAGGTCGTCAGGCTACTCGACGCCGGACTCCAGGGAAACCAGTTCTCAGGTCAGAATCTTGCTGTTTTCTTGGTTCTAAGGCCTGTTCCTGCTGTCCAGGTCCTTAGGATAAGTTTCTTCTGTCTTCTTCCCACACAGGGCTATAGGCTGGGATCCATCAGTAGGGACAAGTATCAAGGGTGGGTTTATGGACCCCACTCCAGGCACAAGTTTCCACCCCTGCTGCTTCACTCCTTCCTCCTTCACTGTTGTGCTCCTCTCTCTTCACCAGTCAGGTGCCAACTGCCAGCTCCAACTGCCAACACTCTGTCTTAACCTCCCAACATTCTAAACCGCCTCCAACTGTCACAGAGTTCTGGAATCTTCTGGAATGTTCTGGAAGGTGCTGGTAGGTTCCAGTGGATGCTGGTGATGTCACAGGTGGCCACCATTTTGTGCTCCAGGCCCTCAGACAGAAGTTTCAGGGGTAGCTAAAATGGCTCCCTGAATCTGCAGCAACACTAAAAAGTCTGGTGGTTCCCAAAAAGGAAAAATTCAAACTGGGTTTGAGGCAAAAGTGGGACAAAATAAATAATGATGAGGAGGGACCACCCAAAGGGCTGACAGGTCTAACACGCGTCCCCCCCAGCTGAAAGTGGGGAGAGCTACCCAACCCCTTGGGAGTTCTCATCACTAAGGCGGAAATACCTTGAGAGACCGTCTGCATTGGCGTGGTCCACTCCAGGCCGATGTTCCACCTGAAAGTCCATCCCCTGTAGGGAAATAGACCACCTCAACAACTTGGGATTCTCCCCCTTCATTTGCATCAGCCAACGAAGGGGTCTGTGGTCGGTCTGAACTAGGAAGTGCGAGCCAAACAGGTATGGCCGCAACTTCTTCAGAGCCCATACCACTGCAAAGGCTTCACGCTCTATTGCACTCCACTTCTGTTCCCTGGGAAGTAGTCTCCGGGATAGGAAGACCACGGGTTGATCCAGACCCTCTTCGTTGAGTTGCGATAACACTGCCCCAATGCCATGTTCTGATGCATCTGTCTGGACAATGAACTTCTTGGAAAAGTCTGGGGCCCTTAAGACCGGGGCCTCGCACATGGCTTTCTTCAATTTCTCAAAGGCTTGCTGACAAGCCTCCGTCCAGACTACCCGTCGAGGTTGTTTCTTGGACGTGAGCTCCGTGAGAGGGGCTACGATGGTACCGTACCCCTTCACGAAGCGGCGATAGTATCCCGTGAGGCCCAAAAATGCTCGGACCTCAGTCTGTGTCTTGGGGGGTTCCCAGGCCATGATGGCCTCGATCTTCGCCTGGAGGGGTTGCACCGTTCCCCTACCCACCAAGTGTCCAAGGTACACTACCGACCCCTGCCCGATCTGGCACTTGCTGGCCTTGATCGTCAATCCAGCTTGTCTCAGGGCCTGGAGAACAGCTTGCAGGTGACGCAAGTGATCCTCCCAGCTGCTACTGAAGACGGCTATGTCATCCAGATAAGCAGCAGAGAAACTCTCCATCCCGGTGAGGATCTGGTTTACCAGGCGCTGAAACGTGGCAGGTGCGTTCTTGAGCCCAAAGGGCATCACACAGAACTGGTAGTGGCCATTGGGCGTGGAGAAGGCTGACCTTTCCCTTGCTCCATCAGTCAAAGAGATCTGCCAGTACCCAGAGGTAAGGTCAAAGGTACTTAGATATTGGGCAGCTCCCAGCCGGTCAATCAATTCATCCGCCCTAGGGATCGGATGAGCATCAGTTTTTGTCACTGAATTCAGTCCCCGGTAGTCCACACAGAACCTCAGTTCTGGTTGGGCACCCGGTGGTGCAGCTTTTGGTACTAACACCACCGGACTGGACCAGGGGCTGCTAGAAGGTTCAATCACTCCTAGCTCCAGCATCTTAGTGACTTCACTGTGAATGCTGGCCTTCACCTTGTCTGACATCCGGTAGATCTTGGACTTCACAGGTGGGCTGTCTCCTGTGTCCACGTCATGGACGCACAGGTGAGTCCTACCCGGAACAAGGGAGAACAACGAAGAGTACTGCCCCAGGACCTGGCGACAGTCCTCCTGCTGTTCAGGAGTTAGAGATGGGGAGAGAATCACTCCCTCCACCGACCCATCCTTCTCTTGAGACGCAAACAGGTCAGGGAGAGGCTCGCTTTCCACGTCCTCTCCTCCGTCAGTCACCATCATCAAGATGACTTCGGGCCTCTCGTGGTGGGGTTTGAGGCGGTTGGCATGCAGCACCCGCAGGGGCTGACGAGGGGTCTTCAGGTCCACCAAGTAGGTAGCCTTACCCTTCTTCTCCAACACCTCAAAGGGTCCTGACCAGCGATCCTGGAGGGCACTAAGCTCTCCTGGTTCGATCACCCACACCTTCTGGCCAGGCTCCAACTCCACCGGGTGAGCGTTGTGGTCATACCACGCCTTCATCACTGCTTGGCTGGCTTCCAAGTTGTCAGAAGCTTGCTTCCACAACTTAGCCATTTGGCTCCGGAAGGCCAGCATGTAGCTCACCACATCCTGGGGGAGCTTTCTGGGAGTTCTTTCCCATCCGTCTCTCACCAGGTTAAGAGGTCCACGTACAGGGTGCCCATACAGAAGCTCGAAGGGGCTGAAGCCCACTCCCTTCTGTGGCACTTCCCTGTAGGAAAAAAGTAAACAGGGTAGGAGGACGTCCCATTTCCTCCGCAGGCTTTCAGGCAGACTTCTGATCATGCCTTTTAAGGTTTTGTTAAACCTTTCCACTAGACCATTGGTCTGGGGGTGGTAAGGAGTTGTGAACCGGTAGGTCACTCCACACTCCTTCCACATTGCCCGCATATATGCTGACATGAAGTTGGTCCCCCTGTCGGACACAACTTCCTTGGGAAAACCCACTCGGGTAAAGATTCCCATCAGGGCCCTAGCCACAACAGGTGCTGTTATGGTCCTCAGAGGTATTGCCTCTGGGTACCGTGTGGCATGATCCACCAGAACCAGGATAAACCTGTGACCAGCTGTAGTTGGTGGATCTAATGGACCCACAATGTCGATGCCCACCCTTTCAAAGGGGGTGCTAACGACAGGGAGTGGTTCCAGGGGAGCTTTCAGCTTCACCCCTGTTTTCCCACTGGCTTGGCAAGACACACATGTCCGGCAGTAGGTATCGGACGTCACTTTCATCTGAGGCCAATAAAAGTGTGGGACAAGACGGGCGAAGGTCTTGTCTTGCCCCAGGTGTCCTGCCAATGGTATCTCGTGAGCCAACTCCAAAAGGAAGGCTCGATAACGTTGAACTACCAAGGCTCGTGACGATCCATGTAGGGGTGCCTTGGGTTCACTGTAGAGGAGGCCATCCTCCCAGTAAACACTGTAGTTCCCTTCAACGTTCCCTGCTGCCTGGGCTTCGGCCTGTCGCCTCAGCCCCTCAAGGGTAGGGCACTCCCTCTGGCCCTGGCAGAATTCCTCCCTGGACGGGCCTCCCTCCACGTGCCACTCGGCCGGGATGGGTAGGTCCTCCAGGTTGGTAACGTCCCCCTCCGCAGACTCCTGGTCCACCACCTCCGGTGGCCTATCCGTCCTACGGGGTGGAGACGCCGAGGCAGGCTCCTCCTGTCCTCGGTTCTTCCCTTGACTGGCAGCTGGCTGGGCCTTTGTTCCAGGCTCCAGCCGGAATGAACTCCCTCTTCGGGTAGTCTCGGACCTTGTGCTAACACAGGCCCAGTCAGGTGTACCCAGCATCTCGGTGTGAGTCCGGTATTCCACCTCCTTCCAAGCGTTGTGCTCCATGTCATTTCCCAGCAGACAATCGACTGGCACGGCAGGGCTTACGGCAACTCGAAGTGAACCTGCAACCCCCCCCCATTCAAAGGGAACCTCGGCCACGGGATAGTGGCCTGTTCTGCCGTCAGCCATCGCGGCTGGGTGGAGTACATCGGGAATTACCTGCTCTGGAGACACCAGCTGGCTACGCACCATAGTCATACTGGCTCCTGTGTCTCTCAGAGCCTCCCCTCTTTGGCCGTTGATGGTGATCCACTGCCCATACTTTGCGGTATTTGCGGGCACCTGGATCTTGGGAACCATCTCCCGTTCTCCCAGGGACACTAAAGTGACACCCGCCCACTCCCTTCCCTTAGTTAAGGGCATCTCCTCCCCGAGCACTACACTAGCTACTCCGGGGGTCTTTCCTCCAGTGGGAGGGGGTGATCGTTTCTGACACTTCGGGTCTCCTTTATAGTGTCCAACGCCACCGCACTCGTAGCAATGGACAACCCTTGGCTGCTGACTCTGGCCAGGATTAGGGTTTCTGGGTGGGTTAGCCTTAGAGGTGAATCCTGTTCCCTTCCCTTGGAAGTTATTTTGGGGGCCTTTGGAGAACTCCTTTTTCTTTTCCCCTCCCTCTTTCTTCTGGGGGGCGCCCTGTCCGGCCTTTTGAGTATCCCCTCCAGTCCCCCTTGTGGACACCCGGGTACTGGCCCAAATGTCCGCCTCCTCAGCAAGCTTCCGGGGGCTGGTCAGCTTGCTATCCACCAGGTGTTGCCGCAGTTCAGGGAAACATTTCTCGAGTAGGTGTTCCTTCAGTACCAGGTCAAACAGCTCCTCGTAGTTCCTTACTTCACTGCCCTGAATCCAACCTTCCAGTGCCTTCTTTGCATAGTCCAGGAAGTCCACCCAATTCTGTGTGCCCAGTTTGTGACTACCCCTGAACTTCTGTCTGTACTTTTCAGGTGTTAGTCCAAACTTTCTGATGAGCGCCAGTTTCATGGTGGGGTAGTGGGTCTGCTCATCCTCTTCGAGGCCCAATAAAGCATCCCTACCAGCTGGAGGCATGTACCTATACAATCCTCCTCCCCAATACTTCACTGGAACCCCATGGGCCCTCAACGAGACCTCATAGGCTGCTAGCCACTTGGCGATGTCGTCACCCGCCCCATAGCTAGCTACTATGTCCTTTGGCAGGTAAGGTTTGGATTCCCTGGTGATTTCTTGGTCTTTGCTGCCACCATTAGGAACAGTTGGTGCCCCAATTCTTAAGATCTGAAGCTCTATCTCTTTCAGTCTTATCTCATGAGCCATCCTCTCTTTCTCCGTCTCATGAGCCAACCTCTGTTCCTCCTTCTCCTTCTCCAGCTTTGCTAAATCCCATGTGAGCTGTCTTTTCTCTCTCCGATCTGCTAACTCCACGCTGGATAAGCCCCCGCTAGAGACAGTGCTGCCCTTCCTAGAAAGTGTCCTGGGCCCTGCTGACAGGTTCCCCACCTCAGGTTGGTACATCTCAGCCCCCTCGGGGTCAGGCTCTCCATCCCTGTCTTCCTCCTCAGCCTTGCTTTCTCGGCGTGCCTCCCCCCAAGCCCTTAAGCTGGTTTGGAGTGCACCCTTCTTTGCTCCTGGGGGACAGTACACCCCCTCCCGCTGGCAAAACTCCCTGAGTTGGGCCACAGTGTACGTTTCTAAATCTTCTAGTACAAACTCCATCTTGCCCACTCAGGTTAGAGGACAGGTTTTGTGCAGTAACAATGTAGGGTGGTACCTTTAGTAATACCTCCTCCCACCACCAGAGTAAATTTGGAAAAAACAAAAACCCACAATTAGGAAGGCCGCTCTTGAGAAAACTCCCGGTGTAGGCCTATGGACTACCCACAGTTATTGTTGAGTATGCGTAGGCACAGCTCTATCCCACCACTGAACACCAATTTATGTTGGAAACGCCCACTCCCACACTAGAAGGGGTGGTGGTGGACTCCCCGAACACACTGTGGTAGCTTGGCTCGAGTGGTCAGGAAACAGGCGCAGTGCTAAGCATACAATATACCCATACAATAACCATGCGTGCATCCGTTCCAAAAACGACTCTACACCGTAAAAATTATGAAAATATTCTTTCTTTATCTTTTTCTCTTAGTTGCTGATTGGAAAAATAAATAGGTCAATCACAATATACAAGTTTCAATTAGTGCAGGTCAAATAAATATTGGCTGTTTGATGAAATAAATAGGGGTGATCATAAATAACAGGGCATAAATACAAGTGCAATATATACAGACAATTAAATACTTTGAGGCAATAAATACTGTACCAATAAATATTGTACACCATCAAGTCCTGTGGACCTATAAATATAGTGCAGCAATAAATAGGTAAAAATTCAATAAATACAGTACCCCCAATAAATAATTAAAAGTATACAGCAACACTCATGTAATCAGATGGCACTTCAATTCAATTCTTAAGGGCTGATTTGGCCCAGGCACAGCTTGTAGGGTTGTGGAAGGCTTGAGGGGGGCTACTCCCTGGCTGGGACAAGGCTGAGGCCTAAGCTGAGGTAGATCAAAGGGGGGAATACCAGTGCCCTGGCTTTCTCTCTCCACACAACCTCTCTAGGTTAGTCCCAGTTCACCCCAGGCACAGTCAGGTTGGTTTCAGCACCTCCCTAGCCCCTTAGAGCAGTCTCTCAGGTCTCCACAGGGCCTTAGGCGCCCTCTACTCCACTTACTGCCCTTTTTCTGATGTTCCGACGCCGCTGGAGTCGTGTCGACGCCGTGAGGCGGTTCCGGTTCGGTCTCGGCGGCCTCGGCACAATGTCAGTTCTTTGACGACGCCGATAGGCGGTTCCGGTCCGATGTCGGTGGCCTCGGTTCGATCTCGACCTCCGATTCGACGGCGTCGGGCAGTCTCTTCACGATGTCGACTTCGGGCGGCTCCGGTCCGATGGCGCTCTCGGCTCCGATGACGTCGGCCGGCCTGGCCTCGATGTCGACTTCCGGCGACTCCGGGGTGCGATCCTCACCCCCGACCTCCGGTGCTCCTCCTCACAGGCTCCGGGCGACTCCGGAGTGCGATCCTCACTCCCGACCTCCGGTGCTCCTCTACCTCGGTCTCCGACGACTCCGGAGGGCGGACTTCACTCCTCCGATGACGCCGCTCGCTCGACCTCGGTTCACTTCCTCCTCGACCTCTGGTATTCCTCACGACCTCTGTCGGCGCCCTCTCACGACCTCTGGCGGCTCCGGGTACGACGTCTGCTACTTCAGTCAGCGCCGCTTCTCCACCTCGGGCTCCAGGTCGTCAGGCTACTCGACGCCGGACTCCAGGGAAACCAGTTCTCAGGTCAGAATCTTGCTGTTTTCTTGGTTCTAAGGCCTGTTCCTGCTGTCCAGGTCCTTAGGATAAGTTTCTTCTGTCTTCTTCCCACACAGGGCTATAGGCTGGGATCCATCAGTAGGGACAAGTATCAAGGGTGGGTTTATGGACCCCACTCCAGGCACAAGTTTCCACCCCTGCTGCTTCACTCCTTCCTCCTTCACTGTTGTGCTCCTCTCTCTTCACCAGTCAGGTGCCAACTGCCAGCTCCAACTGCCAACACTCTGTCTTAACCTCCCAACATTCTAAACCGCCTCCAACTGTCACAGAGTTCTGGAATCTTCTGGAATGTTCTGGAAGGTGCTGGTAGGTTCCAGTGGATGCTGGTGATGTCACAGGTGGCCACCATTTTGTGCTCCAGGCCCTCAGACAGAAGTTTCAGGGGTAGCTAAAATGGCTCCCTGAATCTGCAGCAACACTAAAAAGTCTGGTGGTTCCCAAAAAGGAAAAATTCAAACTGGGTTTGAGGCAAAAGTGGGACAAAATAAATAATGATGAGGAGGGACCACCCAAAGGGCTGACAGGTCTAACACTGTTACTTTAAGGAGGAAGGTGATGTTGAACATGCAACGTACGAAGGCAATGTATGTTGAAGCATTATCATGTGTGTTGTTTACATTCAATATAACCTCATGTGAAGAGAACGGCGAGGAGGATCACATAAGTACTAGTCGGTTACTGTGGGATCCTGGCTGGCCGGTCGCAGCACATCGTGGGTATTCTTTACTTTGAAATAAATCCTTTTGAAGTTTTCTACGGGATGCATTCATGACGGACAGGTGCATGCAGAGTGCAGGGGCATTCCCCGAGGTGGCTTAGATTCCTCTCAGTGCACAGTGCGTGTGTGTACATTAACGGATTCATGACGGACAGCTGCATGCACATTTCAGGGGTCGTTTCCCCGGGTCGCGTGGTTTCCGGTCCGGGCCCTGTTTGTGTATAGTGACTTGTGCATGCGGAGTGCAGCGGCTTTCCCTGAGGTGGCTTGGTTTCCCGTCAGTGCACAGAGTGTATACAGTGACGGTCCGGATGCATGCACGGTGCGTGGCTCGCTCCCCTGCACATTTTACACCCCACCACTTTCAAATGTCACCAGCTGCGGCTGCTGTATAGTCCTAATCCTGACCCCAACGACAGCATCAAAACTAGTTAAAGAAATATAAAGTACAAAAGGATCTTTATCATTATAATCAAACATTAGCTTCTAATCATTTAATACTAAAAAACGTCCCATACGAAATAAATAACTAATGCATAAAACAAAGGGAGGTGCATAAAGGTACTCGTAACCTAATTATCTAGTCCTTACCTCCAAATTTGAGGCAGAACGTGGAAGCGTATCCTGCCACCCTGTACTGGCGTCTAGCAACAGCGCCATGTTTTTCTTTCTATTTATTAGAAGCAAACTCTTCGGAACAAAAGAAGGACTAACGAGAAAGCTCACACCTCTAACAGTTCGTTAATCAGCGCCATTTTGAAATGGGTTCACGTAATAGGGACTACTATGTCCAGAATGTTAGTTTCAGTCTGATCCATCATGAAGCAAGTAAATATCTACCACAAATATAACCCAGAATCCATTACCCACAATAAAACCATTACATTGCATAGTTATAGCAACAAATATCAGTGATTGTTGTAAACAACAGTCACTTGCACAAAAACCCAACCCGTGGGTTTACGTCAAAGGGATTTTTTTATATTATTAAGCCCTTAATTCAATCAAAACTAAAACAACTTCCCTACTTACTGGTTATTTACTTTGATAATCTTGCTATTCTAATAATTTATTTATACAGAATCCTGGAATAGCTGGTTCAGATAGCACCCGGGTGCGAGATAACTCATAGATAGAGCAATGTTAACAAACACAAGAAGGATCAGAGTGGAACACAGGAGGAGAGAGAAGTCAGGGAGATAGAGAGAAGCTGAGCTAGCTAATACAATAATGCCGAAAAACACATAATTTGTATTTAAGGATTGGTATAAGCCAGACAGTAAATTACAGAAGCATATGACATACCATATTGGGTAACGCCCAAGTAGTCTGCATTTGTTATAAACATAGATTCATGAACCATACATGGCACAATTAGCAATGAAATTGTCAACTATGGACCCCTTATGAACCATAACAAAGAGTTATCCCTATAGTTCATAGTGTCCAAATCGATAACAAGACAGGTTTAGTAATAGACACAACAACCTTAGCAGCCCAGAAAGTATTGCAGCTCCGAATCAACATTAAGACCCAGTTCCACGGCCCGCAATTGTAAAATCCATTTTGCCTCACATTGGCGGACTCTAAGTTCTCTATTGCCACCACGATTATCAAACAGTATATTCTCAATGCCATGAAATGAGAAAGAAAAGCTACCTTTCTGGCTTGAGCAGTTCTTGGCATGGTTAGCAAGGGGATACCTAAGGTCTACGTTCTTTAAGGCTCTAAAATGTTCAGCCATTCTTTCCTTAAGGCATCTAATAGTGCTACCAATGTATATCTTCAAACATTTACATCGAATAGCATATACCACAAATTTGGTTGAACAATCAATATGTTGTAATATTTTGTATTTGGCTGAACCATTATATTCAAATTCCTTAGTGTCATGAGCTGCAAACCTGCACATACTACAGTGTCCACACTTGAAGAATCCTATATTGAGTTTATGCAACCAAGTGCCGTCAGATGTAGTATTTCTGGGATAGCTTGGGCTAATCAGATTGCGAATAGTAGTACCTCTCCTATATACAATACTAGGTTTACCGCTTAAGTGGGCACATAAGGCAGGATCAGAGGTCAATAGATGCCAATGTTTGTTAAGAATATTATAGATCTTATGGGACCTAGGATGATAATCAGTCACTAGCTTTAGATGCTGTATCTTACTAGACCGGTCTTTGTTTTTTTAGTTTCCAAGTTTCCGTTCTACATAGCTTCAATGATCTTTGTTTGGCTTGATTAATAATATTCTTATTATAACCCCTTTCCATGAAGCGTTTTTCCATATCGGTTACACAGCTAAGGAAGTCATCCTCCCTACTGTTATTTCTCCGTGCCCTATACATTTCACCATAAAGTATGGCATTTATTTGGGCTTTGGGGTGAGCACTAGTAGCAAATAGAGTTGAGTTGCAGGAGGTACCTTTTCTATACAATCTGCTATTTATCTTACCATCTTCCACGAAAAGTTCAGTATCTAAAAAGACTATCCTCTCCTGACTAGATGACATAGTAAAAGACATGTTGTAAAGATTGGTGTTCATATAGTTAAAAAAAATCCCGCAGCTCAAGTTCATTACCGGTCCAAATGATAAGACAATCGTCTATATACCTTCCGTAGTAGACAATATATTCCTGCCATTTAGCACCATTGGGGCCCCAAAGGTGCAACATTTCAAACATCCCCATAAACAAGCATGCCAGGGATGGCGCAAATTTTGATCCCATCGCTACTCCGCACTTCTGTCTGTACCAATCATTGTTAAACAAAAATACATTGTGTTCCAAAATCAGACATGACATGTATATCGGCATATCCGAGTGTTCCAATAGTTCCACTGGTCGTTTATAGAGAAAAAACTCCAGAGCCTGTAATCCCCGCTCATGTTTTATGTTTGTATTCAGGGATACCACGTCAAAGGTTACTAATGTCATTGACGTATCCCAAGTCAAATCCACCAAAACATTTAAAATGTGTTTAGTGTCTCTGATATAGGAGGCCAGATTCAAAACATATGGTTGCAGAAATACATCTACGAATTCAGATATCCTTTCCATAGGTCCTCCTATACCAGAGACAATAGGTCTCCCTGGTGGTCTAGAGGCATCTTTGTGGATTTTTGGGAGCGTGTAGAGGCAGGGGAAGCGTGGCTTGACAATTCTCAGATAGGCAAATTCATCATTATTTAATAAACCCCTAGTGTGCCATTTGTCAAGTTCTAGATTAACAATACGTGTTATATCAAATATAGGGTTAATGTCCAATCTTACATAGCACAATTCATTAGAAAGTTGGTTTAATATTTCAGCCTCATATTTAGATCTTTCCATAACGACAATGTTTCCACCTTTGTCGGCTTCTCTTATGACGATTTTATCATTAGAACGTAACATTTTGAGAGCCAACTGTTCTCCTTTGGTAAGATTGTTAATGGTGGATAAACTGTCGTTTTTATTCCTCATACCATCCTCATATTTGTTCAACTCACCAATGATAATTCTATGAAAGACTTCAATATTATTTCCACTAGGGAGTTGTGGTGTCCATTTAGATTTCGATTTTAAACCACTATCCACACTGATATCCATACTGCATTCTAGTTCTTCCAATACCTGACCCAATGTAACAGGATCTTGTTCAGTCTCCGTGATTGACAGGAGTAACATAGTGTCTCTAATGTCTTGGATAGATTGATTACCCACACTCATTTCTCTGTTTACCTCTCTTGGTTTATTCACAGAATTATTGCCACATTTTTTTTTCAATTTTCAATTTCGAATAAACCTATACAGGTCTATTTTGACATTTGACATATCACATTTTGGAGTAGGGCAAAAGCCCATCCCCTTACCCAAAACAGACACCATATACCGTGACAAGATTAAATTAGACACATTGATCACTTGAATGCCTGAATTGGCATAGAGGTTACTGCTTGCCCCTGTTCCATGACCGAGTATGCATGCCTTCTCTCATTCTTGGACTTGGTTCCCCCCCTGGACCCTCTCTTAGTCCTCGACGTTCCTCTCTGGGTAAAATATTTGGTTCCTTGTTGCCCATTCTGATTTTTTGAATTTGGCGTAAAAAAGAGCCACCTGGGCCCTCCCCAGTGGCCCCTTCAGCTTGGGTTTCATCACTTACACTAGAAACAGTGCCTGAAGAGGCAACACTTAGGCTACTCAAAAGTGAGGTTTAACTCCCAACTCTCTGTAAATCTTGTTTTACCAAATTGTCAAATTTTTTGCCAAATGTAAACACTCGCCCACTAATATAATCCTTCTCATATCTTTTTAGTTTGTGAGCCTTACGTGCTTTAATATCTTCCTCATATTTTCCCAAAACCTCTTCCAAAATTACATAGTTCTTTTTAGTTACTTCCTCCATTTTAAGATCTGAAATTTCCTTTTCTAGGTTATCCACCTCCTCTGCTGCTTTCGTAACTTTTCTCTCTGCGTTTTCAATTAAGATATTCATTAGGCGCATCGAATTCCCTGTTAATTCCTTTTCCCAGAGGATAAGAAGATCTTCTTCGAGGTCATCGTATGTTGGGAAAATTTGTGCACGTAACCCTCTAGGGATTCTTTCTAGCCTTAAATATCCCTTAAGTGTTCCACCATTTAGAAATCTCGGTTTTCCTTAGCCTTTCTAACCTTACAAATTTCGCTTTTAAACCCTCATTTGGTTTGTTACCCGAAATGACAGCTTTGTTAATTGAAACACCTGCATGAAGGTTCTTAAACAAGTCTTCCGCTACTTTACTTCTTTCGTTTCTAGAACACATTCTCACTAATATTACACACCCTAATGGTGAACCACTAGATTTGCAGCAACCTCAACATTTATACAGCTTATTGATAGGTGGTGAGGTATAACCTGCGCAAGATTTTAGTGGTTAAAGCAGTAAGAGAACAAAATTGTCACAACTATGCATCAAGGGAAAATAAAAACAGCCACCACCCAACGCTGTTTGCTTACAATTGAAACAATTGTAAATATTCAAAAAGATAATGATTCCCTGAGCATTCTTCAAAAGAGTAAGTCTTCAATCACAGATAATATAAGTTTCTCAAACCCAAACGTTTTTATATAATAAATGGAAATATTGTCCAATCTTCATCCACAGTCTTTATTACAGCTTCTGTTAATATCCTTAGAAGACTTGTTTAAGCAAGAGCTTGATTTTCAAGACGACCAATTTTCGAAATCCAGACGTAAAAAAGGTTTCTTAGAATCACTTGTGTTGAGCAAAGGTTCTGTTCTTAATTCATTCAATCTTAAAAGCATACAGCCAACACGTGTTTCGTCTATGGTAAATTTTCCAAAAGACTTCCTCAGGGCTGTAATAAACAGATATACAATACCGTTACCAACTATTACCTATCTCAAACTAAGTGTGTTTTAGACCTCCACCAAACAGAAGAAAGGCATATATAAGAAACCGAAAAGACCCAAAAGGTTAAGAAAGAAATCAAAATAGACCGAAAAAGTGTCAGAATCACCAAAACCACCACGATTAAGTTAGTTAAAAGCCACCAGAGATAATGCCAGCTTTACAAACAAAAAAGAAAACCATCAAAATTTAGATAATACCCAAAAGTGAAATGCCTTAGGCTCTATTCATCATAGCACGTGAAAGTATCACCCCCCATAAAGTACCTCATAATATAGAACCAAAGTAAAGCAGAGCGCTAACCATAAACAACTCCTATATATAATTTAAGAGACAAAAAGTCACAGCACGCCGCTTCATTTAGGCCATTAATCACTCACCAAAATTCCAAGTAGCAATTCTTATTAATAGAGCATTGAAAGGCGGGTTGGCAACTAGTGTAACAGCCAGCTCGACAAAAATCTTCATTTTTGACAGGCTCCTGACCTAGAAAACATATATATATCTAATGTTATTCTAAAATTCATTTATAAAACTGTATAGTCCTAATCCTGACCCCAACGACAGCATCAAAACTAGTTAAAGAAATATAAAGTACAAAAGGATCTTTATCATTATAATCAAACATTAGCTTCTAATCATTTAATACTAAAAAACATCCCATACGAAATAAATAACTAATGCATAAAACAAAGGGAGGTGCATAAAGGTACTCGGAACCTAATTATCTAGTCCTTACCTCCAAATTCGAGGCAGAACGTGGAAGCGTATCCTGCCACTCTGTACTGGCGTCTAGCAACAGCGCCATGTTTTTCTTTCTATTTATTAGAAGCAAACACTCTTCGGAACAAAAGAAGGACTAACGAGAAAGCTTACACCTCTAACAGTTCGTTAATCAGCGCCATTTTGAAATGGGTTCACGTAATAGGTACTACTATGTCCAGATTGTTAGTTTCAGTCTGATCCATCATGAAGCAAGTAAATATCTACCACAAATATAACTCAGAATCCATTACCCACAATAAAACCATGGGGGGGTGATACTTTCACGTGCTATGATGAATAGAGCCTAAGGCATTTCTCTTTTGCGTATTATCTAAATTTTGATGGTTTTCTTTTTTGTTTATAAAGCTGGCATTATCTCTGGTGGCTTTTAACTAACTTAATCGTGGTGGTTTTGGTGATTCTGACACTTTTTCGGTCTATTTTGATTTCTTTCTTAACCTTTTGGGTCTTTTCGGTTTCTTATATATGCCTTTCTTCTGTTTGGTGGAGGTCTTAAACACACTTAGTTTGAGATAGGTAATAGTTGGTAACGGTATTGTATATCTGTTTATTACAGCCCTGAGGAAGTCTTTTGGAAAATTTACCATAGACGAAACACGTGTTGGCTGTATGCTTTTAAGATTGAATGAATTAAGAACAGAACCTTTGCTCAACACAAGTGATTCTAAGAAACCTTTTTTTACGTCTGGATTTCGAAAATTGGTCGTCTTGAAAATCAAGCTCTTGCTTAAACAAGTCTTCTAAGGATATTAACAGAAGCTGTAATAAAGACTGTGGATGAAGATTGGACAATATTTCCATTTATTATATAAAAACTTTTGGGTTTGAGAAACTTATATTATCTGTGATTGAAGACTTACTCTTTTGAAGAATGCTCAGGGAATCATTATCTTTAAGGATAGGAGCAGTCCTATCCCAGACAAATGATGATGGATAAGACCAACCTGTTGCTTTCATAAGCAGAAGGCTACTCCCCGGAAGCAGCATTAAAGTGCCATTGAGAGGGAGGCCTTTGCTGTGGTCTGGTCCTTGAAGAAGCTGAGGCCATACCTGTTTGGCACCCACTTCCTTGATCAAACCAACCACAGACCTCTCAGATGGCTAATGCAGATGAAACCCGAAAACCCCAAACTTTTGAGGTGGTCCATATCCGTACAGGAATAAACTTTATAGTGGAACATCGACCTCGGACTGCCCATACCAATGTAGATGGCCTTTCCAGATTTTTCCAGTTAGACCATGAAGACTATCTTGGGAAAGGTTAGTTTCATCCTCTTTCATTTGGGGGTGGCTTCTGTAGGAAAGTGCCCCTTTTTGCATGGTTACTTTCCACTTTTTTTCTTACATCTAATGCAACCACACATGATGTGCCCTGGGTCCCTACCAATCAGGCTCCCACGGCCAGTGTTCTTTCCCAAAACTGTACCTTTGTATCCACAATTGGCACGCTCCTGTCCACAAACAAGACCCTTGTAAAAGGTACCATGGGTACCAAGGGCCCAGTTACCAGGGAAGGCCTCTGAGGACTGCAGCACCGATTGTGTCACCCTTAGAAGCCCTGCACTTTGCCCCAAAACACGCAGCCTACAATGGCAGTGTATGTGTGTTAGAGAAAAGTGAAGAACTGACATGGCCCATATACCTGTGGGCCATGCCTGGAGTCCACTGCCTAAGGCCTAGGTAAGACACCCCTCTGACAGGGTGCACTAGCCCTAAGATGAGGGCACAGAGGCATGAGCCCTATACCCCTACGAGGTCTAAGCCCATTCTTAGACATTGTAAGTGTATTAAAGCCATAAAGAGTATATGGTCTGGGAGTTGGTCGCTACGAACTCCACAGCTCCATAATGGCTTTACTAAAAACTGAGAAGGTTGGTAGCACACGTCTCGGCACATTAAACCCACATTGATGCCAGTGTGGGATTTAATCTAAAAAGCACCAGAGGGCTTCTTAGAGATGCCCCTTGAAAAGCGACCAGCCATGGTATGGTTCCTGAATGGCTGCCCACCATTTGCCGCCACCAGATAGGTTTCTGGATCCCTGGGTAGAGGGCTTCCGCTCTCTGGGTCCAGAGACAAAGCCCATCCTGGGACAAGGTGTCATGCCTCCTCCACCAGGGTTGGATGGGTCCATGAAAGGGGAAGCTTCAAAGGCCTACCACCTTTGGATAGTGTCCCTGCCTATTGCTGCCCCCAGCAGCTGGCTCCCACCAGTTCTGACCCCCACTTTGGGCAGGAGAATAGCTGGAAATCCAAGTTGAGAAGAGAGGTGGGCCCACCTTTTCAGCCCCCACCCCTCAGACGAGGGAGGTGAGGTCAACCACACAACCCAGTCCCTTCATCTTAAAGATGAGGGGACTCAGCCAATTGGGAAGAGGCGCATGCCCCCCTCTACCTGGAGGGTAGCATAATAGGGGGTGTACCCACCGCAAGGAATGGACCCATTGGTCCTGATCGGCACACCAATTTAGCACCCCTAAATTTAGGAGGCAAGTTTCAAAGGTCGCCCCTAAATACTAACAGTCGAGGAAGAAAGAAGGACCGAAGAGCCATGCTGACCCAGGAAGAAACCGAGGCCACCAACTGACTTGGGACAGGCTGGTAGGGCTAGGGCCAACTGTGACCTGCCTACACCAAAGAAACCAGCATGTACCGCAGCAGCAGACCCCTAGAGCCCAGAGGTACTGCCCTACACTCAAATAACAGACTTTGAGCAAATCCGGTGCTCACTGGAGACAGACCCAAAAGACTAACCACCAGAGTGCCGACACCGCAACTCTGCACCACTCTGCACCCAGCTACCATGGCTTGTGATCGAGTGGCCCAAGACTCCAGAGAAGTCTCCCCAGCAATCCTAAGTTATGATCCGGTGACCCCTGACCTCTCACAAGCTTCCAACTTAAACCTGTAGCCTTTCCTTGAAGGGTCACCCCCGACCGAAGGCAGTAAGATAACTGCTCCCTTGACTGAAGTGTTCCAGGAAGCCACTGTGTCTGTTCGAATGATGCCTACCGATCGCAATCCAAAGAAATAGACACCTAAAGACACCCCAGCCCTTGACGCCTTCCCGGCCTTGGGTGGCCCAACCGACTGTGTCCATCTCCAGACCCACAGTCGCCTTCCCAGTTGTGTTACCTCCAAGCTTTCCAAATTAGATTGTCGCCACTGAGAAGCCTAGGGACCAGACATCTGCTTTTACCTCCTGTACCCCGTCGCCCTGGCGCCGCTGGTGGTGCATTTCTTGTGTCTGTCGTTGGCCCCTGCAGTGACGATCGTAACCCTAGGAGCTTTTGTTTCCACATTCGAGTGGCCTTCTTGCCAGCCGACCCCAAGCAAAGGATCTCTTAACCCCGTTGGCTAACTTTGGGCCCCTACACTCTGCAGCCAGCCGCCCCAGTGCTGCTGGTGGTGCAACTAGAGTATCCAGCTGGACTTTGGGGAACATTGGTCCTAACCCCCAAAACCCAACCTCGTAAGTCCGATACTTACCTCCGAGCTTGATAACCACTTTTTCTCCACAGGGACCCATGGGATGAGATTTCGGGGCTAGATATTGTTCTTTGTAGAACTGCTAAATGCATGGGGAAAAGGGAGTACTATTGTAAAATAACATGAAAGAAATTAAGAAATGACTGTGTAATTTCTATTATCCTGAAAAGCAATATCAACCTGTAACCATTGCAATTCCGAGAACTGCATTTCCTTGTACAGTTATGCATTTGCTAGTATTTATATCTACCTGTACCAAGTCCTGCTTGGTTCTAAAAATAAACCATAAGTATACCTTTTTATACTTACTTAATTGGTCTCGATTCAGTCTCTGAGTGTGTGGCATCAGCCTTGATTGAGTGAATACAATAAATGCTTAACACACCCTCCTGATAAGCCTAACTGCTCGACCACATTACCACATATAGAGATGTTAGTGATTATCTAATTTAGCCTCTGCTATACCTCTGGGGATCCTCTGGTCTCCGTGCACACTATACCTTACTTGGTATACTATATACAGAGCCAGCTTCCTACAGTTCAGTTTACTGGGTGCAAGGGAACCGATCAGTGCTCTGTCACAGAATGATGTGGGATAGAGAGAAGGTGGTGGTTCAGGACTGAGCCTTGAGAAAATCGAAGATAAGTTAAAACAGAGCAAAAATGAAGGATGTTATGTAATCCTACCCAAATTCATATATAAAAAGAATCCTTAGACAGCACTGCACAACAGAGATTTAGAAACAGAACAAACTCAGTCAAAGGATCCTCCTATTACCCTTTGGAAACTTTACCACAAAGGTAATCATATTTGCAGCCATGATGTCTTTTCCTTATGACACACCACTAGGCCCAGCTAACTTCATATCATAGTTTTATAAAATGGTTGGGCAAAATCATATAGCCCCCATGTAAGGGGAACCCTCGCCTACAGACTCCCCGGCCCCCGGGCTCCCTTCGCCTCCACCATCACCAACCTCATCACACCCCACGCCATCGCCACAATGAACTACATACTCATCGGAGACCTGAACTTCCACCTCGACAACGCCAGCAGGCCCAACTCCACCACCCTTCGTGACAACCTCGTCAACATCGGACTCTAACAATTCGTCTTCACACCGACCCACAGGGCAGGACACACCCTCGACCCTATCTTCGCAGTAGGCAAAAGAGTTTGTTTCAGCAACACTACACAACCCCATGGACCGACCACTACTGCGTACATTTCAACGTCGACAAACCCAGGACACCCAAACCAGGCCCACGCCCTCCACGAAGAAACTGGAGCAAGGTCACCGACGACCAACTCAACACCGCCCTCACCCGGAAAAACCACACTTCGGCACCCGACGCTAACATCGCAGCCATAGAACTCCACACCTAGCTCTCCAAATGCACAGACGAGCTACGCAACCCCGACAAACAGCGCCCTAGGAAAGCCGCCTGGTTCACCACCAACCTCCAAGAAGCCAGACGCACCTGCAGATGCCTAGAAAATAACTGGAGAAACATAAACCACGCCATGACAGACTACCACAACCAAATCAGAACCACCAAGAGGACCTTCATCCACACCAAAACTCTTGCAAACTCCACCAACTCCAAGGAACTCTTCACTGTCATCCAGGAATTCACCAACCCTTGCAGCAAAGCCACAGACATCACCCTGTCCCGAGACCTCTACGACAAGCTTGGGACATACTTCCACCTCAAGATCAAAAACCTCTACGACAACTTCACCAACCTAACCACCCGACGCCACAGCTGACCCACCCCCCAGAAGCACCGACCAGCCCACCATCTCCACCCGGACGCCAATCACAGTTTACGACACCACCTCAACCATGAAAGGCATCCACTCAGGGGCCCCCACTGACCCTTGCCCCCACACATCTACCACAGAGCCACCACCGCCATCACACCCAAACTACAACGCACCATCAACACTACCCTCGAAACAGGCACCTTCCCAGATGACTGGAAATGTGCAGAAGTCAGGCTCCTCCTCAAGAGGCCGGCAGCTGACCCCACTGACCTCAAGAACTACCGACCCTCCTCGCTCCTCCCCCACGTGTCCAAAGTCGCAGAGAAAACAGTCAACAAGGAACTGACACGATTCATCGAAGACCATGCCATCCTCGACCCGTCCCAATTCGGATTCCGAAGCAACCACAGCACAGAAACTGCCCTACTCGCCGCCACAGATGACATCCGCACCCTCCTGGACCAAGGTCACTCCGCAGTCCTCATCCTACTCGACCTATCAGCAGCCTTCGACACCGTCTCCCACCACACACTCGTCGCCAGACGACACGACGCTGGCATACAAGGAACAGCCCTAGACTGGATCTGATCATCCCTCACCGGAAGAAGCCAAAGAATTAGACTGCCGCCCTTCCTCTCCGATCCCACGGAAATCACCTGCGGAGTACCACAAGGATCATCGCTGAGCCCGACCCTCTTCAACATCTACATGGCTCCCCTCGCTGCCATCATCTGACAAGACAGCCTCAACATAATCTCCTACGCCGACGACACCCAGCTCATCCTCTCCCTCACCAAAGACCCTGCCACCGCCAGACTCGCTGCCTGGATGACCAACAGCTGCGTCAAACTCAACGTTGAAAAGACAGAAGTCCTCATACTCATCCCATGCTGAAGGGGTGGTTCCAACACCTGGTGGCAGACAGCCCTTGGAAGCCCACCGACCCCCTCGGACCACGCCAAAAATCTCTGCATCGTACTCGACTCATCCCTCACCATGAACCGACAGATTAACGCCATCACCTCCAGCTGCTTCAACACCCTCAGCAAGACCTTCACATGAATCCCACCAGAGTCAAGGAAGACAGTCACCCATGCACTCATCACCCGCAGACTGGACTATGGAAACGCACTATACGCCGGCATGCACAAGTCCCTACTCCAAAAACTCCAGACGATTCAGAATACCGCCGCCCTACTCGTCCTCGGCTCCCAAGGCACGAACACATCAGCCAACACCTCCGGACGCTCCACTGGCTCCCCATGGAGAAAAGAGTCACCTGCAAGATCCTCACCCACACCTACAAATGCCTGCACAACACTGGATCCAAATACCTCAATGACAGAATCAACTTCCACGTACCCAAAAGAAACCTCCGATCTTCCAACCTTGCATTGGCCGAAACCCCACGCATCCGCAGAGTCAGAGTATGATGGAAAATCCTTCTCTCACATCACGGCCAAAACCTGGAACAAGCTCCCGGCAGACATCAGACTCGCCCCCTCCCTGAACTCCTTCAGGAAGGCCCTCAAGACCTGGCTCTTTGGCTAATGGAGCTGCCCCCCCCCGTGCCTTGCGACCCTCACGGGTGAGTAGCGCGTTTAATAAACCCCTGATTGATAGGGTGTTCATCTCTTTCACTGAAAAGTTATTCCTTTCCATGTAACTAATAAAGCCTGGTTCTGTTAAGATTAGAAGAAACACAGGTACACGATGACATGTTCTCCTATATCAAAGTATTGCTTAACCTGGGTTTCTACCTAGGATATCAACATTCCAACCTTGAGAAATGGGAAGGCACTGGACCTTAAGAACTTGCCATGCAGCTACTGTTAGAACTAAGAAGAGTTTGGCAAAATACAGCTATCCAATCCTTGCACAAAGCTAGTAAATAAATACGTTTCTAAGCTAGATGTTAGTCCAGTCTGACCCACAAGAAGAATAGGCAAATTGACATACCTCTCAAAGTTTGTGTAGCTTTTCCATCTGTGTGCAAAATGAGGAAAGCTGTAAAGTTAGTCTTATGATGTTCCAAAGCATTGTGTGCATGGGCTCATGTATCATTTTAAGAAGAACACTTTTACTAAGTAAGCTCTTCCTTAGTGCTGCTCATGGCAATTTTCTGTGCCCCGTGATCTGCCTCCAGTTCTAAGGCCCTACACTCTGCAGGGACTGTCAGGGAATGGGCTCTGAGGTGGCTCTGTTGCTGCTTTTGGCTGAGGCTCACGTTCTAGTTTTGAGGACTCATTCAACTGTAGTCGTACCACTCTGGAGCCAAGCCTTGATGCCTTCATGAGAATATCAGACAATAAAAAGGGGGATTGATTTAGAGGAATAGATACCGCAGGAATTTCAGCAGGAAGGAAACAAATTAAATGCTACTTATAGGTACTTAGTCCCTAAATATTATTTACACTTCTTTTAAATATCACATACCACATCCAAATCCAGGTAAGATGGCATGCAACCGTTTGACCTCAAACAGTTGCATGCCTGCTGGCCAATTTAGTCGCACCGCGACTTCGATAGTTTTGTAAAATGAAGACGCTCCTAACACCCTCGTCTTCTTGGGGACTTTCTGTGCTACTGCACAGACTCACCTGGGGGTCCTAGGTTAAGCTCCATTGGCTCCCAACAGGGGAAGGGGGCACATCGTCAATGTGGGCATCAGACAATTGTCAGGAGAGTTGGCAGATTTTCATCTGTAATAAAATATATAAATGTTTATGTGTTGGTGATTTGATCCCATTAGCTTTTGTGGACCGGTCCAGCCGCGTGATGTTATATTTTCCTTTTGCCCATGTCCTGATGAGGCCCGAATTTAAAGACCGAAATGCATTGACCCTACAGATCAGAGGAGTCCGACGGAATACTAGCTTTCTAAAAAGAAATTGGATACACACTAATTTGGACTGAGTGGAGGGTTGATTTATCCCCTCCTGTGTGTACTGAACTACCTTGATGTTGGATTGCTTGAAATATGTAGCAACCATTCTTCTTTATTGAGAATGGGTTTGAAGGAATTGTGAATGTATAATATTTGTTTGTCCTTTTGTGTAAATGGTTGATATCATGAAATGATAACATGATCTCCAATTAAAGAAGCATTACAAATTGCTCTTACCTGGATTTGGATGTGGCATGTGAAATAAGTGTAGATAATGTTTAGGGACTAATTACCTATAAGTAGGATTTAGTTGTGTTCTTCCTGCTGAAATTCATGTGGTATCTATTCCTCTACATAATTCCCCCTTTTTTGTCTGTTGTTCTTTGCCCAGATGTAGTAGGAGGGTTAGGGCAAACCCCTTTGCTTGAACAAACAGCAGAGACTCCTACCCAAATGTAATGCCCCTTTTACCCTAGGTCTGTGGCATAACGTAAACTGGCGGTACCTCCCTGTAAAATGTGATGAGGGGGTCCCAGGATCTCATATCTCCCAGATATTCATTGACCTTCAGCTGAATGCATACAGGCTTCACAAGACTGCACCATGGAGCCTCCTTGAAGAAGATTCCTTTTGGCTTCTCCTAGTAGATGGTAGCATTGTAGGAACCCATACTGCAGCATTTCCGTTGCTACTAAGGACAAATGTATGTAGCAGACAGGTCTAGTGGCACTATTGCTTTGTCATATTCCCTATCTGGTGGAATCTATGAGGAAAGGGTAAGCTGGCCCCACCCACTTGCTCTGCATGTGGTTCTCGATGACAACAGCCCACTTTACTTGAAATAATAAAGAGCAGAATATGGACTTAATCAAACCTTCCAACAGGATACTTAAGCAGTGTTTAAGCTTTTAGTAGTGGGTGGTAGGGCAGGAGTGGCAAGACAAGAACTGCAATTCTGATTGCTGTAATTGTTTTACGTGGTTTGCTGGTATTTCAATAGGAAACAACATAACAGGCATCAAAATTAACTGGAGTGCTAAGCGGATACATCAGAATTCCTAATTCAGTTTAGGCAAACAAGGGTGATAAATCAGTTGGAAACATGAATCCCCTCTGTTCAAGTAACACCCTTCGCTGTAAGCATTCAACAGTCGTTCATCTGAATACAGAATACATCTTCAGTATCTCTAGATCATGGACTTGTAAATCAATATTTTATTCCAATCTTTTAATTTAATAATATGAAAGTAAATCTTAACTGAAAAGTTGGATGTAAATCTCATGAACTAATTTAACACTTCTGTTATCTAACCTGTCCAGTGGGAGATGCAGATCCCTGGATGATGCTACATTAATTCCTTATAGGGATGCCAGTCTGAAGGGATTCAGTCCAGCTAGCATGCTAACAAATCTGCATTGACCCAACATTAGGTGATAGTGGCTGTCTTTGTCAAATGAGCATGTGACCAGTGGACACCACCTGCAACAGGTTGGAGGGGTGTGTGCATAGAACCAGCTAGTCTAGAAGGCAGCTTGCACACCTCTTGTCGTAGGACCAAAGTAATCGCCACCGATAAAGCAGTTTAAAGGGTCAAGAGGTCCAACTAGGCAATGATTTGAGCAGTGATTCCATGACCAAGGTTATAACTCAGTATTGTGCTGTAGAACACTAAAGGACTTTGGTGGAAATCTATACAGCAAACATTTCAAGAAGTCCAGCAAATAATTATTTGTGAGGTTGTGGAAACCATCTTTTCTCAGTTGATACCAAATGTCTAAATTGTCTGGTTCTCGCAAAGTTGACATAAAATCATCAGACAAATACTTGTACTTTTCCATGGCTCAGAAGTGAAGCTGCTCTCTTAACGCAAGGCTCATGCAAGAACTATATTAGAACAGCACAGAATGGTAGCTTAGCCGCAAGTGTTTCAGCATATATTTAGAAATAGCCCTGCTAGATATTGCAATTATTTATATGGAAAAGTACTAAGGCTAATACATTTCATTACAATGGAGAGTCCCAAAGTTGTCACGTACTCAGGACACATGGTCAGCAACAGTATATCTCGGACCATAAAAGGTATAATGCAGCTTAGGCCTCCTCTGATTGGACAAATATAATGCATGTCAGACAAATTAAGCATTGAATGATGCTTTTTCCGTTTGTGGTTTGTACCATAAAAGCTGTCAGAAACGTCACATCTTTAGACATTCAGTGACTATGCTTACTGTCTCCGTGCTGTACGTATTTGCATTATCTTTTTGACCTATAATAAATTCTATTCATGTTATGTGCTCACAGAGAGTTGGTATTATTTGTTTATTCTGCGTTTACAGGCTACTACATTTGGTGTGAGAATGCGGCTCCAGTATCCCTGACTTCTGCCACCACCGGGCTGCTGGCCTTCACCTTCGCCAGGGGGATTTGATGTGTGACCACTTCTTGTTTTCTGCGTCTCGGGTATCTTTTGGTATATTCTTTTTCTCTCTCTCTTCTCTTCAGCCTTCTCCTTGACATTATTTGCTTTGTCCTTTGCGATTTGTCTCCCTAAATGGCTGTTGTGTCAGCTGTCTTGGTCTCTTTCTTTTGTCTGCACTTTGTGGCTTTGGTGATATATGTTTCAGTCTGTCATTACTCGGCTGAAGACTTTGCCACTGTTTGAGGTTAGACCTCACTTACTTGTTCTGACTGTGGTGTGATAACTCTTGTCTGTTTCCACAGCCTATGGTGTTTGCCTCTGGCGCTGCTGCCTGGCTCTGCTCCTCTCTTTAATGTGCATTTTGCTCTACATTTGAGTTCCCATGCTGCACCTTCACCCCTAAAGGCCGGAGAGGGTGTTGGTCTGCATTTTTCCTTGCAAGTAGTGACTTTCTGGTGCAGGCTGATGGTGTACCAGGGAGGTCGAATTTCTGCAGTCCCCTGTGTTGCCTGCAGAGACTCCCCAGCTGGGGAGGGGAGGACTTTGGCGGCTTCATCCATTGCGAGGAGCAGAGGTCAGTAGGCATTGCCAGTACAGATGTCTTTCGGTGAGTTCTGATGGAGGACTTCCCTCCTCAGGGTTGGGTGGTAGCCCTTTGTTTTAGAGTAGTAGCAGTTTTGCTTCCCAGGTTCAGGGTGGTAGCGGGAAAGGCTCCCCTGGGATTGCATCGGGTTTGTGTGCAGGAATGATATTGTTGGAGTGGTAGCCATGTCTACTCCTCCTTTTGTTGCAATAGGTTTTTGGGTGCCCTTTGACCGTTTGCATAAACTCAGGTTTGGGTGCTGGGAACTCGCCTCAGTGCCGCCGGAGAGCGGTTTGCTCTGGGAGGCTGCCTCCTGCTGGAGACCAGGTGTGGTCTCCAGCTGTACCTAGGTGTCTGCCTAGGCACAATAGTGAGGGAGTTTGATTTTATTGAGTAGGACTTTGGGATTAATTGCATTATTCACTGTGTTATTATCATGTGCCTCTTATTTATTGTGGTTAAGTATTGTTAGTATAACGATTACCGTTTCAGTTGTTACAGGGTGTTTTCAGTTCTCCTGACATTTTCATTTTGGGTATTACAGACGCTACTTGACTGACATTAATAGGCTGCTAACTCTCAGATGACTGTCTGACTTCCCCCTACTGTTACAGCTGCCACTTTAAACATGGCACTAAATAATATCACACAAATAAGATGGACTTGTCACGATCAACCAAGCTCCTCAGGATCAGGGCAATGCTCAAAGGGGTCCACCTCCTGACTTCCCCACACTCTGCAATCTTATTTCATCAGAGTATAAAGGCAGTCAAGCGAGGGATAGGGTTAGGGTAGGAACAGCGGTGGAAGAGGGAAAACCTGCAACAAAATAAGCAAAGGATTAATAGGGTACAACACTCTGGCTACTCTCATGTAAATCTCACTAGAGTTCTAACCATACCTAAAAAGGATTGCTCCCGAGGTGGAGCCCTTCTCTCACTCTGGCAGGATACGTCTCTCACCATAGGAAAGGTACTCACACCTAAAGGGCGAACACAAATGATTACCATCATGGTACCGTTGTATTGAGTCTAAACTGCCACTGGCATACCACATACATACCCACTGTCTTCCACTCTCTCTTCCACAAAAATAAGAAAACGGGCCAACTCCAGCACCAAGGAAGTGTTCTCAGTATTCAGGTACAGTTCGCTTGGAATACCAAAAGAGCATCAAAAAAGTCCACAAGCCACTGTTCTCTAAATGTACTGACACTAGGACGCTAAAATAAGGAATCCAGAAAATACACTGCTGTCCCAGCCAAAGAGTTCGTTAATCCCAGATATGTAGTGCAAAAAGAAAAGAAACTACGGGTCTCTGTAATCGGACATCCACTCTGGAGGCCCAGGGAGCTTACCGGTACTTGTGTTTCAGCGCCGATAGCTGTCAAAGTCTCGAAATGAAGTTCCCCGCGAGGAACAGCCAGATTCTGTTCTTTTGTCTTCGCCGCCACCGGTGAGGAAGATGACGGGAGGAGGGCGGCTCAAAGGAAACAGTTGAGGGATGGATTCCCACCACAGCCGACCTCGGAGAATGCAGGTAGTGGAAAGCGTTCGCGCTCGGCCGAGCGGAACGCGCCTGACGGCTCCGTAGGAGCCTAAGTGGCAATGTTCTGGAATCCGTCCGCGTCTCAGCGGAGAACGCGGTAAATCCCCAGGTGTTCTATCTAGCAGAGCACAGTCAGAGCAGCCGCTCTGACAACGGGAAAAACAAACGCCAACCAGAATCACGTACAACGCTCCCCGTGTAGTACGTGATTATGTGTGTTGGGTCCCTCCCAGAAGGATGGCCTTCTGGGAGGTGTAGTTCGTCTACCGTTGTGGTCCTTTCTTTATGGTAGGCGCGATACGATCAAATCCTGACAGGACTGGTTGACAGACTTATTGAGTTTAGCTGTCTGCTTTACATTACCACCTGCCTGTGTGTTACTTCTTATTACCTTTAAATTACCACGAATACTCTTCCTACTTCCCCTACTGTTATTGTGGGACTAGGATAGTTTTGCATCATTTAGTCATAGCACGCAGCACAACACAGCTCTGCAGTGCAGGGCCTACAAACGTGGATTTTAATGTTTCATGTGTATGCCTGCTTGAATGTCTGCCCCCAACAGTTCAGCCCGAGGGGGTCTTTAATTCTTTTCAGTCGCACCCTTCGCCCTATGGGGAATAACGGAGTAACGCAATAGGACAGAACTACTATTATCTTTCTTCCTACCTTCCTGTTGCCTTCTTTTCTGTCCATGCAGAGCCCGTACCGCCGGGCTACCAACACCCAGGACGTTTTCTTTCCTTTCCAACTTGTGAATGCTTTGGTGAACTAGTATTAATTGCACCATCTATTGACTGATCGACAGCTGCCTCTGCTTTTGCAAAAGATGCAGAATGGCTGAAGGTGTGTGATAACGTTTGTCCTCCCATTGAGCTATCCATCATCAATAAAGTGCAACGCCCCTTGCCTCCCTGTGTCCAGTATAAAGGAGTTGTCGTTATACATAAATAGGGCTTGTGCTTGCACATCACAACTACATCACTACTTATAGTATGGGAAACCCTCTGAGTAAAAGAGACCTAAACAGTAGCCAGCCATCCCCAGCAAAGGATTTCCTAGCATATCACGTGGCTTTACGCCAAGTACTGGGTTCTATGCTCTTTATAAAGAAGTGGCATGACATCACAGCGAAAAGACCCGACTTGCAATTTCCGGTTCATGGGACTTACAACCTGAATAAAATGTCATATCTGAGACAGATGTTGAAGTTGAAAGGGAAGAAAATAAGACCAAAAGAGTGGGAGTCATTCTGGGAGTGGGATTCTGTTCTGCGAGATACGCGCGCAACAAGTGATGTTAAAAGCAAAGTGCATAAGGAATTTGTGGTATCCTTGTTGCTATAGCGATGCTTTGCTTATGTCATCTAGGTTCTCCTGTTTGTCATCATTTCTTAAGAATGTTCTAACCGTTACCTTGGTTAGAGAATGTAAGGTTTAGAAGAAGGTTCTAACACCAGAGGCGGTTGGGGAGAAACAGTTATATTTGTTGAGCTGGCTGAAGGATTGGATGGGTCCTATTGCTTTGGATTAAACCTGCTAATATCTGATTATTCACCTGAGTCAAGACTTCTCATTTCATGCTAAGGAGAATCTTACATTGGCGTCGTCGGCAGCTGGACCAAAGAAGGACCCAACATCCTCAACGCTTTGTTTCTTTTATATTTCCAACAAGGTACTGTGCACTGTAATTTGGGGCTGGGAGCTTTCGCCGTGAAGTACATGGTGGGATAATGTAATCGTCACGGGCTCGCCCCTTTTACTTTACTTCTATGGATTTTTGTGGAAGAAATAAGAAACGCATGAATTCAGGGAATCATCCACATGTCTTTTCGCTGAGGTGCTTACCTTGTTCTTCTGAAGTTTTCAAGAGCGGTGTCTCATGGTGGGCTTACCTCAAGTAAACGTTTTAAGGGGGAGATTGCCACTCACGCGTTTGAATTCGTTGGCTCACAGGAGTTCTTCTCTCATCGATCGCGCTGTGAGACTGATGACGTAGTGGAATCCTGCAAAGGGATTCGGTGAACCACTAGCGTCATCGTCAGCGTGCTTGTCATCACGTTGGAGCAGGAGTTTCTCGGAAGGGCGTGTGGAACGCTCACAGCAGATTCGTTGCGTGAGGGAGAAGAAAGGCAAAACTCGATGGTGAATGGTTCTGGAATGCTGTCAGCGGGGTCGTCATGGGAGTGAAGAGAACACTGAACATGTAGGTGATAGGATTTCTTCTGTCACATAGAAGGTTTCAAGTAAGTCTAAAGTCGAACAGTGTTTGGGAGCTACGTTGCAAGGACAACCCAGCGTTTTCTTCAAGATTCCTGGTGGAGAATAGGAGCACGGCGAGCTGTGGGGGTGTCTTTCTTTGGTGCTTGTGTATTGTTTTGTCACCAAGTAACGTATTAACCTTCGTGTGATCATCCTAGACAGTCACGCTGTGCGAGGACACCCAGCGCTCTCTTCCTGGATTTGGTGCATTTAAAAAAAAAAGAGGAAAAAAAAACGAAATTAACATTCGCTCTGTCATATGGTTTGGGAGTTGTAAATGACATTGCAGATCTTGAGTTTGTTCTTTTATTAACCTGACACTGCCATCTACTGTTCTGGTGGGGTATCATCTTATTGGTTATTTATGTTACACTGTTAGTTTTCTCAGGTAAACCGAGGAGGGGTTTAAGGAGCATTCTAGGGCTTTTGACAAATTTTGCATTTATGTTGGGAAACACAGTGTTATAGGTGTTTCTAACGAGTGCATATTGTAGTTTTTTTTTTGTTTGTTTTTTTTTGGTGTTTTTTTAGTGCCACAATGCAGAATGTGACTACTCCTCCTTTCTTTTTATCGGAACCTGGTGAGCCTGCTATCAAGTGGAAGAAGTGGAAAAAAGTATTTGAGAGGTATGCTAAGGTGTGTGGTGCGAATCTTGGCGCAGAGGAAAACTGCTCTTCTTTTACATTGTCTTGGCTCGGAGGGTCAAGATGTTTTTGATCATTTAGCGGATCTCTCTATTGTTGAAAGCAGGGGTTTAAATGAATATGAAGTCTGTATTAAGAAATTAGATAATCATTATCTACCGAAAGTAAGCACGATACTTGAGAGGTACCAATTCACTAAAAGGCTTCAAAATGATGGTGAATCTGTAGAAATGTGTGTTACTCAACTAAGGAAACTTGCGTCTTCATGTAAGTTTGAACAACTTTTGGAAGAAAGAATCAGGGATCAGTTTATGTTGGGATGCAATTTAGAAAAGGTGCGTGAAGAACTATGGCTAAGGGATGAACCCTCCTTAGATAAGGTATTGCAAGTTGCAAAAAGAATTGAACATTCTTTGAAATGTGTGGACACCTTAAAGAATGATGGGAAGGTTTGTGTTCAAACTGTTAAACAAGGAATTGTTAGCAAAAACATCTCTAAGGGTGATGAAGCTGGTAAAGGTAATTCAAAATCGTTTGTTCCAAAATGTTTCAGGTGTGATAAACTGGGGCATTATGCGAATGATAAAAAATGTCCGGCTTTGAAGGCAATTTGTGCTAAATGTAGACGCAAGGGTCATCTTGCAGTGGTTTGTAAAACAAAAAATTCTTCAAGCTCTGTTAAATCAGTTGAGACAGAATTTCAAGAAGAGGACTTTGTATGTGGTCAGATTGTAGTTCAAATTCAATCTGATGTTCAACAAAATGAGTCTGGGGAGCATAGATCTTGCCCTTTGGATTTAATACAAGTTGAGGGTGAATCTACGAGAGTATTGTTTGATTCAGGGGCCAAAATTACGATTGTCTCTAAATCATTTTTTCAGACTAAGCTTGCTGGGAAGGTCAATTTACTGAAACCAGATATACGTCCTTTGGCTTATGGGGGTGAACCTATACCACTGTGTGGGTATTTTATAGGTTTAATTGAGTATGGAGGGAGATATCTTTCAGGGAAGGTGTATGTCTCCAAAAAGCGGGACAGTATCATCAGTTGGTTTCATCAAGCAGACTTAGGGGTTATGTGAGATCCAGGGAGTTCCTCTCCAATTGTTCTTAAACAGAACATTCATACTGTTCTTCAGAATTCTGATGGGAATGTTCTGAATGACATCAAAAATAAATTTCCAAGAGTGTTTAGAGAGGAATTAGGATGTCTCAGAGATTTTAAATTGAGGATACCTTTACGTCCTAATTCTCAACCTTCTACTTGTAAGGTCAGGAGTGTTCCCTTAGCAGTGAGGGAGGAGATGAAGAGGGAATTGGATAAACTTAAAGATGGTGGAATAATTGAAGAAGTCTCCAACACAGAATGGCTTGCTCCGGTTGTCGCTGCACGCAAGTCCAATGGGTCCCTCCGTTTATGTGTGGACTTGAGACAGCTAAACAAGTGTGTGGTTGTTGATAAGTATCCGCTACCTAATATCTCAGAGTTACTCACATTGCTAGGTGGTGCCAAGGTTTTCAGCACAATTGACCTAGCTTCGGCGTATCACCAGATTGAGCTTGAGATGTCTTCCAGAGATTTGACCTCGTTTGTCACACCTTTTGGAACTTTTAGATTTGTTAGGGATGCCGTTTGGGTTGGTGTCGGCGGCATCCGTGTTTCAGCGTGCCATGGAAAGAGTTCTTAAAGGGTGTGATGGGGTTTGTGTATATCAGGATGATATATTAATATTTGCAAAGGATCACAAAGAACATAGGGAGATACTTTTTGAGGTGTTAAACAGACTTGAAAATGCCAACTTAACTGTAAAATTGGAGAAGTGTTGTTTTGAAACCTCTTCTATTCATTATTTAGGGCACACAATTTTTGGTGCAGGTATCTCTCCGAAACCTAATTTGGTCAACACTATTTCTCGTATGCCACCTCCATCCTCAAGAGAAGAACTTATGAAGGTTTTCGGGATGGCGGAGTATTATAACAAATTTGTTAAAGGTTTTGCGGAACATTGTTCGAGCATGAGAGCACTTTTGAAGAGGGGTGTGGAGTTTAAATGGTCCCGGGAGTGTGATGAGGAATTTGTTGGGGTTAAGGAAAAACTCTGTAATGCACCTAACCTAAAGGGTTTTGATTCTTCAAGGAGGTCAGTTGTGACCACGGATGCAAGTGTTAAAGGGTTGGGTGCAGTGTTACAACAAGAGGGTAAGAATGGTTTGGAAACCATTACTTTCATTTCTAGAGGCCTAAAAGATACGGAATCACGGTATTCTGTGATTGAGCGCAAGGCTCTTGCTGTTTTTTGGGCTATCAGGAAGTTGAAGAAATTTTTATGGGGTACCAAATTTGTTGTTAAATCAGATCCCAAACCTTTGTCGGAGATTTTTGGAAAGAAGGGTATTGACCAGATTTCAGGACGAATTAGTAAGTGGGTCATAGCTCTTCAGGAATATGATTTCGAAATGAAATATATTCCTGGTGTTGAGAACACGGTAGCTGATGCTCTGTCTAGGCTGGTAGAGGGTAACGAAGAAGATGAAGACACGGATGATTGGGCTGAGAGGGACTTACATGTGTGTTTTGTCAATTCTGGCATTATTGATGAGGATCAATGGAGATTAAAGTTATCTCAGGATCCGGTATTATCTGAGGTGATGAGTTTGATTCAGTTTGGGTGGAAAAAAAATGCTGGGTCAATTGAAGCTACAGAATTTTGGGGTGTGAAGGATGAAATGTGTGTGTGTGATGGTATTTTGTTACGTGGGACACGGTTGATACCTCCTTTAGAGGTAAGGAAAGCCTTGGTGGACAGGGATCATGACTTGCACTCTGGAATGTCCAGGACCAAAGAGAGGCTTCGCTCTTCTTATTGGTGGCCTGGGATGGACTTACAAATAGAAAGGGTTATTAGAGATTGTTTGGTGTGTGCAACAAGTGATAAATCGAAAAGGGTTAGAGTTCAACCTATGGTTTCAGGAAACTTCCGAGTGGACCATGGAAAGAAGTAGCTCTGGACATTGTGGGTCCCATTCATTTCAATGGACAGCAACATTATATTTTAGTGCTTTTGGATTTATTCTCAAGGTGGCCTGAGATACAGTTTACATCTGGTATAGAGACTGTTCATGTGATTAGATTTCTTGAGGAGCTATTTGCTCGGGAGGGATTCCCGGAATCTATTCTAACGGATAATGGGGTACAATTGGTCTCAAAAGAGATGGAGAAGTTCCTTAAGGACAGAGGTATTAGACACAAAAAAATGTCCCTGTATCATCCAGAAACCAATGGGATGGTTGAAAGATTCAATAGGGTGATTAAGGAGACGATCTCTTTGGCAAAAGGCTCTGGGAAGAATTGGAAAGAGCAAGTGTTAAAGAAAATTGAAGACTATAGGATGACTCCACATACTTCAACGGGTCAGTCTCCTTTTATTCTATTTAAGGGGAGGGCTCCTTGTACTCAGGTGGAACCCTCATGGATTCGACGTTTGGAGAATAATATGTTTGGTTCTTCTGTCAAAGAAAAGACTGATGGGTGGAGGAAAAGAGAAGAGAAAAAGTGTTTAGACAGGAAAGAACATTTTGATGCTAGGAAATCTACCAAACAAACGGACGTTAAGATTGGAGATAAGGTGGTAGTAAGGCTTCCGGGCTCTAAAGTACGATTCTATAAACCTATGCATGTGGTTAAAGTGTTTAATAATGCTGTAAGAACAAATGATCATAAAGTTTGGAACTTAGGAAGAATCTTTGTGTGTTCAGATTTTAGTGTGGACTCAGGGAATACATTGAGAGATGAAAAAGTGTTGTCTGATTCCTCACGTAAATCTACTAGGGTTCAGAGAAAACCAGAATATTTGAAGGATTATATTTCGTGACTTGTTGTTTTGTGTGGTATGTTTTTTTATTTATTGTGTGTTTGTTAACGGTGGGAGGTGTGTGGTATCCTTGTTGCTATAGCGATGCTTTGCTTATGTCATCTAGGTTCTCCTGTTTGTCATCATGTCTTAAGAATGTTCTAACCGTTACCTTGGTTAGAGAATGTAAGGTTTAGAAGAAGGTTCTAACACCAGGGGCGGTTGGGGAGAAACAGTTATATTTGTTGAGCTGGCTGAAGGATTGGATAGGTCCTATTGCTTTGGATTAAACCTGCTAATATCTGATGATTCACCTGAGTCAAGACTTCTCATTTCATGCTAAGGAGAATCTTACAGAATTGTTAAATGTTAAGAACAGATTGTTACATGAGAATGCAAATAAAAGATGATTGAGAACTGGAGAAGGACACAATTAGAAGTTGTCTGAGTGTTTCCATGCATTGGGGGGGGGGGGGTGAAAAAGAACAGAACGATGGGGGGTAGGGAGAAGGAGATACAGTCCTCGAAGACCTACTAATGGGTAGAATGGCGGGTAGGCAGTAGGCTCTCCTTCCCTACACAGATAACACATTGTGTTGTGTCCCAGTGGCGCAGAATGTCACTCAGTTGTCTGACAAGGAACAAACAGCTTGCAGAGCTCTCACACGCTAGCTTCTGAATGAGGAAGTTCCAAAAGTAGAACTGGACTCCGTTTCGAATGTTGCTTCTCTCGTAACAATGAGGCCGGAAGCAACTCACACTGCTTCAAAATACAGTAGCAAGGAAGCAGAACTGTTGAAATTATGCATAGAAAAACAAATTACAGTGCCACGTCTTATCAATAATACGTGGAAACAACTTTTTGACGACACATCGATAGACCACACATTTACAGTAGAAGTGTGGCGAGATCTGATCTGGGACATCTGCACATATGCACATCAGACAGCACATGACATCAGCATGTTAGAACAGGCTCTAAGAGGAACACAGCCCGTTCTGTCACATCCCCAAAAACAATGTTAGTAACCCAAATTCCACCACCTCCTCCCCCCACTGCTCACCTGCCACTAAGAAGAATATGCTGAAGGGAAACTAGCAAATGCCAGGACTTATTAGATCAAATGGTGGAAAGGAAATTACAAGTAGATGCATTTATAGCAACAAATTGTAGACTATACAAGGACAAAGTGCTGTCATTGGCACACACAGACCTAATGAACAAAGTCCCCCAGGCACACTGTGCATACGTACAGCAAGCAAAGACTACACACCAAGATGGAATACAGGAATTAACACCACTTCCTCCACAGCACCTCTGGGATGTAGCAAAATGTAGTTTTACAGACTCAGACCTGCCAATATGGGATGGTGCTAGGATAGCAGATGCAGTAAAATATGCTGTAGATAAATTACAACACTGGAAGAAATTAATAAACACAATGGCAATCATAGAAGTAGTTCAGACTCTTAGTCCGCGGGCTCAGGTCACCGACACAGCCCCAGCAGCACCTACATTGATTATGCCCCTGCTAGAGGTGCCCCCTCTGCCTGGAGGCAAAGACAATGAACTAGCATTGGTCCACGTGCCATCGTTTAGGGCAGATCTCATGTCTTTCACCAAAGATTTCCCTAAATTAAGGGAGGAACCAAGGAGGTGGTACAGAGAATTAGAGAGGATGGCAGTGATGGGAGGTTTTTTGTGGAGAGATTTTGACATTTTATTCAATGGGATTGTGCCAAAAGATTTATGGGAAGACTGCAAAAGAAAAAGTGGATTGGCCAAAGAGAGAGCCAGAAAGGGTAGTAGGAGGAATGCCAGGAGAAGAGATAGAAGAGAAATAAAAATGTAAAAGTATTTTGCTACTACTTTGTTTTTTTTATTGATTTTCAAAGTATCTTCTACATCATGCAGTGACATAGCATAATAAGCGGAGAAAAACAAAATGGTCAGAGTAACAAAAGTACATCTGCTTACATTACATCCTCATCTAGATAATCTGTAATCAGATAATACAATATTAACAGCTGGCACGTGACTACTTCTGAAATGGACATAGAAAAATAATTAAAAATAAGCGGAAGCAGAGTAACACTGTTACATACAGCATGTGACATGTACATTTACATAGCAACAGCTTCAGGTGAGTTGGGCTGTTCAGCAGTACGCAAGTATAATAATAGGGGCTCCCAAATATCGTTAGGCCTGGATGTCGAAGGTAGGTCCTCCGCATATAATACTAAATTCTCTCTACAGAGGGATAGATCTTTCAGCCACTGTTCCACCTTGGGGCTCAGTTTGCTATCCCACACCATCGCCACTCGCCGCTTGGCTACAAGCAGTGCCACCCTTACCAGCCTCCCCACCGCACCTTTCGGGAATGGAACATGACCCAGTAAGCATATCTGTGGAGAGCACTGTAATGGAAACCCAATAATCTTTGATAGAGTATTGACCACAGCGGTCCAGTATGTCGACACCTGTCCACATGTCCAAGCTCGATGCCAGAAATCTGCCCTCAGCGCCCCGCATCTCCTACAGGCATCGGTGTCCCGGAGCCCATATTTAAAAAATTTGTATGGAGTACACTTGGTGCAGATATCTAAATGGAAATTTGCGTATTATTTTAAATGTTAGGGCGCTGGTAAGTTGGCAACAGATCTCCCATTCCCGCTGTGTAATTGGTGGGTCAAGACATTCATTCCAAGCGCCAAGGCTCTTGTTACATGTTAGAGGTCTGTCTTCCTGAGCAGCGCGATATAACTTAGTAACTAGCTTGTGGCGACTGGGGGCCAATGTAAGTGTGCGCAGCACCAATGTCTCCTGCGGCTCCGTAGGGAATATAGGGTTGTTAATCTGCAGTGCTTTTTTTAGCCTGTGCATATAGAACACAAAAAGTGGTGTCTTATTCTAAATGTAATCCATGTCCGTGGCAGCCAAAAAAGTGCCATTCGGAAACAGATCTTGCATCTTAGTAATACCCACTTGCACTAGTGTATTCAGCGCTCCCTGCTCGTGCGTTACAGATAGACTGGAGTGGTATGCTACTGGTAATAGTGGGGAATATAATGGTAGTTTTCCCGCCTCTCGACTTGATGCCTGCCAAGTGGTTATCTTGGAGTTAATAGTGTTGAAAGTATTTTGGGGTGTAGGCCTATTAGCATGTGTTAGTAAGGAGCTCAATGGGACAGGGTGGGCATCCCAGTGCTCCACAGCCACGTGAGGGACAAAGGCATGGGGGGGCGAACCAGTAATGTGCATATTGTGCGTGTGCGCAGAGATAGTACATGTAAAAATCAGGTACGCTGAAACCTCCGCATTTATAGTCCAATGTGAGGGTTTTCCAGCTCACTCGCGCCTGGCGCCCCCCATACCAGGCGGACTAATAGAGTTCGCAGAGTTTGAAAAAATTGTTGTGTAAGTAATATAACATTTTTGACAATACTACCATTTTTACTAGTGCAATGCGGTCTGCAAGTGAGAACGAAAGTTTTACCCATCTATCTACCTGTTGCTCTAACTTCACTATGGCAGTGCCGCAGACAACAAGCTCTAGATTGCGGTGAATCCATATCTCTAAATATTTTACCGAGTCCGTGGCCCAAATGAGGGGAAATTCAAGTTTGTGTGGGTTAGAACTCTCCATCAGCGACATCACCACAGACTTAGACTAATTAATATGGAGACCAGAAAAACGGGCAAAACGGATATTTAGTGCCAGTCCTGCAGGAATATAAGTGTGGGGCTCTCGTATAAACAGCAGCATATCGTCTGCATAAAGAGATATGATGACAGGCCTATGGAAAAAATGAAGAGCTGCGTGTTTGTGAGATTGTCTAATTAGACAGGCCAGGGGCTCAAGTATCAGAGCAAATAACAGTGGTGACAGCGGGCACCCCTGCCGAGCCCCCCTGGTAATTTGTATCAGATCGGTTGTGTAGCCTTCCACCCGTATCCACGCCGTTGGCCCTGTATATAATAGGCGTACCCAGTTAATGAAAAGAGGTGAAAATCCCATCCGCTGTAACACATAAAATAAATATCCCCATTCCATAGAATCAAATGCCTTTGCGGCATCAAGCATGACTGCCGCCAGCTCTGGAATGAGAGTGTGGAGTGTAGCAAATAGCGTCCGCAGATTATGGGAGGTAGAGTGCTCCGTAATAAATCTCCCACAAGCTGCGACTCTTATGGACCTCTGTCCTTTATTAATATAGATGTAAAAATGTTCGCGAAGATTTTGGCTAATCGCCTTCAGCCGCTCATGCAAAATTTGATCTTACCGGAAAAGTCTGGCTTTATCTTTCTTAAGTATTGTGATGATGAGTGCTTCACGTAGTGATGGCGGTAGTTTGCCTGTGTCATATGCTTCAGCATATACTTCTAATAAATAAGGGGCAAGTTCCTCAGCATAAGTCTTGTAAAATTCGCAAGGGGAGCCATCAGGTCCCGGCGCCTTTCTATTAGGTAGCGCTTTAATTGCCTTGCGAATGACGTCTTCTGTTATTGGTTGATTTAGGTATTCCCGCTGTCCATTTGATAGCCATGCAATGGCAATCTGCGACAGGTATTCATCTAATTCAGGAACATTAGTCTCACCCTGTGAGGTATACAATTTCTCATAGAATCGCCTAAATTGATTTGCTATATCTGGAACACTGTAGTATTCTTGTCCCACCTCATCTGCGATTTTAGTAATGGTCTCCCTCTCCAAGCGGTATTTAATCTTATTTGCTAAATGATGTCCCAGTCTGCCACCCTCACCGTAAGCGTGTGCTCTATGCCGTTTAGAGGTGTATCTCATTTCTTCCTCCGCTAAGGTCGCATGGGCAAGGGCAGCCTCCTTAATGGAAGCTAAAGTCGACTCGCAGGGTACAGTTTCATAATCTGTTTCTTTAGGGCAGACTCTTGATTAGACAATTGTGTTCGCAGATCTTTTAATATTCCAGATGCCGTGCTGATACAGGCACCATGAATAGTGGCCTTAAACCCTTCCCAGAGCATCCCAGCACTATCTACGGACCACTTGTTGTGCGCAAAATATTGAGTGATGGCCTCCCGGATCGTTTCAGTGTAAGCCATGTCCAGCAGTGCCTCGGGGCAAAAACGCCACATGAAGGCCCTAGGGACATCTTGTGGGATGGAAAGAGTCAGACGGACGGGACAGTGATCTGATAATGTTCGCGGTAAGCTTTCCACGTTCACCACCCAGCCCGCTGCCTCCTCACTCAATAGCAAATAATCATCAAGTCGGGACCAGCTGCCATGTACAGTGGAAATATGTGCCCTCCAACTTGTCTTTGGTGTCTTTGGCGCCATATATCTAGCAACCCCAGGTCCGCCATTCCGTCCCTAATCGCACGTGCTGCCCCAGAAGCGTGTCCTTCTTTGCCACTAGATTTGTCTCTAGATGGATGTAAGTGCATATTCAGGTCTCCTCCCCACAATATTATAGCATCCGGTAGTGTTCGGGGAACAGCAAGAATTTTCTCATATAATAAAGGGTCATCGATATTTGGACCATAGGTATTAACAATAGTGACCAGCACGCCCAGTAACTTTCCCTGTAAAATATCATATCGCCCTTCTGTAGCAGTATGAGTTTGGAGTGGAGTGAATGCAAGGCCTTTGTTAACCAGGATAAGGACGCCACAGCCGTAGGATGAGTATGAAGATGCAACACGATATCCAGCCCAGCGGCACCATACCAGCCCATCCGTGCTGCGCGTCAAATGTGTTTCCTGTATAAGCGCAATGCCAATCCCGTGTCGATCCAGATGCGCCAGCACTTGACAAATCTTTCTTGGCGAGTTAAGCCCTCGTACATTCCACGTTATACAGGATAGTGACACTACATTACTATGACCGCATATAGCAAGATATCTCTGAAGCGCTCCCTTTTCAATACATCAAAAATCCCATCTTCACTTGAAAGCAAATATAGTTGCAATTGCTGAAACGTAAACACATGCCTTTTCTATAGAAGTGAAAATCAAAGTCAGTCACGTGAAGAGTCCCCACCCCACTCCACCACCCCCCAGTTCCCCCCACCCACTTTAGCGACCCCAACATGCCAAGGACTTCCCAAAACTCCAAAAACAGTTCCCTAGTGTTGTACCCAGGGAGAGTCCAGTTGTGGAGATCACCCATAAGGGGGCACCTGAGCACAATTCCCCTCCCAGTGAAAAAACAGGAGGTGGCCAAGCCATCATGAAAGCAGCCGTTCCTTACTTAGTACATCATCTATCAATAGCTTCCCATCAGCAGCTAACAAAAAATTCCCATCTAGCATCCACAGTCTCATTATACCAGTACATTGCAATTAGTAATGCACTAATATTAAAGGGCAGTGCAGACATTGGACTTCAACCCTCATCTGTCAGTTCGCTACTCCCTCCAGCATCAGGCCTCACATCAGATGCCGGGGAGCGACTTCGACCGGGTGCAGTTCTTGGGATAAGTCATTGCCGATTTCTGGCAGGTGAAAATTTTGTGCTTCCCATTTTCTTCTATTCGCAATCTTGCAGGATAAAGTATGGCATACGGTATTTTTGCTGCCATGAGAAGCTTTTTTACAGGCTGATACTCTCTCCAAGCTTCTTGAACCGCTACCGTGAAGTCAGGGTAAAAAGCCAGATTATTCCCCTGATGAGGGATGGATCCCTTCTCGCGTGCCAGTCGAAGCACAGTGTCACGATCTCTATAGTTCAAAAGACGGGCAATGATTGGGCGTGGGGGTGCACCCGGAGGCGGGCGGGCAACCAGAGAGCGGTGAGCACGTTCCACGATTAGCAACGGCGACAACTGTTCCGCTCCGAAAATCTCACGCAGCAAATTTTCCACTTACGTTTCTAACCGATCCGTATTCGTGGACTCCGGCAGTCCCGTAATGCGCACATTGTTGTGATGTAATGTAGCTTCGAAACTCCTCATTACGGGCCTGTATGACTGCCAATACCTTCTCCATGGACGCCGCTTTGGTATTAACCTGTTGCAGCCCGTCCTCTGCATCCGATATGTGGGTCTGCTTCACCTAGTCGTTGTGCGTGCTTATCCAGTTTCGCGGACATGTGGGCCATTCGCAAATTAAGAAGATCTATCTTACCGTCAATAGACTGGAGACTGGCTTGGACCAGACTGGCTTGGACCACCAAGAGAGTTTTATCTATATTTGTGAGGCGATCAGCAGGCGCGTCCGCCTCAGAGTTAGCCGGGCCTCTCAACATGCGGCCTCTGTTCTTTTGTGATTCAAACGTGAGCCTTGGCTGGCCGCGTTCAGATTTGCCCATGATGAGGACTTAGTGTATAGCGATGGTCGGAGCAAAGCCCGGACAGAAAATAAAAAAGGAATGTGAAGGTGAAGCTCTTTACTTTAGGCAGTGCGCCACAAGCATCCAATGATTGAAGGGTAGGGATATTGAGCATGTGACAACAAAGCGTGGGTGTCAGAGGATCTTCAGATCACCTCCAATATCTCTTTCCTGGGCCACACGTGGTGCAGGGCAACCAGCTCAGACGGGCTCACCAAAGGGAAGTCAGCGCTGCTCAAAAAAGATATATTTTCTGTGCTTGAGCAGACAAAAAAAAAAAACGGGTTCAGCTGCACAGTGTAGGGAAGCTTGTAGCAAATCAGCCTAGTCAGGGCAAAGCAAGTATGTCCGAATAGTGAGTGGCAGGGAGACAACGGGGAATGGTTGAGAAGCAGGCAAGAGCAAAATGAATGTCCCTTCCTCCTATAGTTCCAATCACAGTGTTAAGATGGGAAGGAGAGGTGAAGTATGATCCTCGCCGGGGCAGCGTCTCTCAAGCCCCCACCACAGAGACAGGTTGCATATGGCCTGTAGCAGCTTAGTAGCCCCACTGTCTCGTTATGCACAATTTCCGTATGGGTAGCCTGCAGAGTAGGGGAGTGCAGCACCTCTTCCGACGTGATCTCCTCCCCCGCAAATATGGCGCCTCCACCCGTATATAGGAGCAGTTGTGGAATCAACCCAGGCAGCAATCACGGGCTCTCCGCGTGTCTCAAGGTGTCACGGTCCCCCTTGATTTCTCTCCTCAGGATGACGCCGACGCTATGTGTGGGTCCCCCGCCCATCCGTCCCCGGTCCGGTGTATGCGTAATACTCTCGGACGCGGAGATAGGTGGATGAGGGAAAGAAAGGAAGGAACCGGTGGAATGACCTGCAAGAAAGAAGAAGAAGGTTTTAGCCAAGGTTCTCCTTCTTCCTTAGAGCCCCAATCTCGGCTGGTCGTCCCCTTCCCCCTACCTGGTACTCCTTCCTTCCGAGGTCTGTGTGTCTGCTATGGTTCAGGTAAGCGCGCGTAGGGCCCTGGTGTTCTCCACAAGTTCGAGCCCTCTTTGGGCACGGGGAGACGACCTGAGAGCTGACCCCACGCCACCTGAGGAGCCAGCTGGCGATAGAGCCGTTGGAGGGTTGTCGCCTGAGCACTCCCTTCCGCGTCTTCCTCGTTAATCCTTGGGAAAACGGAAGCGGACAGAGAACTCGGAGTCACCAGCGAAGCCGGTGTTCTCGGGTGCAGGCGCTGCCACTCAACGCCGGTAAATCCGGGACGGAGGAGCGCCCGTGGGACCAATGTATGCGCTGCTACTCAACGCCTGGAAATCCGGGGCGGAGGAGCGCCGATGATGCTGAAGGTCAGGCCGGCGCTGCTACTCGACGCCAGAACTCCAAGGGCGGAGGAGCGCCTGTCAAGCCGGTAAGGATACCGGTCCGGGTCGTCAGGATGAGGTTATACCCCGAAGTAGGCACCGCCGTGATGCGCGGTCGATGATTGGAAAAGCAACCGCCGTTCGCTCACCTCCTTGCTGGTCCAGGGGGAAGCTCTGCGAACTCCGTTCGGTCTTTTCTCGTCGGGTCTTCGGCGGGTACGAAGGGGCTGGAAACAAGGGTGGAGCAAAAAGGATTCAAGGTTCTGCTCGATGGGGCCTTTGATAGGAACTGGATACAGGAATCATTGGCCCCGCCTTCCGGGTTGACGCGCCTTTTATTCGCGTCCCTGTTTACGTAAGGTCTTCTCCTGGTGGGAAATCACGGAGGATTCTGGGATTTGGAGTTCGTTGCTCTCGGAGGTGCGTTGCCGCAACCCCGATCATGACACAAGGCCACAGCGCACCTGCCGGGCGGCCACCGGTTCGCTGTAATCTGATTGGCTACACACGCTCACGTCATGATGGAATGTGGGGGAGGTATTTAGTACACGTCACTGGCGGATCTGGACCTTTTCCCCTGCGGCAAGCGTGCGTGCTTGTATCTTTCTGTTCCTGTCATCGTTTCCTCTGCTGTTAATTAATAAATAATTAATATTCGTACAAGCTGTTTCGGTGTATGGAGTCGTACTTTGGCGTCACACTTCAATTGGCGACGAGTTCGGGATCCTAATTTATTCAAGGAAGAATCGGGTGAACTTCTTTTGGAAAAGGAGGTCTTCAAAAGTTTAATTTCAGGCAAGTTACGATATTATGTTCGGAATGTGCATGTAAATCGTAGTAAATTGTCCTGTATTCTACTTATTCGTAGCGCGGCTACCGGCAGCTTTGTGAGGAAATAGAAGTGTCGGCATCTGATCAGCCCGCAGAGTTATTCGATAAGGCAAGTTACTGCATGACATTCGTTTGCGTAGGAATCTACAAAAAATTGAAGTCGGCAGTCTTATTTGTTTTGTCAGGCATCGTCTTCATGAAGCGTGTTATTGAAATCTACGTGAAGCGTGTGGTTGGATTTGTAACGGAATTCAACTGTCAGTTTCAACTGCCGTATTGTTCGTTGGCTTTTGACAGTTCAACGTCAGCTGGTTCACAAGTAAGGTGACGCAATTAAGCGCGTCGTGTACGCGTTACGTGACGCCATTTTTTTTTTTTTTTGCAGATTGAACGTGCAAAGCCTGTATGATACTCAGGTCTAATTTGAGGTGACAAAAGCGTTCTGATTCGATTGCAAATGATAAATGAAAGAGAAATAGGATTTAAATGTACTATATTTCTCTGGTTTAAGCATGAATAATAATTTACAATATTATTGCAATTCAAGTGGAAATATTTTATGAAAATTAAATTACAAGACTGTTTTATATTTCCAGAAATTTAAGCTTGTACGTGAATAACATGGCGAGCAATTCAAATATCAGTGCGCCAGCTGCATTTTTGAGCGAGCCAGGAAAACCAGTTATGAGATGGAAAAATTGGCTCCGGGCTTTTGAGAACTACTTGGTGGCCATTGACGGTAAAAAATATGAGCCAGAAAGGAAAAAAGCAATTAGGTTCGGATTGTTAGGCGCAGCAGGTCAAGACATTTTTGACTGTTTGCCAGAGTATGAGGCTCAACCTGGTCAGTTTATTCCGCTTGATGAGTTCCAGGAAGCTACAAAAAGATTGGAAAAACAATTTGGTGAAGAACCAAATATAATGATTGGCAGACATCGGTTTGCTATGCGCAAACAATCTGAAAACGAAACAATTGAAGAATACATTGCGTGTTTGAGAGTTTTGGCTACTAAGTGTGACTTTAATGATATGGTTGATGTATATATTCGCGACCAGTTTGTGTTCCATTGTTTTGAAAAGAAAATTCAAGAAAGGTTATTGGCATGTAAAAACCCAACATTAGAAGAAACAATTGATATTGCAAAGGGCATTGAACGATCTCTTGAAAGTTCGAAAGTTCTTTCCGCAGAAAGTGGTACCAAGTCTAGTGTGTATTATCTGCAGGATAATAAGAAAGTTATAAATGTGGCAGACAGAAGGAGTAAGTTGGCGTCCAATTCAGAAAGGAACACATTTGTTTGTTTTAGGTGTGGTTCGAGAAATCACAAGGCAGATTACACGGGATGCCCAGCACAGGGAAAGAAGTGCATGAAGTGTTTTAAGGTAGGGCATTTTGCGGGTGTATGTAAAAATTTCAGGGCGCAAAAGTTTTCAAAAGTAAAAGTCAATGCTGTAGAAGATTTTGATGAGGATATGTGTTCAAACATAATTCTAACATTGGGTGATGATTACCAATCTATAAAAGGTCCTCTGGGTATTGCACACATTGGAAGTGTTGAATTAAATATAATGGCAGATTCTGGGTCACCAATAACGATTGTTTCTGACCAAAAGTATGAGCAATATTGGCCACAGGTGGATCTTTTAGCTTCTGACGTGAACCCCAAGGCATTTGGAGAATTTGACATCAACATGTTGGGGTATTTCCATGACGATTTAGAAGTCAAAGGAAGATCTGTCACTACAAAGGTTTATGTTGCAGAGCGAGGTAGGAATATAGTCGGTTGGAGGGACTTAGCTCGTTTGGGAATTATTTTGAAACCAGGCGCAAGTGATCCTATTGTTTTAGATGATAATTGGGTGTGCTCAATTTCTAATTCCAGTTTAGTATCCTATCCAGAAAATGTAGATATGGTGCTGAACAAGTATGCATCGTTATTTGAAGACAGAATAGGTTGTGTAAATGGGTTTGAACACAACATCAAAATTAAGAATGGAGCCATTCCAATAAAACATAAGGTAAGAGCAATTCCTTTGTCGGTAAAAACAGATTTGAGAAAAGTTCTAGATAAGTTAGTCAAGGAAGAGGTTATTGAACAAACAGATTCGGCAGAATGGGTTTCTGCAATTGTTTTAATTTAAAAAAAAAATGGTGAGGTGCGTTTGTGTGCTGACTTGAGGTCTTTGAATAAAAATATTGTGGTGGATTGTTACCCTTTGCCTAGGGTCCAAGAAATTTTAGCAGCAACTAATGGGTCCCGATATTTTTCACTCATTGACCTCAAGTCGGCATATCACCAGGTCAAGTTGTCTGATAGTTCAAAAGATTACACAACATTCATCACACCATTAGGTGCGTATAGGTTTAAAAGATTACCATTTGGTTTGGCATCATCGTCAAGCGTATTTCAGAAACTGATGGAATGCATTTTAGAGGGTGTTGATGGAGTGCAGAAATTCCAAGACGATATACTGATTCATGCAAGCACCATTGAGGAGCATAACAAAATTCTTGATTTAGTATTGAGTAGGCTAAATGAAAGAGGAATGACGGTTTCAAAAGAGAAATGTAAGTTTTTACAGACAGAAATCGAATATTTAGGCCACATTATTGGGGGAGATGGAATTAAACCAAAATTGGATTTAGTGAAAGCCATAAAAGATGCACCAGTACCACATGATAAGGATTCCTTAAAATCATTTTTGGATTTAAGTGAATACTATTCACGATTTATTGAGAATTATTCAGAAGTTGTTGAACCATTGCGCATACTTCTGCGCAAAGGAGAAAAATGTTCATGGTCTGCAAATCAGAATGGTGCTTTTGAAAAAGTCAAACAAGCAATTGTAAATGCACCTTCGTTAAAGCCGTATGATCCAGAAGGAATTAACATTATTACAGTCGATGCGAGTTCTGTTGGCATTGGTGCAGTTTTCACACAAAAGGTAAAAGGAAATTCACACACTATAGCTTTCATTTCAAGACGATTACAGGAAGCAGAAGTTCACTATAGCACTATAGAAAGGGAAGCACTAGCATGTGTGTGGGCAGTAGAAAAGTTAAAAATGTATTTGTGGGGAAAGCAATTTGAGCTTATAACGGATCATAAGTGTTAGACCTGTCAGCCCTTTGGCAGTTCCCTCCTCATTGTATTATTTTTGTCCCTTGTCCCCTTCTCATTTTTTCTGTCTACCAAACTTTTTGGGGTTCTGATGTAGAGGTTCTGGGCGCTTCACCCTCACTACCTGAGGGAGAGGCGCAAGGTGCTCCACTGAGGTAAATAGGTGAGATTCGCAAAATGGTGGCTCCAACTGTCACCTCATCACCTGGGCCATGACTGCCATGAGAGGTTCCGGAACCTTCTGGGCCCTTCTGGCAAGTCAGGCCCAAGGTGATAAATAGAGGTGGCAGGAGGGCAGCCATTTTGAGATAGGTGGGGACTGCGGAAGGTTCAGGAGTAAGGCGCCTGTGTGAGGAGGTGGTTGTACTTAGAGGGGAACGGACAGGTCCAAGGGTCTGCACAGAGTCCTACACCTAGTAACATCACCCCTCATCCTGTGACCGGTCCCTGAGCGCAGCCCGTGACTTTTGGGATCCTTGTACCTGAGGAGGTCTCCAGGTAGTTTGAACCCCTGACCCACTGGACCTTGGAGTGAGCCAGCACCTGGGCCATCTTCTCCCCAAATCCGTTGTTATCTGGTATTTCTGGACGGATCCGGTGTGTCACCCTCTCTGACGAAGAGGAGAGGTGGTTGTGCCCCAGCCCCAGGAGTCTGGTTGCCTCAGTTCCTGTGTGAAATCCGGCATCTTGTATTTCACCCTTCCCCTCCACGAGACCCATTTTCGGAACCCTGGCTGCCACTTTTCCCCCCCCCTGAAGTCGAGAGGTTACCTAGGGTCCCTGGGCAGGAGACGCTTTCATCGTGAGGCCGAAGGCGGGGAATTGGCTCCAGGTGTATGTCAGCTGTGAGGGAGCGACGCGACCGTCAGACAGAGGATCTCCCCAGTCAGGAAGTGAGGCAGTGAAGCCGCGGCCCTAATCACATGAGAGGGGCCTGAGCGCCGCCCCCTTGTTGTGGAAGGAAGGCGGAGGCCGCGCCCACGCAGGACGCACAATTCCGGATATCGGCCGCGGAAGGAGCGTCTGCCGATAACGAAGCTTCCCGGTAAAGGGTCCCGTGTGGTGATCGTCAGCCTCAGTGAAGCGGAGAGGCGTCCATCATCATTAGGGAGAGTGCACCCGGGGGAATCCCTTCGGGGGAGGTGGCCCGAGGGTGCATGCTGAATCGTTCCCCCACTTATGGGAGGACTCCCTTGCTGTTTACCCCCCGAGCTCCGCGCCAGAGGTGAGAGACCGCGTCACCCAGCACCGAGAACTATCCTGGAGGAGGACATCCCTTGCAGACAGTAAGCTGGGTAACACAGCGCGGGGCAGGGGAGAGAACTGGGGGCTGATGGATCGTTTACCAAGGCTTGAGGGGGAAGGCCATCAGAGGTCGTGGTAGTTACCGGCAGCCTAGCATAACCAGGCACGTGTCCAGGGTTAGTTACTGGCAGGCTCACGTCTGGTGAGGAAGGTAACAGGTGGAGCCCTAGCCTCAGAGAGCGCCTAGATGTATGGAGTAACGGGGACGGAGTAAATCCAGGGTTAGGGGAGTCTACCAGTAAACTGTCTGGAGGTAGCCATTGTCTGTCAACTGTACTCCTGGAGTCCCGCTAATTCTTCTAAGTCAAGAGACTGAGGGTTACCCTGCATTGTGGAAACGGGGAGGGTTTTCAGAGCGCAGTCTGTGAGGAATTAGTATTCCCTTCAGAGCCAAGACGCCGGGTGGGACCACCTAGTGGGTATAAAGACCTGCGGTGCTAGAGTTATCCTGAAGGGACTGTTATTGGGAAACGTAATGAAATGGTTTAACTTGAAATGTGGTGAAATGCTCTACCTGAAACGTACGAAGTGTTAATTTTTAGAATGTGATGAAAATTTATTCTGAGTTGTTATGCCATGTTTTATTCCTAAATGAAGGGAGATGTTTAACCTGTAATGTAATGAAATGTTTCACTCCAAAGTGTAAATTCGAATAATCCAGTTTGTTAGGAAAAGATAAAGATTTCTCGTATTCCTCAAATTTAATCAGTGTAGTGTCCTTTTTAGAGTGAAGTAACGTTAAATTGTGAGCTGGGTGTGATGCAAGCACGTGACGCTGTGTTGAGAGGAAAGCCTGTGGGCCTGAGCCAAGCTACCAAAGGACGCTAGGTCCAACAAGTTGGTGCTCAGCGGTGGGATCCTTATTCAGTGCTTGCATCCGCTTGGTAGCAGTTTTGCGCGCATCACCACCTACACTGGATTGTTTTGGCTGGAGTTTTCTCCAGATTGTTTTCCTAATTGGAGGTTTTTAAAATTGTCCTGTGTATATTTCCTTTCTTGGGAAAGTCTTCCAGAGTAAAGTTCTTGTTGACTGTGTTGGGGTCCCATCTGGTAGGATGGAATTCGAATTGGGTAGGCTGGAGGAGTATACAGTGGCCCAATTGAAGGAATTCTGCCAGGGACGGGAGGTATTCTTTAAGCAGGGGGCGAAGAAAACAGAGCTCCAAGCAAGCTTAAGAGCCTGGGTTATGGCCCACCCTAGCGGGAAACGGGAGGAAGAACCAGGACTAGACCCCCTGGAAGAACCGGAAGTCCTTTTTCCCCCTGGGAGCGGTAATATGGCCGTTGGGTCTAGAGCCCCATCAAGAGTGGGTAGTAGCGCCTCAGGGGGGAGCCTGTCCTCTGCGGATCTAGTTGACCGGAGGGAGGAGAGGCAGTTTAGAATGGATCTGGCCTGGTTGGAAAAAGAGAGGGAGGAGAGGAGGTTCCTCCATGAGCTCCATTTAAAGGAGTTAGAGCTCAAAGCCCTTCAATTTGGAACCCCCAGCAGTCCTAATGGTGGCAGCATACCGAGAGAAATCCCGAGATAGTCCAGGCCCTACCTGCCCAAGGATGTAGTCGCCAGCTATGGTGTCGGGGATGACATTGTAAAATGGCTGGCTGCCTATGAGGTCTCTCTAAGAGCCCATGGGGTCCCCGAAGCCCAGTGGGGGGGTGGCCTATATAGGTATATGCCTCCGGTGGGGAGGGATGCCTTGCTAGCATTAGAACAGCCAGACCAGACCAAGTACCCCGTCATGAAGGTAGCCCTAGTGAGGAAGTTTGGGCTAACCCCTGAAAAATTCAGGCAGAGGTTTCGGGGCAGTCAGAAGTTGGCCACCCATAATTGGGTGGACTTCTTGGACTATGCCAAGAAGGCCTTAGAGGGCTGGGTGCAGGGCAGTGAGGTCAAGGACTATGAGGGACTGTACAACTTAATTTTAAAGGAGCACCTCCTCGAGAAAAGTTTTCTGGAGCTGCGTCAGCACCTGGTAGACAGCAAGCTAACTAATCCCAGGAAGCTTGCAGAGGAGGCAGATACCTGGGCAAGTACCCGGGTATCTTCAAAAGGGACTGGAGGGAATTTCCAAGGGGCTGGACAGGGCGCCCCCCAGAAGAAAGAGGGGGGAGACAAAAAGAGGGTGTTCTCTAAAGGCCCCCAAAAGAGTTCACCAGGGAAGGGAGTAGGATTCCCTCCTAAAGTTGGCCCCCACAAACCCCCTTATCCTGACCGTGGTCAGCAGCCTAGGGTTGTCCGATGTTATGAGTGTGGTGAGGTTGGGCACTATAAGGGGGATGCCAAGTGTCCCAAGAGACCACACCCTCCCATTGGAGGAAAGACCCCTGGGGTGGCGAGTGTAATGCTCGGGGAGGAGTTGCCCCTAGATAAGGAAGGTGAGTGGGCAGGGCTAACCCTAGTGTCCTTAGGGGATTGTGAGATGGTTCCTAAGACCCAGATGCCCTTGAATACTACTAAGTACAGGCAATGGGTCACCATCAATGCCCAGAGGGTGGAGGCTCTGAGGGATACAGGAGCCAGCATGACTATGGTAAGGAGTCAGCTGGTGTCCCCAGAGCAGGTGGTTCCCCATGTAGTCCACCCGGTTGTGATGGCTGACAACCGAGAGGGTCACTATCCGGTGGCCCAGATTCCCTTTGAGTGGGGAGGGGTTGCGGGTCCTCTACGAGTTGCGATAAGCCCTGCCATGCCGGTCGACTGCCTGTTGGGAAACGACCTTGAACACTCGGCGTGGAAGGAGGTTGAGTTTAGGGCCCACATGGAAATGTTGGGGACCCCTGAGTGGACGTGTGCCCACACTCGGTCCGTGACTGCCCGAAGAGGGGATTCACAGAGGTTGGAGCCTGGGACAAAGGCCCGACCAGCTGCCGGAAAGGGTAAACGGGGACGGGGGAAGCCTGCCCCGGCATCTGACCCTCCAAAGGTGGATGGGGCAACTGAAGTGGTCCCGGAGTCTACGGAGGGGGATGTAACTTTCCTGGAGGGCTTACCGACCCCTGCAGATTGGCAGGTGGAGGGAGGACCTACTAGGGAAGAGTTTTGTTGGGCCCAGAAGGAGTGCCCTACCCTTGAGGGTTTACGGCGGCAGGCCGAAGCCCAGGCAGCGGGTAACGATTCGGGGAACTTCCACATATACTGGGAAGATGGACTCCTTTATAGCGAACCCAAGGCTCCGGTGCATGGTTCATCCCGGGCCTTGGTAGTTCCCCAGCGTTACCGAGCCTTCCTATTAGGACTGGCTCACGAAATACCCTTGTCAGGACACTTGGGACAAGACAAGACCTTTGCTCGACTTGTCCCTCATTTTTACTGGCCTCAGATGAGGATTACGTCCGATACTTTTTGTAGGACGTGTGTATCCTGCCAAGCTAGTGGGAAGACAGGGGTGAAGCTGAAGGCTCCCCTGGAACCACTGCCTGTCGTTGGTACCCCCTTTGAAAGGGTGGGCATCGACATTGTCGGGCCATTGGATCCACCAACGTCTGCCGGTCACAGGTTTATCCTGGTTCTGGTGGATCATGCCACACGGTACCCAGAGGCTATCCCTCTGAGGACCATTACTGCACCTGCGGTGGCACGGGCCCTTATGGGAATTTTTATCCGGATGGGATTCCCCAAGGAAGTGGTGTCGGACAGAGGTACCAACTTCATGTCGGCATACATGCGGGCTATGTGGAAGGAGTGTGGAGTCACTTACCGGTTCTCCACCCCTTATCACCCCCAGACCAATGGTCTGGTGGAAAGGTTTAACAAGACCTTAATGGGCATGATCCGGAGTATGACCGAGAGCCTGCGGAGGAAATGGGACGTCCTCCTACCTTGTTTGCTGTTTTCTTACAGGGAGGTACCACAGAAGGGAGTGGGCTTCAGCCCCTTCGAACTGTTGTACGGGCACCCTGTGCGTGGACCACTTAGCCTGGTGAAGGATGGATGGGAAAAGACTCCCAGAAAACTTCCCCCAGATGTGGTGAGCTACATGCTGGCCTTTCGTAGCCAAATGGCTAGGTTGTGGAAGCAAGCTTCTGAAAACCTAGAAGCCAGCCAAACGGTCATGAAGGAATGGTATGACCGAAACGCTCACCCGGTGGAGCTGGAGCCTGGCCAGAAGGTGTGGGTGATGGAACCTGGAGAGCTTAGCGCCCTCCAGGATCGCTGGTCAGGCCCCTTTGAGGTGGTTGAGAAGAAGGGCAAGGTTACCTACGTGGTAGATCTTAAGACCCCCAGGCAGCCCCATCGGGTGCTCCATGTTAACCGCCTCAAGCCTCACCAAGAGAGACCCGAGGTCACGTTAATGATGGTGACTGATGGGTCAGAGGAAGAGGAAAGTGAACCTCTTCCCGATCTGTTTGCGTCCCATGAGAAGGATGGATCGGTGGAGGGAGCGATCCTTTCACCGTCACTAACTCCTGAACAACGGAAGGACTGTCGCCAGGTACTGGAGCAGTTTGCTTCCTTGTTCTTCCTTATCCCGGGAAGGACTCATCTGTGTACCCATGACGTGGACACAGGGGACAGCCCACCTGTGAAGTCCAAGTCCTAGCGACTGTCGGATAAGGTGAAGGCTAGCATCCATGGGGAAGTTACCAAGATGCTAGAGCTAGGAGTAATTGAGCCTTCAAGTAGTCCCTGGTCCAGTCCGGTGGTACTGGTACCCAAAGCTGCCCCACCGGGCACTACCCCAGAACTCCGGTTCTGTGTGGATTACAGGGGACTGAATTTGGTGACTAAGACAGATGCTCATCCTATTCCGAGGGCGGATGAGCTCATTGACCGGTTGGGAGCTGCCCAATATCTCAGTACCTTTGACCTTATCTCCAGGTACTGGCAGATTTCCCTGACGGATGGAGCCAAGGAAAGTCAGCCTTCTCCACACCTGAGGGTCCCTACCAGTTCTGTGTGATGCCCTTTGGGCTCAAGAACGCCCCTGCTACGTTCCAGCGATTGGTGAACCAGGTCCTCTCTGGTATGGAAGCCTTTTCAGTTGCGTACCTGGATGACATTGCTGTCTTCAGCCGCAGCTGGGAGGACCATTTGTGTCACCTTCAGGCTGTTCTTCAGGCTTTGCAGCAGGCAGGTCTGACGATCAAAGCCAGTAAGTGCCAGATCGGGCAGGGGTCGGTAGTGTACCTCGGTCACTTGGTGGGTCGGGGCAAGGTGCAACCCCTCCAGGCCAAGATCGAAACCATCATGGCCTGGGAACCCCCCAAGACTCAGACAGAGGTTCGGGCCTTCTTGGGCCTCACTTTTTACTACCGCCGCTTTGTCAAGGGATACGGTACCATCGTGGCCCCCTTGACTGAGCTCACTTCCAAAAAGCACCCTCGACGGGTAATCTGGACCGAGGGATGTCAACAAGCTTTTGACACCTTGAAAAAGTCCATGTGTGCGGCACCTGTTCTCAGGGCCCCTGACTTTGCCAAGGAGTTCATTGTCCAGACAGACGCGTCGGAGCACGGTATTGGGGCAGTGCTGTCGCAACTCAATGACGAGGGTCTAGACCAACCGGTGGTTTTCCTATCTAGGAGACTACTCCCCCGGGAACAGAGGTGGAGTGCAATTGAGAGGGAGGCTTTTGCGGTGGTGTGGGCTCTGAAGAAGCTGCGGCCATATCTGTTTGGCTCGTACTTCCTGGTTCAGACCGACCACCGGCCCCTCAGGTGGCTGATGCAAATGAGGGGCGAGAATCCCAAGCTGTTGAGGTGGTCCATTTCCCTACAGGGGATGGACTTTAGGGTGGAACATCGCCCAGGAGTGGACCACGCCAATGCTGACAGTCTCTCCAGGTATTTCCGCCTTAGTGAAGAGGACTCACAAGGGGTTGGGTAGCTCTCCCCACTTTCAGCTGGGGGGGACGCGTGTTAGACCTGTCAGCCCTTTGGCAGTTCCCTCCTCATTTTATTATTTTTGTCCCTTGTCCCCTTCTCATTTTTTCTGTCTACCAAACTTTTTGGGGTTCTGATGTAGAGGTTCTGGGCGCTTCACCCTCACTACCTGAGGGAGAGGCGCAAGGTGCTCCACTGAGGTAAATAGGTGAGATTCGCAAAATGGTGGCTCCAACTGTCACCTCAGCACCTGGGCCATGACTGCCATGAGAGGTTCCGGAACCTTCTGGGCCCTTCTGGCAAGTCAGGCCCAAGGTGATAAATAGAGGTGGCAGGAGGGCAGCCATTTTGAGATAGGTGGGGACTGCGGAAGGTTCAGGAGTAAGGCGCCTGTGTGAGGAGGTGGTTGTACTTAGAGGGGAACGGACAGGTCCAAGGGTCTGCACCGAGTCCTACACCTAGTAACATCACCCCTCATCCTGTGACCGGTCCCTGAGCGCAGCCCGTGACTTTTGGGATCCTTGTACCTGAGGAGGTCTCCAGGTAGTTTGAACCCCTGACCCACTGGACCTTGGAGTGAGCCAGCACCTGGGCCATCTTCTCCCAAAATCCGTTGTTATCTGGTATTTCTGGACGGATCCGGTGTGTCACCCTCTCTGACGAAGAGGAGAGGTGGTTGTGCCCCAGCCCCAGGAGTCTGGTTGCCTCAGTTCCTGTGTGAAATCCGGCATCTTGTATTTCACCCTTCCCCTCCACGAGACCCATTTTCGGAACCCTGGCCGCCACTTTTCCCCCCCCCTGAAGTCGAGAGGTTACCTAGGGTCCCTGGGCAGGAGACGCTGTCATCGTGAGGCCGAAGGCGGGGAATTGGCTCCAGGTGTATGTCAGCTGTGAGGGAGCGACGCGACCGTCAGACAGAGGATCTCCCCAGTCAGGAAGTGAGGCAGTGAAGCCGCGGCCCTAATCAAATGAGAGGGGCCTGAGCGCCGCCCCCTTGTTGTGGAAGGAAGGCGGAGGCCGCGCCCACGCAGGACGCACAATTCCGGATATCGGCCGCGGAAGGAGCGTCTGCCGATAACGAAGCTTCCCGGTAAAGGGTCCCGTGTGGTGATCGTCAGCCTCAGTGAAGCGGAGAGGCGTCCATCATCATTAGGGAGAGTGCACCCGGAAGAATCCCTTGGGGGAGGTGGCCCGAGAGTGCATGCTGAATCGTTCCCCCACTTATGGGAGGACTCCCTTGCTGTTTACCCCCCGAACTCCGCGCCAGAGGTGAGAGACCGCGTCACCCAGCACCGAGAACTATCCTGGAGGAGGACATCCCTTGCAGACAGTAAGCTGGGTAACACAGCGCGGGGCAGGGGAGAGAACTGGGGGCTGATGGATCGTTTACCAAGGCTTGAGGGGGAAGGCCATCAGAGGTCGTGGTAGTTACCGGCAGCCTAGCATAACCAGGCACGTGTCCAGGGTTAGTTACTGGCAGGCTCACGTCTGGTGAGGAAGGTAACAGGTGGAGCCCTAGCCTCAGAGAGCGCCTAGATGTATGGAGTAACGGGGACGGAGTAAATCCAGGGTTAGGGGAGTCTACCAGTAAACTGTCTGGAGGTAGCCATTGTCTGTCAACTGTACTCCTGGAGCCCCGCTAATTCTTCTAAGTCAAGAGACTGAGGGTTACCCTGCATTGTGGAAACGGGGAGGGTTTTCAGAGCGCAGTCTGTGAGGAATTAGTATTCCCTTCAGAGCCAAGACGCCGGGTGGGACCACCTAGTGGGTATAAAGACCTGCGGTGCTAGAGTTATCCTGAAGGGACTGTTATTGGGAAACGTAATGAAATGGTTTAACTTGAAATGTGGTGAAATGCTCTACCTGAAACGTACGAAGTGTTAATTTTTAGAATGTGATGAAAAATTATTCTGAGTTGTTATGCCATGTTTTATTCCTAAATGAAGGGAGATGTTTAACCTGTAATGTAATGAAATGTTTCACTCCAAAGTGTAAATTCGAATAATCCAGTTTGTTAGGAAAAGATAAAGATTTCTCGTATTCCTCAAATTTAATCAGTGTAGTGTCCTTTTTAGAGTGAAGTAACGTTAAATTGTGAGCTGGGTGTGATGCAAGCACGTGACGCTGTGTTGGGAGGAAAGGCTGTGGGCCTGAGCCAAGCTACCAAAGGACGCTAGGTCCAACAATAAGCCATTAACATTTTTAATGGATGGCTACGGTAGAGGAAATGGAAATTTGTCTGCCAGATTGGTAAGACTATTGGCTAAGCTTCAGGAATACACATTTACAATAAGTCATATTGCAGGTAAGAGCAATGTAAGAGCAGACTGTTTATCAAGGTTACCTTTGAATATTTCTGAACCAAGAGTGGATGAAAACACAGAATGGGTTGTGTCTTGCATAAAAGATGTTGATGATAATTTAAAGGTGGGAAATAAGGCAGAGTGGTTGGAAAACATTGACAACGATCCAGTGTTGTTAAAGGTAAAGAACTTTCTTGTAAACAATTGGCCACCAATCAGAAATCTGTCTTCAGATCTCAAGACATATTTTCAGGTTGCGAATGAACTATGTATTGACAGTGGTTTTGTCTTAAGGGGAGATGCATTAGTTCCGCCAACAAAAATAAGAAGGAAGTTGATTGAACAAGCACACAAAAGCCATTTGGGATCTACCATGACAAAAAAGTTGTTAAAGGAGCATTATTGGTGGCCGGGGTTAGATGCTGATGTCAACATGTTTGTTGATAATTGTGTAATTTGCCTTAGATCAGACAAGCACTGGAAGACGCGGGTGCAAGAAATGCAATTAGTACAAATTCCAAATGCACCATGGGTTAAAGTGGCTATTGATTTTGCTGGTCCATTACATGTTTTAGAAAATGATGCCAAATTTTTGATTGTTTTGAGCGATTATTATAGCAAATGGATCTATTTCAAATTTGTATCAAAAATTGACTCTGAGGGGGTAATTACATTTTTGGAAGCTTGTTTTGCTATAGAAGGTTTACCGAATATATTGGTTTCGGACAATGGTAAACAATTAGTGTCAGAAAAAATGGTGAAGTTTTTGAAACAAAATGAGATTGTGCAAGAAAAAACACCAAATTATTCGCCAAAATCTAATGGTCAGGTGGAAAGGGTGAATCGATTCTTGAAGGAAAGTATACAGATGGCGTTGGCAGCAGGTTATCCAGTACAGGAGTTCATTAGAGAAAGAGTCAAAGCATACAACGCCACAACTAATGGTGTGACGGGGTATTCACCGTTTTTTCTTATGAGAGGCAGACAATGCATGTCATCTATCTCACCAAAGTTCAGTTTGCAAAAGGATGGAGAATTGAAGGGTATTGAGGTGAAAGATTCTGAGCTTAAGGTAAAGGACAGGATTGTAGACCAACAACTTAAGTCCAAGGTGTACCATGATAAAGTTCACAGAGCAATCGTAAAGGACATCGTCATTGGTGACTGGGTTTTGCTCAAGAAACCATTTGTAAAATATAAAGGAGAGTCAAAATTTTATGAGCCACAAAAAGTTATAGACGTGTCAAACAGTTCAGTGCTATTGCAAGATTTTGGATGGAGACACAAGTCAGATGTAATTAAGATTAAAGACATGCAGAAAGATCTAATTATCAAAGAAGGAAGAGTGGGTGCAGATAATGATCAAAGTAGTGTATGGTATAATTTTGGAGAAAAGGAGAAAGAGTTAAGTTCAAAGCAATGGAAGAAGATGGAGCATGATGATTCAGTCAGAGAGAGTGATGTCACCCGTACTTTGATGCATCCGAGGTCAGATGTTGCATCTGAGGATGGTAGATGTGATGCATCGCAAGGTGAAACACAGTCAACGAGTGATGTGAATGTTGAAGTCCAGAGCACCGGCAAGATGCCAGAAAGTGAGGCATCGGGTTATAGTCAAGATGAGAGCACTAGCACATCTTCTGGAAGAATTTCGCGTTTTCCAAGGATATACAAAGACTTTATTGTGTATTAAGGCACCTTGTGTCCAGTCTGTAAAAAGGGTTCTACTACTTAACTAAGTTTGAAATGTTAATTTGTTATGAAAGGGAGATGTTGTATCCCACAGATGGTCATCAGTGTACTACCAATCAGATTACACCAAGCTTACCTGTAATCTGATTGGCTACACACGCTCACGTCATGATGGAATGTGGGGGTTGTATTTAGTACACGTCACTGGCGGATCTGGACCTTTTCCCCTGCGGCAAGCGTGCGTGCTTGTATCTTTCTGTTCCTGTCATCGTTTCCTCAGCTGTTAATTAATAAATAATTAATATTCGTACAAGCTGTTTCGGTGTATGGAGTCGTACTTTGGCGTCACACTTCAGGCCGGCCTACTCCCTCAGCGCAGTGGGACGCGGCACTGGGAGCCTGCCTGCTCACAACCCACGTCCCGCAGCCCCCAGGGCACAGTCTCAGCGGTACCGTGACCCTCACACTGCCCACAGCTCTAAGCTGGTGCCCCCGTAGCCTATCGCGGCCCTCACCGTACAGGCCGTCCGCCGTCCGCCATGTTGCCGCTTCAGGCTCGAATCTTCACTCGCTGCCGTTTCGCCTCAGGTCTGATCTTTCCGTCCGCAATATCTTAGCAGACTGTGCTGCCCGCTGTTCCCGTGCTGGCGTCGCCGGGGGAGTCGTGAAAGAAGGTGGATGATGCAAGATAATTACAGGATCATGGGCTCGGCCAGCAGAGCTGCTCTACAGAGCGGCTATTCTGCCGTGCGCCCTCTAGCGCCCCCCAAGTAGTTGCAAAATACTTGAAAGAACTTCCGATGGATACATATGCCTGTTGATTCCTCACCGTTTGAACTACTTTAATGCGCAGCATTCCACAGAAACTTTTCTCCTCAGCTCTCCCAAGTCAATGAGAACGTCACAATGGAACAGCTTCACACACAAATCCGTGTAACTTCATTGGAGCCATAAGAAGACCTCGTTGGCTTGCTGACGTCAGTTCTCTTTTTTCTGCACCATCGCAGTGTAATAGTTTTTTCCTAGGCTCTCCATTTCAGGGAGTTTTTTTGTTGCAACTTTGTAGCCGTCGAAGATGTCTACTCCGAGGAAGCAGGGTTTCAAGCCACGCAGAGAATGTGGGGGCCAGATGTCCATCACTGACCCCCATGAAGATAGTATATGGTGTCTCTCGTCTGACCATGATGTCAGGACATGCACTTCATGCAAGTGCATGAATCCAAAGGAGCTAGAGGAAAGGGAGGCCAAATTATTAATGGCCAAGGCCAAAAAGCAGAAGAGAGGCCGCAGGAGGTCACAACCCGCTCGAAGTCCCCGACACCACACACTTCGAGGTCACCTAAAAAACACAAGAAGAAGCAGCTCCATGGTTCTCAGCATCACTCTTCGAAGGATATGACTCTGAAGTCAGTGCCCCTGAGTCCCAGATGTCATTGCAGGGTTGAGATCTCTCTGACTCTGTCACCGGAGGTGACTCTGGCCCCATCTCTGGCTCCGAGGGCAGTGACTCATCAGCTCCGAGAGATGCAATGCCTCCACCATTGCCAAAGTCGACCACTCCACCTCTGGCTCCAGGGTCTCTTGCACCAAAACCGGAGTCGAATTTGGTGCCTCCTCGAATAGCTCCAAAGTCTGTGGTACTGGATCCGACATATCTTGCATTCCTGGCTCCAGGATTGGATACATCACATTTTTTAAATGCGATGTTTGGCTTGTTCACCAGAGCTGCGAACCTTACTGGTGCGCCAGTTGGCCCCACGGGTCCATTGGCATAATCCCTGGAAGGTTTGCCACCTCACTTTCCCCAGGCTCCGCTCATGCCTTGCATGCCTATGCTTCCAGAGAGTTGGCCTCTTCCGATGCCAAGATTTTTGACACCGTTGCAGTCTTTGGAGGGACAAGCTCTTCTAGATGGTTCACCCCCGGCACTGTCTGCTTCCGAACTGGTACAGGCACGACCATCTTTGACTCCTATTCCTGTGGATCTCCCTTCGATGCCGATCCTGAAGTCACAGGTACCGCGTCTGGCACCACCGATGCCAGTTCTGTGGGTGAGATCTCGGAGAGAGGCTCACAGGCTGTTGTAGGAAGAAGACCAGAAGGAACATGGAGGGGCTGAAGATGGAGAAACTGTTGATCCTGACCCGGATTTTGAGGGTTTGCAGGAGACTAGTGGCCTGGACACCTCTCCTGAGAGGGAGCTTTCATCACCAAAGGGTATGCTGAATAAGGAGGTGACCATATATCATGTTCTGATCAGAAAGGATGCAGACCTCCTGGAGGTGCCTCATCCTACAGCAGAGTTAAGATCTAATATTCTTACGGTTGTGCTCCATTACCCCCTCCATTTCAGAACCTGTGCTTACTTCAATGAGGCATTGACAAAGGCCATTCTAGATGTCTGGCAAAAGCCAGTGTCCACTCCAGAGATTTCCAGGACCGTGGCAAGGAGGTACAAGGTAGCTCCTGGGGATCCTACATTTCTGTCCACCCATCCTTCATCAGAAACCTTGATAGTCCAGGCTTCGTGTTGTTTAAGGCTGTCTGCAGGTTCCTTCTCATCTACACCTGTGGATGGAGCAATCAGTAAAGAAGGTGTTCTCATCCAGGAGTATGGCCCTAAAGTCCACAAATGCAACATGTATTTTGGGTTGCTTCATCTGTGCCCTCATGGACTCAGCTAGGGAGGTTGTCCCAAAGTTTCCGAGGATGTACAAGGGCATTTTTCGGAGGTGTTGTCTGATGCCCAAGCTGCTGCCCGCCAGGTGATCCAATCTGGTCTGGACACAGCCGACTTGGTAGCCAGGGCGAAGGGATAGTCTGTGGCAATAAGGAGGCACGCATGTTTGTGTGGTACGGGATTCTCGCCTGATGTCCAGGCTACATTGCTGGATTTGCTCTTCGATGGATTTCACCTATTCTGGACTAGAGCGAATTTGGCGCTCCAGTGCTTTAAGGGCATCAAAGCCACAGCAAGCTCTTTGGGGCTTCAATCTCAACCCAGGAGCTTTGGGAAGTTCTGGATGTTTCAGGTTTTGGAAGAAACTTGTCCTTTCATACCAGGCAGCCACCACAGCAGCAGCAGGCAAATTCCTTGTACAGGTCCTACAGGGAAAAGGGCGGAGACTGCATGACAACAAGTCTCCTCCTCCTCCTCTTCCTCTACTTCTACCTCTCCGTGTGTCGTGGCAGGGAAGCAGCTCTAGCTCCACCATCCTAGAGCATGCTTCTCCTGCGAGAGGACTGATGTCCCATTTTCTACAGCATTGGAGGTCTGTTACTACAGATCTCTGGGTTTTGAACATCGTATAGAATGGGTATGCCCTACCCATCCGGGAGTTTCTCCATCCTTTCCCTCTCCGTCAGGGCTTTTGCTCAGAAGACCAATTTTTGCTTATCCAGCAGTAGGTTCTGTCATTGCTGCAAAAGGGTGCAATCACGGTGGTTCTGGATCAGGAAAGGGGTCAAGGGTGCTACTCTTGGTACTTCCTGATGCCCAAAAAAGACGGTCGTTTGCGGCCAATCCTCGACCTCAGGGTTTTGAATTTTTATCTCAAGGAGAAATTCAAAATGTTGGCCCTGGCTCATTTTCTTCTTGCACTGGAGAAGGAAGACTGGTTGGTGTTGATCGACTTACTGGATGTGTATTTTCACATTCCCATCCTGAAGTCGCATCGTAAGTATCTTTGTTTTACGGTGGGGTATCAACATTACTAGTTTGCGGTCCTTCCGTTCGGCCTTCCTTCCGTACCTCTGGTCTTCACAAAGGTGATAGCAGCTCATCTGAGAAGATCGGGGATTCCTGTTTTTCCCTATCTGAATGACTGGCTGCTCAATGCAAAGTTGCCAGGGATGGTGCTGCATCATTTGCAGGTATCAACACAACTGTTGTTCAGGTTGGGGTTTTCAATAAATATATCCAAATCTCACTCAGTGCCCTCTCAGTGCAACCTGTTCATAAGGGCAGTACTGGACACTACAGTAAGTTGTACCTTCCTGCCTCTACAGATGATTCAAGACATCCAGGCTATGATTCCACTTTTTCAGAATGGAGCACTGTTCCAGTCCTGAAGGTCTTAAGCCTGCTCGGTCTGTGTGCTTCCTGCTAACTGTTGGTCAAATATGCATGCTGGCATATGAGGGCAGGCGGTCAGAATCTCCAGAGACACTACCATAGCAGAGCTGCTGCAGAGTCTCCCAGGCAACCTGTCTCAAGGGAACCCATTTCAACCTCCTTCCCCGTTGGTCTCGGTAATAACGGATGTCTCGGCTTTAGGGTGGGGAGCCCATCTGGAGGATCTGGAGCCTAAAGGTCTTTGATGTGAAACATTCTTTCCTCTGGAGACCAATCTTCTGGAATTGCGGGTGATACGTTTGACTCTGAAGGCCTTCCTATCTTCCCTTAACGGTCAGTTGGTTCAGGTACTAATGGACAACACTACTGCAATGTGGTATATCAACAAGAAGGGAAGAGTAGGGTTGTATCTTCTCTGCAGAGAGACTCTGAGACTCTGATCCTAGGCTCAGGACCATCAGATTTGCGTATTCGCAGATCATCTAGCCGGGGAACTGAACGTGCGTGCAGACAGTCTCAGTCAGCAGTATTCGTCTGATCACAAATGGCGTCTCCATCCGGCAGTGGTCCTTCCCATTTTTAGGATTTGGGGGTATCCTCAGTTGGACCTGTTTGCTACTCATGAGAACCCTCCTTGCCTGGCATTCTGCAGTCTCCAGTATCCGATGCAGGGAGCGTTGGGGGACGCGTTTCAGTTATATTGGGGCTCACTGCTTCTTTACATGTTTCTCCCCATACCCTTGATTCCTCGAGATCTCAGGACGATTCGCCAAGACTGGGCCCAAGTCTTATTGATCGCCATGGATTGTCCGCAAAGGGTATGGTACACAGACCTCCATTGTCTCTCATTGCACCCTCCGCTCCGTCTCCCTCTCAGGGCAGACCTCCTCTCGCAGTTGCAGGGGCAGGTTCTACACCCCACCTCCAGTGCCTGCACCTTCATTCCTGGAGATTGAATGGGGCAACCTGAGTTCCTTCTCTTTCCCACCGGATGTGGTGGACGTTATATTATCAGCTAGAAGATACTCCACCAAATCTGTCTATTGTGTAGGTGGGCCAAGTTTGTGAAATGGTATGGAGAGAGATCGATTGATCCTTTTTAGGTCCATTTATCTGATGTTCTGAGTTTCTCTCTTTTCCTAGCACAACTGGGTTGTGCAGTAACTACTGCTAAGGGCTACTTGTCTGCTTTTCTCTTTTTACCAGAACAACCCTTGTTGTTTAAATCTCCCATTGCTATGAGATTCATTAAGGGTGTCACTAACAGGTTTCCTCTCACTACTTTTATCATGCCTTAGTGGGATTGGAATTTGGTTCTCACATTCTTGATGGGTTCAACCTTTGAACCATTGCATAATTGTCCCTTAAGATTTCTAGCATTTAAAACTATATTTTTAGTTGCAATCACTTCCACTAGGAGGGTGAGTGAATTGCAGGCTCTTAATTGAAAGCCTCCCTTTACGTCTTTCCATGCGGATGAGATGGTTCTTAGGAACAAAGATACTTTCCTGCCTAAGGTGATCACTTCTTTTCACTTGGGGCAGTCCAACACCTTACCCACTTTCTACCCTCCCCTTTCTAAGAAGGAGAAGAGACTTCATCGCCTAGACTCCAAGAGGGCAGTCAGCTTCTACTTGATCAGCAAACCTGAAGTTCTTGGTTCTGTTCAACTCTTCATTGGTTATGTGGGAAAGATGAAGGGCAAGGCTGTCCATAAAAGAACGCTGTCCAGATGATGCAGACACAGCCGGAAGAGGTGTGGCACCGCGGCCAGGGCGACTGACTCCGGAATCTGGGGATCACGGTTCGATCCCCGGCGCCGGTGGCAGATTAGCCCAGCACCATGTGACTCTAGGCAATAGCTTGCTTAATCTTCCCGATGGCCCACAGCGCCTAGAGAACCTTACGGGTGATTGTTCGCACTTTACAAATGTGGATTATTATTCATCCTGTATATCAAGATCTTCTACACCTTGGCCAAGAAGCAACCTCCTGAAGGTATTCTTGCTGATTCTGCCCAAGCTAAGTCTTCTTCTCCTGCTTTGGCTAGTGGTGTCCCTGTGGTACACATCTGCTAAGCGGCTACTTGGGCCTCCGTCCACACTTTTTTGAAGCACTATTGCTTGGTTTCGGAGGTCAGGAGGGACAGGAATTTTTCTCATTCTGTGCTGCAGGATTTTTTGGTGTAGGGAGGCAGGCATCTTCCTCCGGGAGCCGGAGTGCCTGCAAATTTAATTTCACAAGGTGAGTAATCCACAGGCAGATGTATCCATCAAAAAAACAAGTTACTTACCTTTGGTAACGTTTTTTTATGGTGGATACAATATCTGCCTGTGGATTCCTCACTGACCTCCCCACTTCCCCTTGCCTGTCTGCTTATACCGAAAAATAATCAGTTTATATCTTATATGATTTGTTGTTGAAATCATGTGATACTTGACACTGGGAAATGTCTATGAGGAAGAATTTCTGGATTTGGTTGTTTTTGTATACTGGATATACTTGTGAAATTGTTGTCAGTTCCCCCGTTTACCTCAAGGCATGGAAAAAATGGGTGAAACTGACACCAGCACGTCAATGATATCTTGTTATGGCTCCAAAGACGTCGCGCGTAGTCGCCTGCGGAGCCATTCCATTGTGAAGTCCTCGTTGACGTGAGAGAGCTGACGAGACATTTCCATGGAATGCTGCACATTGGGGTAATATGCTGTTTCGTCCCACTGGAAAGCTCCAGAAGTTTCACTTTCATAAGTGTGACTGGGAGCTAGTCGCAAGGCAGCAAACTCTCACCGAGTCCAGACTGGCTGAGAGCTTTGTGGCACCTTGGAAAGAAAAGCTTAGGAAAAGATTTTAAGCGAGAAGGTAAAAACTTTGACCAAGACCTACCACGATGCAGGGCTCCATCTCAGTGGGCCTGAAACTTCGACTTTGACCGGGGTCAAGCGTGACCAGATGTCACAAAAACATTTAAAGAAAAAAATATTTCCTAATTTTATAAATTGGTGTTGGATTTTTATTTTGTGTTGTGTATTAATTATTTATGGAATTTTTGTTAAGCCTACCTGCTAGCAGCAGAGCTACAAAGGGTTGAGCATGGAAATTATTTTCTGAGACCTATTATGAGCCTTAGACTGAGTTAGTTGCCTTATTGCCAGTGCTCAATCTATGCTTACTAGTACTAATAAGCCACCTCCCACAAATGTGTATCCAAACTTGTGTAACTTAAATAGGTGTGTTTAGAGTCATTTTCATGCTCGAAATCGGGCAAAATACAAGCTTCTTAGTAGAAGGAAAAGTATATAAAAATGGCAATTTTGTCAATGGGTAGCCTTAAAAAGTGGTTATTTAACATGAGGCTGGATACAATGGACATTTTGAATCATTTTTGGTACAGTACAAAAAATCCATTTACTGATGAATAGGATGACCTGAGGAACCTTCTCCGAATGGTCAGTAAAGGTGATTTTTTTAATGTTTAATCTTTTTATTGTAAAAGACTGCTGGATGTGAATCATTAATTTTGGAACTAAAATAAGTGTGTTTAGAGTAATTTTCATGCTCACAATCAGGCAAAATAAAAGCTCCTTAGTAGGAAGAAAAGTCTATAAAAATGGCAATTTTGATCACTGGGAAGCCTTAAAAAGTGGTATCCAACATGAGGCTCGATGCAATTGACATTTTGAATCATTTTTTTGTACAGTCCAAAAAATTAATTTTCTGAGGAAAAACGAGGACCCGGGACTTAATGAACTTGTTCTGAATGGTCAGTAATTGTGATTTTTTGACTGTTTAATCTTTTGAGTGTAAATGACTGTTTGTAAATGTAAATTGATACTTGTATAGCGCACTACTCACCCGCAAGGGTCTCAAGGCGCTTCTACGAATACAGCTGTGGAACCCATCCTGGCTTTCCCTGTGAGGTGTCCACTCCTGGGAACCCCCAAGGTGGAGGCCAGGCATCCTTAGCGTTGTGGGGGCCATTGTGGAGATTAAGCAAGCTATTGCCAAGAGTTGCAGAGTGGGACTCCATGATTGGAATAGGCACTGAGGCGAGAATTGTCAGGTCCGTGGAATTTTGAGCCCAAGACCCGCCGAGGCGGGGCATTGAACCCTGGTCCCGGGCCAGACCTCTGCATCAGGGTCTGCCGCTCTAACCATTGAGCCACACTTCTCCTTGGATGTGCATCTTCACTTTTGGAACAAAAAGAAGTGTGTTTCGAGTCATTTTTTTAAAACTCTTTTTATTAAACTTTGCTCAAGAGATCATACAATACAATAGGCATTTCTATTGGTACACTGTGAGGCGAACACAACACTTTATTACCATACATTCACAGGTGGATATCAGGCTTGGGAAACTGAATCTCATTAGGGGTTTTCTATGTTCATCCCTCCGTATTTTTGCCAGGGCGCCCATTTTCTTTCCCATTTCTTGACGCGCCCCCTACTTTTGTAGACTGTTACTTTAGCACGCTGACACCAATCGAGGTCCCGTCTCCACTCCTCCACAGCGGCAGAGGCACCCCCCACCCCTTGCAATGTTCTCCTTCGCAATCCCTGCTGCCAGAGCCAACCATATTCTCTGGTATCTGTACATGTTAGTCACCTTTAATCATTAGTAGCAGCCACTTTGCATTTAATTGAACCGTCACTCCTAGTACCCTGGACATAGTATCTGTGACTTTTTGCCAGTATCTAGCAATCTCTGGACATTCCCATCAAATATGCAGGTAGGTTCCCTCCCCTTGGCCTACCCTGAAACACAACGCTGTAGGGATCCTGCCCCATGTTTAGAGGGGAGTACGAGGGTAGTAGGTTCGGTGCAATATCTTGATTTGTATCAACCTAAATTGGGAGAGGACTGCGATTTTTCTTGGGCTCTGGATTGCCTCCTGCCAATCCTCATCATCTATAGATCCCAAATCTTTAGCCCATGTTTCTCGGAGGGCGATCAGGGGGTCCGGCACATTATTCATCAACTTTCGATAGATCGTGGAGGTTGGTTTCTCAACAATTGGGTCTAGTAACACCCTCTCCTCTAATGGGGAATATTCTGGAAAAGAAATGCCACTATGAATGTGGGTATGCAGTGCATGTACGAGTCTCAGGTGTTGATATCTCTGGGTCTGGTGTAAATTATATTCCCGCTGGAGTTCCTCAAAGGTGAGGGTAGAGTCTCCTTTCCATACGTCTCCCAAATACTCGATTCTTATCAATTTCCACCCTTTGCATGAAGTAGCAGCCCTAACGGGCTTCAAAGGATCCCCCACCCACAACGAGGTTCTACCAGTCAGTTTCCCTGCCCAGCCTAGCAATTTATTGGCCTCTCTCCAGCACTGTATCACCACTTTAGTATGCCCTGGCCACTCCTATCGGGACTTTTGGAAGTATAGGAGAGGCTCACAGTTTCTTCCCGGCATGACGGCTCTATCTGCTCTGTAAGCCGGTTCCTCCACATCCACGTATACCCAGTCGTTAATGACCTGTAGCTGCGAGGCCCAGTAGCAGAGCCTAATGTCAGGGATTGCCAGGTCACCATTGTACACTCCCTTCTGTAGCTTGTGCAGCGCAATTCTTGGTGAACTCTCCTACCACAACAACGTTCTGACTTCCTGCACTACCCATTTGAAAACTGTTGAAGGGACTAGGTATGGAGTGTTCTGGAGGACATAAAGGAGGCGCGGTAGTGTCATTTTAAATAGGGCCGCCCTACCAATGAGTGAAAGCGGAAGGGTGCGCCAGTGGCTGACATCAGAGCCAAGGCGACATATTTGGGGCTCAAGATTCCTGTCCAGGAACGCCTTCTGGTCCCGCGTAACGTGAATACCCAGGTATTTGAATCCCTCGGACACCACTGGGGCTGCACACTGCACCGTAACTGTGGGGGGGGGGGGACCCGACAGTGGAAAGATCACCGACTTGGACCTGTTGATATTGTAGCCCGAGTAGCTACCAAATAGCTTGAAAATATGCAGTACTCGTGCCATCGAGTGGTATGGTCGTGCAAGGTACAAGAAAAGATCATCAGCATAGAGCGACATTTGCTCTTTCCACCCTCCTGGTGCCACTATGCCCCAAATCATTGGGTCCCTCCAGATCCAGTGTGCCAACGGCTCCAGCGCAAGGGCAAACAAAAGCACAGACAAGGGGCACCCCTGCTTGGTGCCCCTTCGCAATTGAAAGGATCTCGATACTGCCCCGTTGACATGCACCCTAGCCGTATGTGCCTCATACAGTAGTCTCACCCAACCACAAACATTGGGACCAAAGCCCAGCCTGTGAAGCACAATAAACAAGTAAGGCCACTCGATGCTATCAAACGCCATTGACACGTCCAGCGCCATCAATGCCGTCTGTTGGGCCTCAGGATTGCTAGTCATATGGAGTATGCCACATAGTCTTCGAAGAGTGTGCAGGGTGCTTCTACAGGGCAAAAACCCTGATTGGTCCACATGGACCAATTCCATGATGACAGACACCAGTCTGTCTGTCAGAGCTTTGGCCAGCACCTTGGCCTGCACATTGATAAGGGAGATAGGATGTTAGGAACTACACTGATCTGGCGCTTTACGGCTTTGTAGATTACCACTATCATGGCCGCCCGCTGGCCTGATGATTGAGGCGCGAGAGCAGGGGCAACTCCCAACATGTTTCAGAGCGGGGGTATTATGACCAAGGCCAGCCCTGTATAAATCTCTACTGGGAGCCCATTCGGATCGGGTACCTTTCTGGATTTCAGGACGCTACCCAGTTCCTCCTCCGTGAGGTTGGCCACCAGCACTTCACGTGCATCCCCGACAATGTAGGCAGGGCGAAGTCCCTTAGGAATTCTGCACAGTCGTTCTCTGACCTGGTGCACACTGGTGCATAGACTCTCTCAAAATGCTTGGCGAAAGCTTCTGCGATGTTGTTACTTGTATTTTGAAGTGACCCAGTTATATCACGTATCCCCGTCACCCACGGTCTCTCCCTAGCGCATCTTTCCAGCCATGCTAGGAGCTTCAAAGCCTTATCCCCTACATCATACAAGTGGTGCTGCGTCACCAACGCGTATGTCAGTGCCTCGTTATCCGCCAGGGCCCGCAGGTCCCGTTGCCTCAGTGCCAGCTGGTGTCTCAGGTCAGCACTTGAGAATGTTGCCCAGTCACCCTCCATCTGACTAATTTCTTGCTCGAGTTATCGAATTTGCAGGGATTCCTCTTTTTTTTTTTTTAGCCCTGATCAGCGCCTGTGCCTGACCCCATACTACTGTCTTATAGGCCTCCCATAAAGTAATGTGTGAGCCCACTGACCCCGTATTTTCTTTAAAATAGAGCTCAGAGCCCTCTCAGAGTTTGTCCCTAACCGCTGGATCTCGCAGGCGCCAGGTATCGATTCTTGGAAATGTAGCTTTATCCAGAGACGGGACTTTCAGGGTGACATACACCGGAGAGTGGTCCGAGATACCCCTCACCATGTGTTTAGGATTAAGGAAGTCCCCCACCTCGTCGTTGCGTGTGAAGAAATGGTCTATTCTAGAGATGGAGCCGTGGTATGCTGAATAGTATGTATAGTGCCTTAATAGAGAGTTTTGTGCCCACTGCAAATCCACCATGCCCATGGCCATGACAAAGTCCACCAGACCGCGTTCTCCTTGTCGGCCCACATGGGGGCCAGACCGGTCCAGTTCTGGGTTCATGACTGCGTTCGTGTCCCCACCTATCAGGAGCATGCCCAGGGGGAGGTCAGTGAGGAATTAGCTAAACTTCGGGAAAATCATGGCATGGAACACAATATAATCAGGCGCCCCTCCCATTTACCTGCCGCCGCAACAAAACAGCCGGCATCATCCGCCCAGGTGCCTGTGATAACTAGGGGCAATGTGTTACGTGTCAGGATCCCCACCCCCTGGGCCCCAGACGAGAATCCAGAGTGGGCTACCATTTTGTACCCAAAACGATCTAATGCCTTGCATTTCCTCCCTCGCAAATGCGATTCCTGGATCAGAACAATGTCTGGGGAATGCCTATTAATGTGCTGCATGACAAATGTGCATTTGATCTTGTTTCCCAGACCATTCATGTTCCACGTCCATATCTGCATACTAGCTAGGTCTCCCATGACTTCGAGCAGGGTGAATAGTATACGAGTGTCTCCTCACCACCCAGGTTTTCTTTGTGTCAACCTCCTGTACCTCCTGGATATCTTGGTCTTGAGCATTGTCCCCATCCTTCTTATACAAGAAACCCAACTCTCCCCCCCCCCCCCCTCCCTGCAACCCTGCTGGGTGAGCCCCTAACCTCCCAAACGTGCAGAGTGTTTCTTTCTACACTGTTTGGGCGACAGGCATTTTTGGGGAGCCGTAAGCTAGCCTCCAGCATGAAGTACTATCTGTATGGGCTTGACATGATTCTTTAGCAGACAAAGTAATACTGAAGACTCCCTACACCACAAACAACAGAGGCAGTCCGTCCATACATCTAGAAAAAGAAAGGGCGATGGGGCCATACGTTGCAGGAGTCTGTTAAGCATCACTAGTCCCAGTTGCGAGTGGGCCCCTTTCTCACAGCAACACCTCCAGAACCCAATGTGTGCCCTTTCACGTTTACATTAAGGAATACAACAGTTCCAGTGGTTCACGGGGTGCCCCACAAGTCACTTATCTCTCCGCTGCTGCTGCGCCTGGCCACTGGATATCTGCTCCGTCTCTTGCTCAGTCCCACCGCGGCCCTTTTCTGCCGCTTGTTGGTTGCTTCATCCTTTGCAACAAACAGGACGCCATCCCTCCAGTCAATCGCTAGTTTCTGCTGGTGAGTCGAAGAAATATGTTTTCCCCTCATCCATTATTTTGGAGTCTAGCTGGGAAAAGTATCATGTACTTCACATTCCCGTCCCAAAGAGCTCTCTTAACGGATGGTGGCATTCTCGTGCTGGAGCTCGCAATGCATACGTGCCGCATGTAGTATAGCATCCCTATCCCTGAAATTCAGGATGCGGGCTATAATCGTGCGCGGGGCGCTCCAGGGCAAGGCCTGCCCCCAAAGTCCTGTGTGCACATTCTACTGAAAAAAAGTATGACAAGCGTTTGGGCTTCAGGTGGTTTAAAATCAGATCTTCCAGGAACAGGTCCATGGACTGTCCCTCCATTCCCTAAGGCACTCCCACGACGTGAATCTTGATGCACCGGGCCCTCCCTTCCTGGTCTTCAAACCAGGCGTATATGTCTGACTGGTTCTTGGTGAGAGTGGCAACCTGGTCTTCGAGACGTTTAGTTTTGGACTGTAAGCCCCTAATTCCCACCTCCGCTGTGGACACCTTCTCCGAGATTTTCGTAGGTCTGCGCACAGGAGATTCACTTCCTCTGTGACGGAGTCAAGCTTCAGCTCCAGGGTGCCCTTCAACTGTCTGATCGCCTTCATGATATCTTTCAAAGAGGGGTCCGGGGTCTGGTCGTCCGATTCCTCCTGCAGACCCCCTCCCGTCGCACCTTTGTCGTGACCCATGGACACTGTATATTTATTGATGTGATTAGCCTGTCCAGGCCCTATTACTTTGTTTCGACCCATGGGCCAACCTGCGGGCTGTCAACAATAGGTCTCTGAAGTCATGGGTGCTTCCCTTGCAGCCAGCATGCCTAGGTACCCACTTCAGCCTCTCAGGAGTGGCTCTCACTTTCCCCAGCGTCACTTCAGAGCCACGGGTCTCACACTTCTCGGGGGCACTAATGAGGGATGAACACTTACTGGACCATGAGCAGGGTGCCCTCCGCAATGTAGCTGGTGCCAAGTATTGATGCCGCTCAGCCTGGGACCAGGAGCGGTGTATAAGCCCTCAGCCGTGACGTCACATGCCTGCCGGTGCTCCGTGTAGCGGGTCTGCTGTGAACACCTCCCGCACTTCAAATAGCGTGCTCCGTCACCCAGCCGACCTCCGGTGAGTGACATCACGGCTGAGAGCTTATGGCCTAAGTACAGAACTCAATTCGGCCTCCCGCACCCACTGGTGCCAAGCATTGATGCCACTCAGCCTGGGACCAGGAGCGGTGTATAAGCCCTCAGCCGTGACGTCACTTGCCTGTCGGAGCGCAGCGTAGCGGGTCTGCTGTGAGAGCCTCCCGCACTTCAAATACCATGCCCGTCACCCAGCCGACCTCTGGTGAGTCAATGGAGTCACGGGTGGCTGTTACTCTGCGCGGCCATCCCTAATCACAGTGGTGTACCCGGAGCAGTGTGGTCGCCTGCATCCTAGGAGCTCTGGGGAGGCACCATCTTGTCGTCGCGGGCTACTCAGCCGATCCTCCACTCACTCGCTCTCTAGTCCTCGGCTGCAGATTTCGGAAGCAACGCCAGGACGCCTTTGCAATCCCACACAGCTGCCCACTCAAGGGGGACCTCAGAACATCAGATAATGCCGGAATGTGCGGGCTTATACGCTGTCAGCTAGCGCAGCATAATTAGATGGCAGCCATCTTCATCGGCTGCAAGCCACTCCCCCGTTTAGAGTCATTTTCATGCTCGAAATTGAGCAAAATACAAGCTTCTGAGTACGAGGAAGAGTAAAAAAAAAAGCACTTTTCGTCACTTTGAGGCCTTAAAAAGTGGATATTTATCATGAGGATTGATACAATTGACTTTTTAAATCATTTTTTATACGGTCTAAAAAAATCTCAATTTTCTGATGAAAAACGATGACCCTGGACCTGAGGAAATTTCTACGAATGGTCGGTAATGGAGATTTTTTTTAATGTTTAATCTTTTGACTGTAAATGACTGTTGAATGTGAATCTTCAGATTTGGAGCTAAATAAATGTATTTAGAGTCATTTTCAGGCTCGAAATCAGGGAAAATACTAGGTTCTGAGTAGGAGGAAAAGTCTGCAAAAATGGTAATTTTGGCCACCGAGAGGCCTTAAAAAGTGGGTTTTCAACATGAGGCACTAGACACTTGACATTTTAAATCAGTTTTATACAGTCCCAAAAAAAATCCATTTTGTGTAGAAACATTATGACCCAGGACCTGAGGAACCTTCTCAAAATGGTCAGTAATGGTGATTTTTTTTAATGTTTAATCTTTTGACTGTAAGTGACTGTTGCATGCGAATCATAACTTTTGAAACTAAAATTGGTGCGTTTAAAGTCATTTTCATCCTCGAAATCTGGCAAAATACAAGGTTCTTAGATGAAGAAAAAGTCTTTAAAAATGGCAATTTTGGTCACTTTGAAGCCCTAAAAAGTGAATATTCATCATGAGGCTTGATACAATTGACATTTTGAATCATTTTTTATACAGTCCAAAAATCCATTTTCTATGAAAAACGTTGACCCCGGACCAGAAGAAATTTCCCCGAATGGTCAGTAATGGTGATTTTTTTTGTAATGTTTAATCTTTTGACTGTAAATGATGGTTGAATGTGAATCTTCAATTTTGGAACTACAATAAGAGTGTTTAGAGTCATTTCCGTGCACGAAATCAGCCAAAATACACGCTTCTGAGTAGTAGGAAAAGTCTACAAAAATGGCAAATTTGGTCACTGGGAGGCCTTAAAAAAGTGGTTATTCAACATGAGGCTCTATACAATTGACATTTTGAATAATTTTCTTACAGTCCAAAACAATCAATTTTCTGATTAAATTGATTGACCTCGGACAGTAGGAACTTTCTCTGAATGGTCAGTAATTATGATTTTTTGAATGTTCAATCTTTTGACTGTAAATGACATTTTAGTTCCAAAAGATTCACATCCAACTAAATGTGCTTAGAGTCATTTTCATGGACGAAATCAGGCAAAATACATGCGTCTGAGTATGACAAAGTCTAAAAAATTTACTTTTGGTTACTCTGGGCATTAAAAAGTGGATATTCAACATGAGACTCGATACAATTGATATTATGAATCATTTTTTATACAGTCCAAAAAATCAATTTTCTGATGAAAAACGATGACTCCACATTTGAGGAACTTTCTCCGCATGGTCAGCAATATGGTGCTTTGTTAATGTTTATTGTTTTGACTTTAAATGACTGACTCTAAACACACTAATTTTAATTCCAAAAGTGAAGATTCACATTCATCAGTCAGTCAAATAACTGTATACTTTGATGGTTTTGTACAAACAAACCGAATAAAAACATTGTCAATTCACAAGTTAAAAAATATAAAAACAGGTACATTTTCGAATAGCTTATTAAAAGGGGCGATAGAAATGGACAGTCAAACATACATCAAAATACATTAAGAGACAGATATGGGTACACAAGGTGCATATTCTACAAAACAGTTCATAATACAGTATAATCTATGATAAAAGCTTCTGTCGGATTATCCAGAAAGCAAATAAAAAGTGACTGACAGAAAAAACTACCGGTTCAGATACATCTGTTTTTAAAATTCTGTACGCTATCTGATGATGCCTAGCTCCTAAATTGAGGCAGATTGGTCTTATCCACCTCCTACATCTCTGCTGGTATCTAGGACAGAAAAACAAAACGTGTTCTTCAGTTTCTCTAACTGTAATGCAGGCAGGACATAAATCCAATACTAGGCCAACTGCCTCCTTGCCAGGAAAGTTTAGGAGCAGATTGAACCCTTTCTGGACCGAATCTCTCCCCTTCTTGTAAAAAGCTTATACTTGAGATTCAGATACGGCAAATTGTATGCATGACTTTACAGCTAGGAATTTCGATGTTAACTGGTCGCTGGTCAGATTATTGGTAGAGTTATTGCCCACCACCTCCTAGTATCTGGCTTTTAATTTCAATAAATCATCTCTTGTGGCCCTGTCCAGATTTTCCCACAGGTCCCTCATACTTAATGTCTTGCACCAGACTGCGATATGTTTAAACCATGGCAAGCTTTTTGCACCATTAATCATCATAACCTACTGGCTGTGCCTATGGATAACCCCCCAACTTATTGATTATCGAAATTCTTTACGGGAGGTTAAGGGTTTCAGAGCAGCCAAGTCCCCAATTCTCTTCAACCCAAGATCACAGAAAAGGGGAATGAGAGACGTTGTAATTGGTACCAAAGTGAGAGATCTAACAAAAGTGTTTTCGCAAGTTTTTAACTTATTAACGGAGGTGTAGCTCCAAATCTTAGCTCCGTACAAGGCTCCACTTTGAGCTTTTGCGTGGTAGATTTCCAGTGCTGGGGATAGGGGTTGAGTGTGAGATTGTTTATAAAATCTTAGTGTAGATCTGGACCTTTGGCATAGGATTAAGTAGCTCTTGTTTAGTTGGTATTACCAATTGAGTGACTCACTCAAACCTATGCCTAGATAATCAAAGTTTTTAACCCGCGTCAGGGGCTCATGTGTGATCCTGATCACCCGAAGGCCACCCCGTACTTTCCCAAACACCATATATTTTGTCTTGGTGGTGTTGAGTTCCAACTCCGATCTTATCAAAATTCTAAGAATCTATCCAATAATACTTGCAGGCCCATTGGTGTCTTAGATATTAATAAGGAGTCATCTGCAAAGAGCAGGATAGGGACTTTTTCCCCGCTCAGGGAAGGAGCATCGTTCTTGCTAGCCATTAAATAACTTGCCACAACATTGATAAACAGGGAAAACAGCGTGGGGGCGAGAACGCAACCTAGTCGCACCCCACGCCGTATCGGTATCTTCTCAGTTAGTTCACCATTTTTCCCCCATCTGACTTGGGCATAATTATCCATATGGAGTCGTGCTATCACTATGTTACCAGATCTACAGGGGCACCTAGATCTAGCAATCTTCCACGAAAAGTCACGTGGTACTAAATCAAACGCAGCTCGCAGATCAACGAAAGCTACATAAAGCTTCTCATTCCTGAGTAGCACAGAATCATTTTCATGCTTGAAATCGGGTAAAATACAAGCTTCTGAGTAGGAGGAAATGTTTATTAAACTGGCAATTTTGGTCACTGAGAGGCCTTAAAAAGGGGTTATTCAACATGAGGCTCGATACAGTTGACATTTTCAATAATTTTTCGTACATTCCAAAAATCTATTTTTTTATGAATAACGTGTCAGGAATCGGTGGGATTGCTCCTGCATGGGACTTCGTATCCCAGGAGACCCGGCCTGGCAGGGGCGGAGCCACGTCCTTAAAACAGGACGCCTCACGCCTGGTAGGCGTGCGTTATTCCTGACGGCGAGCCCGTCACTTCACGGACCCGGAAATGCCGGAACTCGGACGGACGAGAGCCTCCCCTGTTCCACGACCCTGAATCCCCGCAGTACTTGAGGCAGACCGCTGTACTGCCTTTTCCACGAGGAAAGTGGTTGGCCAGCGCTGTAGAGAGCCAGAGGAGCGCCAGAGCGGGCGCTCGACCCCCCCCGCCACCCAGCGGGCAATGCGGACGAATCTTGATACTTCTCTCGACCTGTGAGGCAGGTACCGGGATCCACGTTGGAGAAGGAGTGGACTTCCCATAGTCCTTCAAGGCGCTCTGAGGTAAGAGCATATCGGTTTCCGAAGTAACCGGTTGAGAGGGGGGCCAAGGCAGGATTCAGTGCCTTCTCCCTCACGGATTGACCCCTCAACCTAGTAGTAGTAGGTTTTCGGGAAATACTCTGTGCACCACAAAGAACACGCCTACTGACATTCCCGGAGTACAAGACGCTGTTCTATGTGTAGTTTTCACGCAGCTCCGACGTAGAGCATTCCGGTTTTTAGGTTAGTTAAAGAGTCCAGGGAAAGGAAGACTAAATTCCCTGGTTTGGACCTCAGAGTGAACCCTCCCTTGGGGGAGACCGTCGGAACGAGACACTCACAGGGGTCGCAGCTGCTCTCTCTTGGTTTCCATCCTCTACTTGTCTCACTGCGCATAAAACTTTCTAGGTGACTACCTAGCTGGGTATGAAGTAATACCTAGTAATTGAGCCTAGGGAGACGTGGCTGGTGTTTGTCTGTGAGACATGTTTTAGGTATGAGACAGACTAGTGAGACCCATTGAGTGTAGCGTTGCATGCTCATATGTTTTATCATTACGCTGTTCTTTATTCTTCAGGTTCTACTCCCAGCTGTTCCCTTCCCTTCCCTTTCCCTTACTTGATCGCCCTAATACTCTGTACAATTGTTGTGTGAGTTGGGGATGTCAAGGAGTGGAACCCCTATTGCGTTGCACGAATCCTGAGGAGCACCCGCCTTTGGACGGGATCGTTACATAACGATGACCCTGGACCTGAGGAACTTTCTCCGAATGTTCAGTATTCATGATTTTTGAATGTTTAATCCTTTGACTTTAAATGGCTATTGGATGTGAATCTTCACTTTTGGAACTAAAATAAGTGTGTTTAGAGTCATTTTCATGCACGAAATTAGGGAAAATACTAGCTTCTGAGTATGAGGTAAAGTCTACACAAATGGCCATTTTGGTGACTGGGAGGCCTTAAAAATGGTTATTCAACACGGAGCTCGACACAAACGACATTTTGAATACATTTTTATACAGTCGAAAAAGTCAATTTTCTTATGAAAAACGATGACCCCGGACCTGAGGAAATTTCTCTGAATGCTCAATAATGGTGAGTTGTTTAAATGTTTAATCTTTTGACTGTAAAAGACTGTTGGTTGTGAACCATCACTTTTGGAACTAAAATAAGTGTGTTTAGAGTCATTTTCATGCTCCAAATCAGGGAAAATACTAACTTCTGAGTAGGAGAAAAAGTCTTCAAAAATGGCAAATTTTGTCACTGGGAGGACTTTAAAAATGGTATTTCAACACAAGGCTGGTTACAAATGACATTTTGAATTCTTTATTACAGTCCAAAAAAAAACAATTTTCTGATGAAAAACGAGGACCCCGGACCTGAGGAAATTTCTCCAAATGGTCAGTAATGGTGATCTTTTGAATGTTTAATCGTATGACTCTTGGATGTTAAGCTTCACTTTTGGAACTAAAAGTGTTGTGTTTAGAATCATGCTTCTATTAAGAACCTTTCATAGTGCCTGATTTCGACATGAAAATAAGTTTATAAAAATGGCAATTTTGGTCACTGGGAGGCCTTAAATAGTGGTATTCAACATAAGGCTCGATACAATTGACATTTTATATCATTTTTCGTACAGTCCACAAAATCAATTTTCCTGATGAAAAACGTGGACCCCGGACTTGAACTTTCTCTGAATGGTCAGTAATGGTGATTTTTTGAATGTTGAATCTCTTGAGTGTAAATAACTGTATGATGTTGAATCATCGCTTTTGGAACTTAAATAAGTGTGTTTAGAGTCATTTTTATGCTCGAAATTGGCAAAATACAAGCTTCTGAGTAGGAAGAAATGTCCATAAAAATGTCATTTTGGGTCACTTTGATGTCTTAAAGTGGATATTCATCATGAGGCTTGATACTATTGACATTTTTAATCATTTTTTATACAGTCCAAAAAATCCATTTTCTTATGAAAAACGTTGACCCCGGACCTGAAGAAATTTCTCCGAATGGTCAGTAATGGTGATTTTTTTTAGTGTCAAAAATGTGTTTATTTTGTGTTAAGTGATAAAATGCTAACAAACTGGTTCATTGTACATCCAGATAGACGCAGAAGACTGGACAAATTATTAGAACCAAAAAGCAACCGACAGCAATAGATGATTACCCCCCGTCGTATCCCAGATAACCTAAAGAAGTAAGCACAGTTTCTGCAAGAGCAAGGACGGAAGCAAGTCTGTGGCTCAGCAAAACATAATATTTGTCTATCTTACATTTGCGGTAATGTTAACTTAGTCCCTCCAACTGGGAAGGTATCCTTTATCGGGAGCAAATCGAACACGCCTCCCAGAAAACATGAACAACAAAACCCTACCCTTCCCCCCGACCCCCCCTCCCCACCCAATACTGGTGGCGGTTACCCAAGTGCAGCTAGGTCACAGATCATGGGAGCTTCAAATAGGTTAAAATTGAAACAGGTGTAGGGCTCTGACTGATGCGGGACAAACAGCAGATGGTAATCCTTTTGTAAGGAAGACTGCTAGTGGGTCCCATGTATATTCGAAATTCTTGTAATCATCTCTACATGTATCGACCATCCTTTCAAGACTCAGAAGTTTCCAGAGTCTAGAATGCCATAACGAGATAGCGGAAGCTTCCTTTTTCTTCCACGCAGCCGCTATGGCTAATTTCGCAGCCTCAATGGAGGTCCACATAATGGCCTTGTCAGCTTTAGTTTGGTGTTTGAGGGAGGGATCGCAAAGGCCAAGAAGGGTGCTTGCCATGGAGGTAGGGACAGGGTACCCCAGTATGTCTTTAATTTGTGTGAGGATTTCCTCCCAGAAGGGACGTATCACTCGGCAATCCTACCAGATATGTTGGAAATCACCCAGTAGACCACAACCCCTCCAGCACATAGCAGATAAGTTAGGAAATATCTGTTTAATCTTGGACTGGTATCTCTACCCTACCATCATTGTTTTTAGGTGGGCCTCACTTAGTTCTATGGAATGGTTGAATTTCATGATATCTGACCAGAGCCCCGCCCACTCTCTATCGGGAACGTCTCGTTGTAGGACACCCTCCCACATAGACATGTAGCGAGGCCTCGGGGTGTGCATCGAGGTGAGGAGATAGTTATACAGAAAGGATATCACCCCTTTCATAGAGTCCACAAGTTGCACATAGCTTTCAAACTTCGTGAGGGGGCGAGTGGCTGCTTTGTGAATATGAGGTGTAAGCACCCAGTGTTTCAGCTGAAGGTAGTGGTAATATTCAGCTGGTCCCAACCCATAGTCCCTTCTGCAGCTGTCAAAGGTGAGGATATCATGATTATGGAAGAGGTGTGTCAGAGCCCTACAGCCCCCCTCCCTCATGGTCAAAGGGTCCTTCCTGTAGGGCCGGAGGGAAGGCCATGTTAAAGTGTATTGGCATATACGGCGATGGGAATGTGGTCCACTGGTCGTTGTGTGACAAAGAGTCCCATACTTTTAGGGTAGTTCGAGTAGGCGTGCTGATTTAAGCATTCTTGGGCCTTTCCCTCTTGGGTCTCCATATGAGGTCCCAGATCGACTGCCCTGTCACCGCTCTATCCATATGGAGCCAATGTTTCTCCGACACCCTCTTGGCCCACTCTGTCACCACTCGAAGTTGAGGTGCCTTATAATAAAGGCCAAAGTCCGGGAGGCCCACCCCTCCCTCCCCCCTTGGTCTTCTCAGAATGGAGAAAGAGAATCGTGCTCGTTTCCCCTGCCAAATGAACTGCAGCACCATCGTTTTTAGTTTAGGGAGAAAGTCCTTTTCCAGCTCCACTGGGAGAGCTTGAAAGAGATGCAGAAGTTTAGGAAGCACTGTCATTTTAACTGTATGAATGCGGCCAAGCCAAGAAATAAAAAGTGGCTTCCATCGTGTGAGATTCGTCTGGAGCCTCAAGAGAGAGGAAGGAAAGTTAGCTTTATATAGGTCCTCCACGCAGGGCGTAAACTGGACTCCCAGGTATTGGCGAGGACGGGAAGTCCAATGCAGATGAGAGCATGTCCGGAGTCTCTCAACCTCGGCAGCAGGGATTGTGAGGTTAAGAATGTAGGATTTGTCTAAATTCACCCTGAAGCCCACCACGGCTTCAAAGCATGTGAGATCCGTTTGGAGAGCAGGTAGAGAGGAGGCCGGGTCCGTGAGTGACAGGAGCACATCATCCGCAAAGAGGGAAATCATATGCTGTTCCCCACTAAGAGGGATGCCCTTTATCTCAGGTGCAGCGCGAATGGCCATAGCTAGTGGTTCTATACTGAGAGCGAACAGGAGGGGCGACAGAGGGCACCCCTGACGGGTACCCCTAGTCAGGGGGAAGAGAGCCGACAAAACCCCATTGACCTGTACTCTCGAGCAGGGTTGGACATAGTTAGCTCGTACCATATTAATAAATGTGTCCGCAATCCCAAAAGACTTGAGTGTAGTAAAGAGAAACGCCCAGTCCATCCTATCGAATGCGTTCTCGGCATCTAACCCCACGAGAACTGTCAGGATGTGTTTCTTATTAGGTTTTTCGATTAGGTGGACTATACGTCTAGTGTTATCGCGAGTCTGGCGGCCTTTAATGAAACCAGACTGGTCTGGGTGAATGAGAATCGGCATGAGATCATTTAATCGGGCTGCGAGGATGGATGAGTACAATTTCGCATCTAAATTAAGCAGGGCAATAGGACGATATGAAGCGCACATCTGTGGGTTCTTCCTTGGTTTCGAAATAACTGATCACAGCTTCCGCCATCGAGGTGGTGACCGAGCCTGCCTCCACCATCACGTTAAAAAGGCGGGTGAGCTGGCGAAAGTTTTATAGTATTGGGCTGTCTACCAGTCGGGCCCTGGGGTTTTCTGAGATTTGATGGCTGTAGCCACCTCCTCGGCCGTTATAGGAGCTTTAAGTCTGTCATTCCAGTCTTGGGAGACCTGGGGGAGTTGAAGTGTCCATAGATAATTAAGTTGTGCATCTATGTCTCGTGGTTCCTCTGTATATAGGCATCCGTAAAAGGTGCCAAAGATATTGGCTTTCTCTGTGTCTTGGTGAGTCACTCTCCTTGCCCATCCCTTAGGCCACCTATATATTCCCGCTCACGCTTGTCCTTTAATTGTCGAGCTAGAGGCCTACCTATCTTGTTGCCTTGTGAATAGGAGGGTTGTCGGAGTTTCAAGAGGGTATGCTCTGCTCGATTGTTATATATGACTCTTCGCACACTCATGGCGCTGAGGGCGAAACTCAAAGCCAGTCTAGTGGGCTTGTTTTGTGGATTCTTTCTGCTGTGGATAGTTCGGCTTCTAGGTCCTTTCGTTCTTTGGTCCGGCGTTTGTTCAACTCAGAGTTAAGGGCAATACAGCGGCCTCTAAAAACCACCTTGAAGGCATCCCAATTATGAAACATAGAGGTGGCTTTCGGCATATTCCTGGAGAAGAAACCTGTGATTGTATCCCTTAGTTCCGTGCAGAGCACCCTCTCTCTCGTGAGGGAGACAGGAAAATACCATTTGGGGGATGTGGACGGTAGATTGACCACTGTTTCATGTTGATCTGTCTGTCCTGGGGCAGACACGGAAAGTGGAAAGATCTTGGCCTCTCGAAGGGCTCCCATTAGACTTTGGCTGATAAAGATATAGTCAAGCCGGGAGTATGTGTGGTGCATATACGAATAGAGGGTGTAGTCTCGCGTCTGAGGGTACGGGTCCGCCAGGCATCTCTAAAGCCCATATCATGCATCTGGTGTTTAGCCTCTGTGGAGAACACGCTAGACTCTTGGCGATGGGTGTGTGTGCTATCTATGTCTGCCTGCCACGCGAGGTTAAAATCCCCTAGTAGGAGCGTCGGGCCCTCCGCAAAATCCAGAATTTTCCCCTAGAGCGTAGAAAGGAAAGCAGCCTGTCCTTTGTTCAGTGCATATGCCGAGATAAATGTGCAGAGTTTACCCTGAAGGACGCCCTTGACCATTATCCAACGACCCTCCTTATCTGATTTGGTATAGGTAGGTTGAAATTTCGTTGAAGTGTGAAAGAGGATTGCGGTCCCCCGGTGTTTAGTGAGTGCAGATGCTCTGTAAATTAATGGGTAGCTTTTGTGGCGGAGGCAGGACTCTTTTGCCCGGGGCAGATGTGTTTCTTGCACCGATATTATGTCAAGGTGGTGGTCAGAAATATATTTCCAGACCTTTTGACTTTTTTGGGGCGAGTTGAGGCCTTTGACATTCCAAGAGCCTACTGTTAGTACCATAGGTTCTGTGTCACCCCGGTCACCCCTCTCAAAGTTTCATACACCAGCCCCCTGATCCTCCACACATCCCATAACTGGGAAGATACAAGAGTGAACCTGTTGTGTAGTTTACAGCCCAAATGAAGCGTAGCCGCGGGAAGAATCGTTAAAAAAACCACCAGTCACCCTACCCCCCGCAAAACCAAAACCTCAAACATAAAATTAAGTTCCCAAGTGTCAGATCAATGGAGAATCTCTGACTGCAGGTTAAGGAACCCTCGTGTGTGGATGGAGGCATGATAGGACCGAGGTCCTGGCTCGCACATCCCCCGGATATGCTAAAGAATTTCAGCCAATCCATCTGCTCGGATTAGTGGCCCCGCCTGGGCCAACTGGGCAAGGCTCTCCTGTTGGTATGGTAGAAATATCATGCATGCATGTGTCTATGTATCAAGCCCTGCGGCGCGGTGGAGGGGACAGCCCGCCATCACAAAACCGTGGGCTTTAGCAGATCCCATTCATGTCTATGTGTCGGTGGGAGAACAGCATATGGCATCATGAAAGTTGTAAAAAATCAGCTTGCATGGGTACGGATCCCAAGGGCATTGTGGAGCAAGCAGGTGCATTGCCAGCGTGAGGGTCTGGGTCTCCCCCTTGTGTTAAGGCCTCCGCGGCTGAGTCAAAGTCCCCTCTCCTGATTCGCCTTCCAAGAAGTAAATGTGGCTGCTGCGGCGGAGAAACACAGTCTACTGGTTTCCTCGAGAGCTTGTGGACCACTGCGAATTGGGAGAGCTGGTGATCTGCGTGGTTCATAGTTTGCCCTACGGTTGTTCAGAGTAGTCTGCTGGAAGACCCAGTAGGTCTAGCCTCTACAACAATATAAACAAAATAGCCCTGCACTTTTAGAATAATTAAATCAACATATAAATCATTTTTTGCAATGTATATCGATAACGTGGGCAATTTTCAATAGATGGTCATTTTCCCAAATGAAAGAAGTCGATCAGATCTTGCAATGTTAAAAGTTATCCTTTATTCATGTTCTTTAAAAGAGTTCAAAACCGCCACAGCCAACGCGTTTCGTCCTCAATCGGACTTCTTCGGGGCTGAAAATTAAACAGACAAACACTATTTACAACATTGAATTCAAACAATTAAAAATGTATAAGGACCAGATTTATAGTTATACGAAAAAGAACATTCTATATCAGTTAATTACATTTGGGAAAAACTTTTTTTGTGTTACATCAACAGGCCATGAAAATCATTCAAAACGTGACTCAAGTATATATAGAATTTATAACACTGCCAAAAGAACCAGAAAAAGGAAAAATATTTAGTGAATACATATGATTTTGAAATGGTATAAAACTTTGATAAGGGAGGGGAAAGAAGAAAATAGAAACAAACGGAGGAAAGAGAGACCTCATACTCATAATGGGCAAATTTATGCTGTCAAAAATCCTGCCATGATAATATAACGTCTCATAGCCATCTATTTAAACAAACAAATCAGCACATACCTTAACAACTGAATGAATTAATATTCTTTAAATTTTTGTCAATAAATAGAACACAATCGATCTATAGAAAAGTAATATAAACATATACAGAAATGTCAAATTACAATTTTATATCGCTGAATGACACAAATTTATTTCACAACATTTTCTGACCAATCCTATTTATAAAGGCCTTGTTGCTGCTCATTGTGTATGGCAAGGTGCTTATTTTCCAAATGTATTAATGATGGTCATGAAACTCTAAGTTTAAATATAACAGTATACTACAGATATTAGTTAGGATATATCACCACACTTACTTGAAATTTACATATTCGATTTTAAGGTTGGGGTAATCCTGGAAGGTGAATAGAATCATGTATTAAAAGCATGCTGCTTTATTATAAATTTATTTATATGGAATTAATTTATATCAAATATCAGTGACCGCCCATTCAGGTCAAATATCAATCGATAGTCATTCAAGATATAAGCAAACCCTCTCATGTAAATGTGTTTGCTTTTTAGAAGCTCACCGGCACACATACCATGCTCGAGGCTCCAACCACATCTACAAACAGACTTAACCCAGCGGCCATCTTAAAGTATTTAAGGTTAACCCGAGAGACGTTCACAAAACAAAGACCCGTGTGCAATAATCTACTATATTATATCAGCGTGAAATGTTCACGTATGCAGTATATCTACACTACTCTAGCCCCTCTTTCAAATCCACCACATGCCTCTGTTTGTTGTGGAGTTCAAAGCTTAAGCCAAAGGGGTAAGTCCATCTGTATCTGATCTTATCCTCGCGTAGCTTGGAGGTAATGTGCCGTAATTGTTGCCGCCTCATTAATGTTGCAGGAGCCAAATCTTGGTATATGGTGCAGGAGTAATCCTGAAAGGACACCGTGCCTTTCTTACAGGCTGCAAGAAGTACCGCCTCTTTCACTTTGTAGGAGTGGAACTTCGCGAGAACATCTCTTGGTTGTTGACGTCCTCCTGTCGCCAGAGTTCCGACCCGATGTACTCTCTTGAGCTTGATCTTGAGTGTCTGTGGGTGGAGGATCTCTGCAAAAAGGCCCTTTAGAAAGGCCTCTAGATCTGGCCCCCCCGCCCCCTCCTTAAGGTCGCGAATCCGTATCTTGTCTCGTCGGGCTGTATTTTCCAAATCTTCAGCTTTCAACTGGGTTTGGCAAAGCTGGTCTTGGAGGGCGAGCACAATGTCATGCATCTCGGAGGTGCGCTGATCCGTTTCTTGAGTGCGCGTTTCCAGGTCGATCACTAGTGTCTACGGAGTCCAAGTCTCGCTGAAGATCTGTCATCCGTGTAGTAAGGTCAGACTTCAACTGATCTATGGAGGTCTGGATGTCTTGGCTCACTCTCTGCGCAATTCCGCTTTAAAGTCCCGTAATGAGGACATCAAATCCTCCTTGGTAAGGGCCATCTCGGACGCCTCCCCGTCGTGATTTGAAACCCGGTGTTTGTCTGCTGGGGGAAAGAAGTTCGAGACTTTATTAGTCACTCTGGGTATCGTCCTCTTTGGCGGCACAGGAGCTGACCCCGCCTGGCGTCTTCTGATGAGGCTGGAGAGGATTGACACAATGGATCGTGATGGCACCCGGGCTCAGGGAAGCACAACTGCCGTGACTGACCAGGCTCTGTGGCACCGTGGACACCCCAGGGCGGTTGTCCGTATTGTAGCTGAAAGTCGGTGTAGACAGCAAGTTAGGAGCGGTGGGGTCTCATCACACGCTCCACATGGCCGGAAGTGACAGGGATGAGATGGATTCCAGTTGACCTACGTTCCTCAGGCTTGGTTCAGGCCTCAGGTGCAGGTCTCCCTGGAGGGATGACAGGTACGTCCTCGTTTAGGGCCTGCATTGGTACGGTTTCCAGTCAGCACTCGCCCACCAGCCGTCTCAAATGACCCCTTCTGAAGGCGAGGGGTAGAATAGTTGCTGCCCCCTAGGCTGAAGCTGACTCCGAAATGGCTCCTGTGACCGTGTTGGCCACCAATTTAAGGTCAGGCACAACGTGGCAGGAGATCTCAAGACGCTCCCCTCCGTATTTCCTCCCTCCACATGAAGCGTTTCCACGGGCTATCATCCCCGCCCGAGTGTACATCTCCCTGGGGGGCCGCAGAATGACTGCACTGTCCCACTCCTGCACCCGCCCGGGGATCGGGAATCCGGTGTAGCGTCACCCTTGTTGCCGGGCTCCCAGGCAGTCCGCTCACCCTACCCCCGGTGTACAGCAGCGGGAGTCCGTCCGAGATCGGGTAGAACAGCTGAAGGTCTCTACCGGGAGCGCACTCGTCACGGCTCACTGTCGCCGGCGCTGGGGACACTGATGGGCGCCATGTTGCCCCGAGCCCAGGCCTCCGCGCAAGATCGCAGTGTGGTGTTCAGGAGCGATACTGAGGTTCGATCAACGGATCCTCTGCCGCTCCATACCCCCAGACATCACAGGTTCGCTTTCGGCTTAGGTATGGCAGCAATTTCCAGCATTTCCAGGTCCGGAGTAGTAGCAGAGCTCGGGAGCCGAAATGGATTACATCCGTTCGGCCATCTTGGCCGGCCACGACCAGTGATTTTTTTAATGTTTCATCGTTTGACTGTAAATGACGGTTGAATGTGAATCTTCACTTTTGGCACTAAAATAAGAGTGTTTAGAGTCATTTTCGTGCACGAAATCAGCCAAAATACACAGTTCTGAGTAGTATGAAAAGTCTATAAAAATAGCGAATTTTCACTAGGAGGCCTTAAAAAAGTGGCTATTGAACATGGGGCTGAATACAATTAAATTTTTTTATCATTTTTCTTACAGTCTAAAAAATCCATTTTCTAATAAAAAAAACGATGACCCCGGACAGGAGGAACTTTCTCTGAATGGTCAGTAATTATGAGTTTTTGAATGTTCAATTTTTTGACAAGTGATTGACTGTTGGGTGGGAATCTTCAATTTTGGAACTAAAATATGTGTGTTTAGAGTCATTTGTATGCTCAAAATCAGGCAAAATACATGCTTGTGAAAACGAAGTCTAAAAAAAAATTACTTTTGGTTACTCGGAGGCCTTAAAAAGTGGATATTCAACAATATGCTTGATACAATGGACATTTTGAATCATTTTTTATACAGTCTAAAAAAAATCGATTCTCTGATGAAAAATGATGACTCTCACCTGAAGAACTTTCTCCGAATGGACAGCTATATGGTGGTTTTTGAATCTTTATTCATTTGACTTTAAATGACTGTTGAATGTGAATCTTTAAACACACTTATTTTAGTTTCAAAAGTAGAGTCATTTTCATGCTTGAAGTCGGGTCAAATACATGCTTCTGAGTAGGAGGAAACATCTAATAAAATAGCAATTTTGGTCACTGGGAGGCCTTAAAAAGAGGTTATTCAACATGAGGCTTGATACAGTTGACATTTTCAATAATTTTTCGTACAGTCGAAAAAATCAATTTTATTATGAAAAACGATGACCTGAGGAACCTTCTCTAAATGGTCAGTAATGGTGATTTTTTTAATGTTTAATCTTGTGACTGTAAATGATTGTTGAATGTGAATCTTCACTTTTGGAGCTTAAATAAGTGTGTTTAGAGTCATTTTAATGCTTGAAATCAGGGAAAATACTAGCTTAAGAGTAGGAGGAAAAGTCTACAAGAATGGCAATTTTGGTCACTGGGAGGCCTTAAAAAATGGTTCTTCAACACGAGGCTCATTACAAATGACATTTTGAATTTTTTGTACAGTCCCAAAAATCAATTTTCTGATGAAAAACGATGACCCCGGACCTGAGAAAATTTCTCCAAATGGTCAGTAATGGTGACTTTTTGTTTAATCTTTTGACTGTAAATAATGGTTGAATGTGAATCTTCACTTTTGGCACTAAAATAAGAGGGTTTAGAGTAATTTTCGTGCACGAAATCAGCCAAAATACACAGTTCTGAGAAGTATGAAAAGTCTATAAAAATAGCAAATTTGGGGGGGCGTGGCTTAGCCGTCCAGCATGGCGGACATGCTTTAGCACAGCTCCGACAGCCTGCCTGCTAATAATCCTCCATTTATCCTGTTTTTGAGCATGCAGCCTTGTCCCTCTGAGCTCCTTTACGTCTTGTGATCGCATTTCATGGCCGTGGTGTCCTCTCCGGGCCCGCTTTGTCTGGATTGCGGTGTGACGGCCTGGCAGAGGTGGCAGCCTGGTGCTTGGACGCTGTGCCTGCCTTGCCGGCACTCATTTATCGGATTGTGTGCCCTCCCGCCTCGGAGCCTGGGATTATGTTAAGCTGGCGGAGGGTAGTGGCCGTCGACCCCTAACACCCGTCCGGCTGTGCCCCCGAGGTGGAAGCCTGTCAACGTGGTGGCCTAGTGAATGCAGATTACGCACCTACCTGGTGGGCGCCTGTCGCTGTATCCTGCTTGAGACTCGGTGCAGCGGGTTCGGCTGCTGCTCTGGGTGGCTGAGCTCGGTTAAACCTCATGGGAGCGTGACCGGGACATCGAGCTGCCCCGTATTGCTTCAGGATCCCTGCGGTGATGGACCTGCCTGCCTAGGGGCATATCCGAAGACGCCTGTGCCTGCCAAGTGAAGCCGCGAGTGTTGATGCGGGAGCCCCGACCCTGGTGGACGGATCGAGCCTGGGAGTCCTGGCCCCACTCTGGTATTGCCGTGGACACGGTGTTTGTCAGATGGGTGCGGCAGTGGGGTCTACCATCTCAGGCTGTGTGGTTGTGACTGCGCGATCGGGAGTGGTGGGACGGACCTGTTGGCGTTCTAGCCTGTCCTCACCTGGTGGCCTGCTGCAGTGTAGGCGGGTGCCGTGTGGACTCCGGGGTCTCAGCTGCAGATCCTGTTGTCTGGACCGGATTTTGCTTGGGGCTGGAGGTGTGGACTCCAGGCCTCTACCTGTATACGCCCTGAAGGGAACAGCTCCCTACGCAACATCTGTGACATTGGGGCTGTCCTATGGAGTTTGGGTCTCCCTGAGGTCCTTGCCTTGCCGAATAAGCGGCTGTTGCTGTCCGCTTCCACTGTGCCTTCGAGGACTCACCTGGTTGGTGGAGCGGGCCACTGATGCTGCCCGACCCATTGCTCCCCCTCATCAGCCTGTGTGCTGCTTTGTTGCTCTTATCCTGGGTGATGTGTATGACACCGGCGACTGGGGGATACTGCCTTACAGATTCTACACCTACTGCAGCTTGGATCAGGAGTTGTGCCCAGACACCTATTGGGGGCGGCTGGGGTGCCTGGCTCATGGAGGCGGCCAAGCGCAGGTCTGGTGCGGCTTGTGGGTACAGGTGCCCCGCCTGGTCCTCTTTTCCCCCCGTCATGGACGATACTCCTGACTCACAGTGCCCGTGACCCTTGGCATACCCGGTGGGTGATTGTAGCATCCGGACGGCTGGACCGCTCTCTTGATCCCGTGAAACCCTATCATGGCTGAGGTTAAGCAGCCTGGCACGTCTGCCAAGCAATGTACCTTGGACAAGTATATTGGAGCTGCAGCCTCGGTATCGTCACTGGGGGGTCCGGAGACCCAGATGCCGGACAACGCAGCGCTGCTGGCTGTGATCACGTTGGAGGCCAAGATAGGTGCAGTGGGCGCAGATGGCAAGATCTCGTTAACGCTGTGCAACGTGTTATGGAGGTGGAATCCTGCATATCCGGTGTGGAGGACACAGTGGACACGCTGACGAAGAAGGTGTCTACCCTTGAATCCCTACGCGGGCCTGGCAACGCGGGTCGAGGATGCAGAGGGGCGGGCTTGCCGCAATAATCTTTGCTTTATTGGATTTCCGGAGGGGTGTGAGGGAAATGATGTGGTGGATTTCCTCGCCACGTGGCTCAAGGGTTGGCTCGCACCCGACTCGCTCTCCAGATGCTTTGTCCTGGAGCGTGTTCACTGTGCACTGCTGCAGAAACTCCCGCTGGCGCCCGTCCCATCATCGCCCGTCTCCTTAACTACCAAGACAGAGATGTAATCCATCAACAGGCGAGAGCAAAAGACTCTTCTCTATGACTCGCAACGTATTCTCATATTCCTGGACTATACCAGTCTCGTGCAGCAGCGCAGACAGTCCTTCCTGGAGTCTAATGCTCGCCTTCGAGGTCTCAAGCTTCCGTACTCCCTACGCTACCCGGCCCACCTGCGGGTGGTATACAAATCACGCACCCACTTTTTTGAGTCCCCAGAGGTGGTGTTCCGGCGGCTTGAGGAGACGGTCCAGCTTTAGCCCCACACGCCGCCCAGGATTGACTCAGACTCTTCATCCAGTGGACCCAGGCGTGGCCCCCTGGAGGAGCATGGTGGGCAGCGATGTCGATCACGATCCAAGACTCGCAGCAAATCCAATAAGAGACTCCCCTCAAGATCAACCAGAATTCTCAGCGTCCTGAAAGATGTAGCTTCCAGAACTGTAACCATTCATGTCACATATTGTATATTTCCTTGCAGGCTTGCATTGTCTCAAGAGTTCCTGACCCTCTGTTTTTTTTTATGGGCAGGTGACTTGTACAGGAGATCCATTGGCTGCTCCTTGCTGCTACCCCCATTGGGGCTCTGGCCTGGACCATGCAGCGACAGATAATTCTATGTTTCTGAGGTATTGGGGTGGGGGGTGGTTGGGGACTTCATGCAGGGTTGTTTGTTGCCTTTGGTTAATGCCACTGTGTTCTCTGCTATGTGCGATTCTGTCGGTATCATTGCCACTCAACTTGTTATTTACGTATTAATACGCCTATGCTGTTCATGTCACGAGTGTTAGGTGGGGTCGGGAGTAGAGAGCTCCGAGTCCTTATCGAGCAGGCCGTTCGTGGTCCAGCTAAGATTAAGCATGGAGCCGTGCTGCACCAAGCTAAGAGCCACAGGGCGGGCATCCTCTTCCTGCAGGAGACCCACTTATCGGGTACTAAGACGTCTTGTTTGGGGAGGTTTGGATTTGCACATACCTATCATGCTGGATTCACTAGGGGCTCCCGAGGAGTTGCACTTCTAATACACCGCGGTGTCCCCTTTGTTCACAGTAGGACATGATCGGACCCCCAATGTAGATTTGTTATAATATACGGATCACTATATGGCGAACCCATTATTCTGGGTAGTATTTATGCCCCCACCTCTCGCGGTCCTTTGTTGAAAAATTGACGACACTCTGGCCCGAACTCCCGTCGGGGTTAACCCTGGTTGGAGGAGACTGGAACAATGTTCTGTCCCCTTCACAAGATAGGTGGCGTGCCATGGCTCGAATAGTGGGGACCCAGGATTCTAAACTATTACCCCTAGTTCAGGGATTGGGATGGGTGGACTCGTGGAGGACTCTGCATCCCACTACATGTGTGTACAAATATTTCTCCAGAGCCCATGAGTCCTTCTCACAGCTAGACTACCTTTTTCTCTCAGGGGCATACACCCATAGACTGCTCGCAGCTGACATTCTCCCTCTGGGCTTATCAGATCATTCGCCGATTTTCCTTCTCTTGTCATTAGATCCCAGGCGCTCCCAGTTTCGGTGGAGCTTGTCGCCATGGCTGTTACGAGACGAGGAATATAGAACACATATTCATACATCTCTCGCAGACTACCTTTCATTAAACACGGGCTCAGTGGATTCTCCAGTTTTTTTATGGGAGGCGTTGGAACCCACTCTCAGGGGTGTAGACATTGCCTTTTGTATTGCAAACCATCGGCAGCGCCGCGACAAACTAATACAACTAGAGGCCTAGTTATTTGACCTGAAACGTGCGCGTAGGGACCCAGAGGTAGGAGTTGCGCGCTGACAACTGGTGATTGTACAGCAGACATACGCCAGAGAACTTCTAAATGTAGCCCGGCTATACTGGCTCACCACCCGTAGCCGGATATACCAGTGGGGGGACAAATCTAGTTCCCTGTTGCATCGTCTGTGTCAACAGATGCTCCCATGCATATGCGGCCCCGATGAGACTGTCTTACGGACCCTTCAGTCATTGCTGTTTTGCTTTCTACTTCACAGACTTGTATGCTCTGCATGAGACTCTGCCCACGGCACTCGATCAGAAATTTATAGACGACTTCCTCTCCGGGCCCTATCCGATACGGTGCGGGACACGTTAGATGCTCCCTTGTCCAAGGACAAACTGTTGACTGTGCTGCTTAGCATGCAGGCGGGCAGGGCACCTGGTCCGAATGGCTTCCCTTGCGAGTTTTTCCCCACATACCATCCACAGCTATTAAAACCCTACCTGGGGGCTCTTGATGCTTCCAGGGAGTGCCGTAGTTTCCAACTGGATTGGCGGCACGCTGAAATTGTTGTGTTATTATTATTCTTAGGAGATTTGTAGAGCGCATGGCTGCCCTGAGGCTTCTCAGCGCTGCATGATCAGTTATCCTACTCAGTTTCTGTGACTTCAAGACCTGGCTGTTCAAGCAATATCTCTAGCTCTTTTCGAAACTGTAATTCCCGGTCTATCAGTCTGTATTCCAACGGCAGGGAATTCCAGAGTTTGGGAGCCAGATGGGATAAGGATCTTCCTCCCCATCGCTCCCTCGTGGCCTTTGTTTGTATTAAGCGTCCCTCTGTGCTGGATCGTAGCCATCTATTTGGGATATAAGGAGAAATTAACTTCCTGATTTTTTCCGGACCTTTATTATAGCATGGTCTGTGAGTGATGATCAAGACTTTAAATGTTTTTCTTGCTTCTAGTGGAAGCCAATGGAGATCCTCTAGGTGGTGTATTACTGATTCCCGTGTGGGAACGTTACAAAGCCGCCTAGTGGCAGCATTCTGTGTTATCTGCAGTCTGTGCATGACATATTTTGGAGCCCCCAAGAACAGTGAGTTTCCATAGTCTAGTCGAGATGTGACCACAGAATGGACCACCGTCTTCCTGAGCTGTATTGGCACCCTATCCAGGATTTTCCGTATGCTTCTCAGTAGTCCAAAACAGGTTGTGGCAACCTTCTTGGCCTGTGTCACCATGCAGAGGTCTGTTTCTAACCAAAATCCTAGGCTTTTTAATATTTCTGTAGGTGGATTACCTAGGTAGGCAGGGCAGTCTATGATGGGCCTGGGTATTGATTTGCTTCCGAGACATAATATCTCAGTTTTCTCCCCATTCAACTTTAGACAGCTTCTCGTCATCCACTTTTGGACTCTTAGCAAGTAGGAGGACAGTTTCTCCCCGTCTCTACTATTTTTTGGGTCCATGGAGATAACCAGATGTGTGTCGTCAGCATATGAGGTCATGGATATGTCAAATTCCTGTACAATCTTGGCAAGGGGCTCCATGTACACATTAAAAAGGGTCGGACTCAATGCTGATCCCTGTGGAACACTGCATTTCAGCAGCATGGTTGTGTAGAGAGTGGAATTTCTGTACTTGGAATGTTCATTTATGCAAAAAAAATGGTTGTCTTCAGACTGCTAAGCCCTGAATTCCAATATTTGAAAGCTTTCTGCGTAGTATTTGATGGTCTACCATACCAAATGCGGCGCTCAAATCAAGCAAGAGCAGGACTGCTGATTTTCCCTGGTCTAGTGATCGTCTCAGATCTTCTACCACTACCAGCAGGGCAGATTCCGTGCTGTGTTGTGATCTGAAGCCCATCTGAGTGGGGTGAAGGCAATGGTTGATCTCTAGAAATTGACAGATTTCTGTTGACGTGTTTTTCTAGCAACTTGCCTACAAATGGTAGCTGGGACGAAAGTTCCCCAATTGCCCTCTATCTGCATTGGCTTTTTTTCAGCAGGGGCTTTATCACTGCATGTTTTCAAGCCCCTGTGACTTCGCCCAGCTCTAGGATTCATAACCATCATTAGATTTGTTGCAATGATGGATGTTACTGTTCTGAGTATTTGTGGGGGGGGCTGGATCCAGAGGTGCACCGAACTTCACCTTCTCCATCAAAGCTTCTATGTCCTCCTGTTCTATAGGTGGGGATTTAGTAATAGCATCTTGTGGGGGAAGTATTTCCAGATTTTCTTCCCCTCCTAATACTAAGGGAGATATTAAATCAAAGCTACTGTAGATATGTCACTTTAGAGAGGAAGTATGTGGCCAGGTCATTACACCTCTCCTCTGAAGTTTCGGTATGACCAGTATCAGTAATTGGATTAGCCAAGGTCTTTATTACTTGGAACAGTTCCTTTGAGGAAAAAATCACTGGGGCTCAGAATTCCTCAAAGAACTTAGCTTGACTCATTTTAATATTATTATGATAATTTCTGATAGTTTTTTATACTCTGTTTTGAGTAGAGGATCGTACGTTTTTCTCCACTCCCTTTCGAGCTTTTTGCATTTTTTCTTTAATTCTAGCAGCTGGGAATTGAACCACCCTTCTGCTCTAGTTCTAGCTTTGTGCTTTAGTGCGACCTTGGGGGCCACAAGATCCAGGAATTGAGTAATCCACGATGCCCATCTTGAGTATCCCTCTTCAGCTGACCCTGGCTCTTCAGTGCCCGGGTTTGCAATGTTGGTTAGGACATCCCCCTATGTTGAATGATTGATCTTGGCCCAGCACCTTTTGCTTGTCGTTTCCATGGAGAAATCTTCCCTGTCCTCCCTTCCGTATCTCAAAAGGGATAAAATGATGGTCTGACCATGCGACCGGTATTGGTGTGGCCACTTTCATATCCGGGTTATTAGAAATTACCACATCCAGGGTGTGTTCCTTGTCATGTGTGGCCGTTGTTACTAGCTGGGTCAGTTGTAAGCTTTCCAGTTCTGACAATAGTTTTTTTATACTTGGATGGCTGTTATTTTCCATGTGCAGGTTTAGATCCCCCAGTATAGTAATGTGGGATTTTTATAGTAGAAGGCTGGCCAACACTTCAGGCAGTTCTTCTAGAAACTCACCAGAAGGACCTGGTGGGCAATAGATTAAGAGGCCTGATAGGTTCGGAGATAACAGGATTGAAGAAGAGAGACATTCACATCCTTTCAAGGCCAGTGACTCTGTAGTTCACTTGTACCCCTTCTTTAAAAGAATGACTAAGCCCCCCCCCCCCCCCCCCCCCCCCTAGCTGGCCTGTCCTGCCCAGCCTATGTATCTCACAGTCTACGGGCAGTGCCATAACTATGTCTGGTGAAAAATTCTCCTTGATCCAACTTTCTGTTAAAAACAGAGCATCTATTTTAGTGTCCTCTATTAGTAGTCGGAGTTCAGTTGTGTGTCTGGGCAGCAATCTACTGTTAATAAAATAATGAATAGGTCCAAAAGCCCACAGGAATGGAAATTAGGGCTGATTGTTTTTCATCTCTATCCTGTAAGGTGCCTTCCGACGTTGTATACAGTGCCGACAGTTCTTTACTATTGCTGTAGCGTTTGTAAAATTATTCCCTCTGTCCCTATCATAGCTATACAGTTTCTCTCTGGTATATACAATTCGGGTAATTTGTGCATGGGTCCTGGCCCTGGTACAAGCTGGGCGCGGATGGGCACAGACGGGCTTGCCTTTGGCGTGCCAGCGGCGCGTCCGCTTCGCGTCTGGCAGAGCATCGAGCTTTATGTGCTCTCCCCGGAAGTGGCAATCAACTAGAGTGCCACCACTCTACTCCGAAGATGGCGTCCACCCTAGTCTCAAGATTAACCCAGCACTCCCTCCGCACAGACAAGAGCCCCCGCAGCGGTTCGAGGAGTGAGAGACAGGTACTGTTTTTTAGCAGCGCTACAATTTACAAGTTAAAACATTTAAAGCTGAAGCTGGGTCGCCCCCCGGAACAATTCTCGTCCTTCTGCCAGATCTCATTACTCAATGTGGAAGCCAAACTCTTGGCTAAGATAATTGCCAATCGCTTGGTCCCACACATTACAGACTTGGTCCATCCTGATCAGGCAGGCTTTATGCCTGGCTGTGCCACACGGCATAATGTTAGTCGGGCACATAATGCTATTGCCGCGGTCGATAAACTTAGGTCCAGCTAAGGGAGTCAAAGGCCTTATTCATGTCAGGAGCCCTGCCGCGCATTTCCTGGCTATCGCTTTGCTTGGTCATCTTAACATTGGCCCCCGGCTACTGACTCTTATTCGTCTATTGTATACAGATATAACCGCTTCGCTCCGGGTGGCCAACTCAACATGCAGACACTTTCCTATTGGGCGGGGGACACGCCAGGGCTGTCTGCTCTCCCCCTATATCTTCGCACTCACCACGGAGCCCTTAGCAGCTTGGATTCGAATAGACGCACAGATGTGTGGCTTTGAATGGGCACCGGGAATCTCTGATCGCATAGCGCTCTATGCGGATGACATCTTGTTTTTTCTGATGAATCTTGACCGGACTGGTCCACGCCTTCTTCACATTATGCAAATCTTTGGCCAGACCTCTGGTCTATACATGAATCGGGGAAATTCATTTCTATGGCCGCTGCGGGGTGGGGATCGAATGAGCGACTGGTCACGGGAAGTAGTAGTGGTTCCAGATGGCTTCAAATATTTGGCCATTTTTCTCTCCGCGTCCCAGTTAGTGGGGTGGAACAAAAACCTTGCCCCCCTATGGACACAGGTGTGTGGTCTAATCTGCCCTTGTCTCTCTTTGGCAGATCCACCATCTTCAAAATGGTTTCCCTACCCCACCATATTTATCAATTACAAAATCACCCCTATCCAATCAAACATACGTGATTTTGCCAGCTAAACTCTATCCTTGCCCGGTTTCTCTTGGGGGTGGCGCGTCACGGGTTGCGCTGAGGACATGTTTCCAGTCTACTTACTCCGGCGGAGTGACTACCCCGGATGTTCACGCGTATTGCATGGCCTCACACCTCCTTGTCCTCAACTACTGGTGGTACGGCAATCGTGGAGACCCAGCGCACGCTGTAGAACACTGATTGCTGGGAGACAATGCTATTCACATGGTTCTCTATACAAGGGCACTGCTTAAGGTGTTACCACCTGCCACCGTCACGATCTTTCGGATTTGGAGGGCTGCGTTCTGCCAGATGGGTTGGTGGGGGAGACTCACCAGGGAAACTCCACTATGAAATAATGAGCAGCTGCCACAGCTGGTGCGATTGCCCAGTTTTCGGGGCTGGGAAGCCTTTGGGATGGACAGGGTGGGGGCAGTTGTACGTGGCTGCACTCTTAAATCCTCTCTCGACATACAAACGGAATACGATATGCCCCGCACGCAATTCTACAGCTATCTACAATTCAGACATGCTTTTACCCCTACATATCCCGCCTAATTGAAATACCCGAGTGTAACCCCGTTGAGGCTAAAGTTTTTATGGGTGAGTTAGAAGATCATAAGATAACCTAAATATACTGTATACTTTTATCAATAACACACCCACCACCTTACATAAAACAAGAGAGGCGTGGCAGCAGGATTTGGGACCGCTAGCGGAAGATGACTGGGTGGAGGCCCTGGAGTCTCCACGCAGTGCAGTGATCGCGGACCGCCTGCGCCTTATCCAGTTTAAGTCTCTCCACAGAGCTTATCATACCAGGCATAGATTGTGGTGGGCTGGGCTAATTGCATCCCCGCATTGTTTACACTGTGGGTCCATGGAGGGTACTTTCTTACATACGGTGTGGTCTTGCCCTACACTATCGAGATTCTGGAAGGGAGTGTTCACCTCTCTATCTGAAGTACTGGGGTTGGATGTCCCCTCCTCCCCGAGGCTGGCCATGCTACATATTACCGAAGACCTGGGTGGCAATAGGTACAAGCATCATCTTTTATTTCGCCCCTCCCCGCTGCCGAGAGAGACGCTGGGCTGACCGGCGTCGGGGAATGGTGAATACTGAAGAGCTTTTCAGCGAGTAGCACGCTACCCCAGTAGGGTGAGCCTGGGATTGCTGCTGGTAGGAGTAAGCTCACGAGAGAGCAGAGACCACGAGGGGCTGCTGCAAAACCGGAGCGCGGAGACGTGGAGTGAGTGAGTTCTCCAGGGAGCAGGCACCAGGGGAGGCTGCTGCAGAAGACCAGCGGCTCGGACTTGTGAAGTGAGGGAGTTTCCGAGCCAGCAGGCACCAGGTGAGGCTGCTGCAGACCCGGTGCTCGGACTTGTGGAGTGAGTGAGCTCACGAGAGAGCAGAGATAACGAGGGGCTGCTTCAAAGCCGGAGCTCGGAGACGTGGTCTGAGTGAGTTCTTTTCGATGTGATGAGTAATGGCGTTTGTTGCTCTGCTCCGTCCAGCCCTGCACTGAAACACGGCGCACAGCACTAGTGAACCAATACGGAGGCAGGCACGCGTGTAAACGTACAGCAGCACCTCACAGGCTGGCCACAGAGGTGCATTTGAGGGACATCACATCACCGCAGGAGTAACCATTTTGCTTCCACTTGTGTTTTTTTGCTCATTGTGCCGGGCAGGATTTTTAAGAGCACCGGTTTACCTTAACTCTCGTTATCAGGGCTTTCGTGGTGAAAAGTGGAGCAGGCGCAGCACTTTTGTTACTTTGAGCCTACACTGTTGTACTTACCACTGCCTGTGTCCTCTTTCGTCCTCTGGGTCTGGTGTGGCGCCGTGCTCCCTGTCCAAGTGTCGCCGCTTCTGCCTGTGTGGAGCCGCTGTGCGGAGACTGACTTCATTCCCCAGCGGCCTTAGCGGCGGACCCGGAAGCCGCCGGACGCTGTTTCGCGCCTGGAGGCGCTTAAATTTGAACGCTTACACCGCATTGCGGGACGCGCGCGTGGACGCGCCGGGCTAAGCCCGGGCAAAGGGCGGGCCCTCTTGACTCTTGCTGGTACTGTTCTTGTGTGGTTGCTACTAATAGTGGCCATTGTACGTTTTGTGCTTTTTATTGTCATTTTATTGTTGCGTCTAAGCACTTGTACATTTGATTCATAGGGGTTGTGTATTGTTACTTTTATTATCATGACCAACAAATCTAGTAAGGGTACCCTTGACGGTTATCTATTGAAAGTTAATTCTGGGTTAGACCGAGAAATTACCCTTGCCGAATTAAGGGCAAGGCGTCGTAGTTCCATAGAGCATATAAAAAATATGTCCTTAACCTCAACCTCTCCCCATGATGTAACTTCATCTGATAAAAGTGCCCTCTCCCACCATGATGATATTTCATATCTTCCGGACAACAACTACTTTTTATCGCTCCCTGGTAACTCAATTATGGTTGATTCATCTAAAGATCTGTCTTCTCCTATTTTATCTTCTCCTACTGAGATAATTAGTGAACCAACTGCATTGAAGGATTTACAAGTAATGGCACCTTTATCTCAAAATGTTATTTCCCCTGGGGTACCTAAATCATCTGGCCCATTACCTAGGAAAAGGAGGAAGCTGGATTCTGAGGTCCATAAAAATAAAAATAGAAATATATCCAGCTATGAATCTGTCTTGGCTCACACTGACAAAGGCCCCATCAATGGTACCAATAACTTATCCCTCCCTGGTACCTTGGTATCCTGTTCTGTAAATGACATTACGATTGAGGAATTAATGGGTAACATAGACAAATTATTCAAAACTCACATGCTACCAAATGTTGACAGTTTAAAAAGCATTGAAAAAAGGCTGGCGAAAGTTGAATCTATAATGGGTGGTAAAGGGGACTCATGTAAGAATTCTGTAAAGCCAACAATGCCGCCTATTTCTGTCTCTGTTCCTGCCGTATCGCCTTCTACTCTACCTCTACATCAGAAAGCTATTCAAGGTGACTGCAGTACAAATAATGTAATGAATAATCACGCAGGAAGAGTTAATATTCCTAAGTCAATCCAGTCAAACAAGGATAGAGCTTGCCGAGGAGGAAATACTCCACCACAAGGGGATGCATTGCTGGATAGAAAGACCTGCAACTTGGTTCCTATGGCTAAGATGCGTGGATCTTTCTCTATTAATCTTCCACCAGAAGCTGTTCCTCTTGTAGTGGTGCTTGCGGGTGTTCCCACCTTGAAGGATGAAGCTATAGAGGGATATTCACAACCAAAGAACAAGGTTATCCATTGGTTAGGACAAAACCGCCCTCTCCCCTCGTATATTAACGGGGACATTTTACACGTTAGGCGTCTACCATGGCTGGGGAATACTCCAAAAAACATAAATGGGGACATTATTCTGATCAACTTTAGGGACCCCAGAGCCATCAATCACATCTTAAACTGGCATACAAATCATAGGAGCTCCTTTATTACTACTTGGGAATTAACTTATTTTTTCCCTAGACCTAGGTCAGTTTCCACCTCTAATTTTGGGGCTCCACGTTGCACTCAATCTAATGCTTTGATTTCAACGAGAAATCGTTTTGAGGTGTTAGCTAACCTCGAAGATGTAGATTGACTTAATAACAACCAGGCCATGTTAATAAGTCCCTTTGAGCCATTGTCTGACCCATCTCCTTTTATCAATGAGATAAGAAATCCACAACAGGAAGTAATTTCAGATAATTGTTCTAAGTATTCAACTGTCCCCGATCTTCTATTAACAGCTAATTGCCCGATTTACCCCCAGGGAATTACGGGGAGTTTATTTTCTTGGAATACGCCGGGCTGACTTCCAAATTGGAATCCGTAGATTGGATATGTTTTGTTAATAACTATGATCTATGCATATTCCAGGAAACTTGGTCATGTGAACCCTGCTTTGTTCAGGGATATCTGAATTACTCCGTGCCGGCTTCAAAGGGCCCTAGGGGAAGACCCATGGGAGGCCTAACAATATGGGTTCGCCAGTGTTTAAAGCTGGTTATTAAAGTTGTTGATACCAAAAACCAAGATATCCAATTAATCAGATTGGATCTAGATAAATTAGGTAGATTGGATATCTATAATGTTTATGTTCGGAGCAATAAGGGGGAGGTCTGATGTTCTAGTTGCTCTAACCACTCTGCTTGACACCCACTCTCTAAATAATAATATTGTCATAGCGGGTGATTTTAATAGAACATTTGAACCCTTAATTAATGACGATGATTTATTCGGTGATGAGGAGGATCGACAATGGGGTGTTCCTAAGCTTGAGCTCCCACCGGTTGTGTGGTGGACAGCCGATGTTATTGGCCTAAATAATATATGTTATGAAAAGGGCTTAAGAGCCCTAAATGGTAGGACTAGTGGCGACAGGAATGGGTCAAGTACATTTGACAATGGCCGACATAACAGTAGAATTGATTATGTGTTATGTAGTTTAAAATTATGGCCTTTGATTTGTGACATGGAGGTTGTAGGAAGGATCGAGAGTGATCATAATCCCCTGTGCACCATCCACAAATTGTGGTCCTATACCATCTTATCTCCACGTTTTTCTACGACTGTTCCTCCCCGGATTGTTCCTACAAATGACATGCGGAGATTAGGGTGGGAAAACGTAGCAATTGACCACCAGGCCATTGCTGAGATCAATGGCCAGGTGGACATAGCAATATCAGCTATAGAGCCCCTTAACCCACTTAGCTCTGGCTTAGATAAGGTTGAAGGATTACATAACTCTCTCTTTTGTGTAATCAAGGAGTATTTCCTTAAACCCGTGAAAAACAAAGGTAATAGAGTCCCTAAGCCTGCTAAGTGGTATAACGAACAATGTAGGGAAGCACGATTAGCTTTAGGTGCAGCTATCAAGGGGGGGCAATCCTCTTCAATTCAAGCCGCTAGAAAGAACTATAAAACCAGTATATCAAAGGCTAAAAAGGCTTGGGATGAACACCACTGGACTGAGCTAAAGGCAGCCAGTGACAGTAGGGACTCCCGGCTATTTTGGCACATTGTTAGATGGGGAAAACCTGGCTCTCCCGAGTGCCTACATAACAATGTGCCTGAAGAAGAATGGATAAAAAATTTTAAAAACCAGTATGCTGCACCAAATAATGATAACATGGCCCAGGAATTCAGTGTAGACCTCCCTAAAGTGAATCTTTTTGGTATAGCTGAAATTTTATCGGCCCTGAATACGGTTGCCTGTGGGCGTGCCCCTGGTCTTGATGGTGTGCCAGCCGATCTATTTTTAAATGACAAGGAGCGCTGGTGCCAGTATATCCATCTTCGTATTAATGCCATTGCTTTGGGTGCTGCGGTACCAAAATCCTGGCAGGGTGCAGTTATCATCCCCATCTTTAAGAAAGGTGACCGATCCCTTCCGGGTAATTACAGGCCAATAAGCCTCATAGACACCATTCAAAAGGTCGTGGGACGTGTGATCGTCAATAGGCTCCTGGATTGGGCGGATGAGACTAATGCTCTTTCATCATTCCAGGCTGCTTTCGACGGTCCACAAGCACGGTGGATCAGATTTTCCGTTTCACCCTGTTACAATGGAAGACGGTGGTGTTGGGCAAAGGAAGCTTGTATGCGGCCTTTGTCGATCTACGGGCCGCTTTCGATCTTGTCCCCCGATCTAAGCTTTGGATGGCCCTAAACAAGCAGGGTCTTCCTAGCGATCTATTATCTCTGATAATGAGGCTACACGAATCTAACTATGCCAGAATTCAGTGGGGAGGACTCGGCTCGGTAACTTCGGACTTCCCTGTAGAGAGGGGAGTCCGGCAGGGCTGTTCGATGGCTCCTGTCCTTTTTACCTTATACATTAATGATGTTGTTGCCCGCATGACTTCCGCACAAGTGGACGCTCCTTTTTTAGCTGGGACTAAAATCCCTATTTTAATGTTTGCAGATGACACGCTCATCCTATCTAAAACTCCTAGTAGTTTGCAGTGTGCCTTGTCTATTTTTGACGAATTCTGTGGGGACTACGGACTAGAGGTTAATATTGCCAAAACAAAGCTTATGATATTCAACCCCCACCGTAGCTTTAACTCTAAAATTATTTTAAATGATCGCCCGCTAGAAGTAGTGAATACCTTTACATATCTGGGTATTCATATATCTAGCAAGATGAACTGGCGGCATCATGTTGATATTGCTACACTCAGACATAGGCAATTGGCAGGTGCCATTTGTTCAGAGCATAGAAAATCATTGACCAAACCTGTAAAACCTGTTTTACAGGTGTTTGAAGCAAAAGCTCTAGGCTCCGCTTTATACGGTGCAGAGCTCTGGGGCTTCGAGAAGGTTGCTGCCCTTCAATCCTCAGAGAACAAATTTTTAAGGGCAATAACAGGTGTCCCTAAAAGTACCCCATTGTTGCCCCTTAAATATGATCTGGGTAGAAAAGCAATCTCAGATTTGGTACAACTTCGCCCCATTCTGTATTGGCGCAAGTTATGGACGACTCCTGTCCTTTCTCATTATGCAGATGGTTTTTTAGACATTATAAGGTCCGATGTTTATCACAAAATAGGATGGCTAAAATCACTCAGGACATCCCTGTCTGAGCTTGGCCTGTGCTCACTTTGGGATGCCCCGGCGACAGCCAGTTTCCCATCTAAAAGCACTTTAAAGAATATCTATTGGGAGATGGTTGCTCGCCGGTATTGGAATAGCTCGAGTGCCGGCTCTATGACCGGAGAGTTCCTAGAGGCCAAGATATATCCTTGTCTAGAACTATATTGGGACATTATAACAAGGCCTATGGAAAGAAAGCTTCTTTTCCAACTGAGAGCAGGTGCACTCCCACTTAAATTCTTGACATCTAAGTGGGAAGGGGGATCTTGTGATGGATGCCCTGCCTGTGGTATCAGTAAAGAAACTATTGGTCATTTTCTATTTGCCTGGAAGTTCTACGCGGTTCCAAGGCGTAACTGGATGTCCCCGATGTGTAAAAATCTAGGAACAACCAGTGGTAACCTGGCCCTGCGTATTATATGTACCAGTACTCTGCCATGGATTTCAGTAGCCACTGCAAAATATTTAGGCTGGGCGTGGTCGATTAGACAGAGACTGCTAGTCGCTTGACTATTCTCATGATTAGGGAGAGACTGCTAGTCTTTTGATTATTCTCTCCTATAGCATTTTTTCTGCACTTTGATTTCTATATTATGGTTTTAAAAGTATTTTTATTCAACTATTTTTTTCTGCCTTTTAAATTTAAATTATTTACCACCAAAAGAACAGTACGTTTTTATAGGGTAATGATTAAGACAAAAATTGTACATGTATGCTTTGTATTTGAGCATTTGATCATAATTTAATCTTATTTTTAAATATTGTATGAGTTTGTTTATTGTAATTGTATTTCTGCTTTTATGAATGATATTCGAATAAAGCATACTTGACTGACTGACTGACTGACTTTTATTTCTAGGCCTTACATTGGCAAAGAGAGACATCGCCCGAGCCTGGAAAGCTGAATCCCCGCCACTGCTTGGGATATGCAAAAAGGGCTTGAACTTCTGTAGGGACCGGGAAATCCCGGTCTTTGAAGCAAGGGGGTGCCCTTGGAAACACTACAAGATCTGGAAAAGGTGGGCTGATTATAGGGGTTTATTTCTGGAGCCCCCGGCTGATATTGTAGACCCAGTGTTGTGAATCCGGTGGACTGGATTACGCGTAGTGTGCACTCTGGATGTGCCTACAGGTGGCATGGACTCTCCTTATACATGCATCATTTCTCCCTGTTTAGCAGAGGCAACGTGGCGCAGTTATTCATTTTCTTTGTTACTATTTTTCCTTATAACTCTTTGCTTGCATTATCAACTTCATGCTCATGTTGAAAATGTTGATATACATACTTGCCAGCTTTTATGTACACTTTGGGTGCCAGATGAGGCATCCTCTTTGTCTTGGTTGTCATTAATCAAATTTGCCATTTTTTTCACAACATGATTTTGTCACTGCGAGGACCTAAAAAAGTAGTTATTCAACATGAGACTCGATGCAATTGACTTTTTGAATCATTTTTCTTACAGTCCAAAAAATCAAATTTCAGATGAAATTGATGACCCCGGACAGGAGGAACTTTCTCTGAATGGTCAGTAATGGTACTTTTTGAATGTTTAATCTTTGGACTGTAAATGACTGTTGAATGTGATTCTTCACTTTTGGAACTAAAATAAGTGTGTTTAGAGTCATTTTCATGCACGAAAATAGGGAAAATACACCATTCTGTGTATGAGGAAAAGTTTATAAAAATGGGAATTTTGGTCACTGGGATGACTTTAAAAGTGGATATTCAACATGAGGCTCGATACAATTAACATTTTGAATCATTTTTAAATCAATTTTCTGATGAAAAATGATGACCCCAGACCTGAGAAACTTTCTCCGAATAGTAATTAATGGTACTTTTTGAATGTACAATCTTTTGACTGTAAATGACTGTTGAATGTGAATCTTCACTTTTGGAACTAAAATAAGTGTGTTTAGAGTCATTTTGATGCTCGAAAGCTTCTTAGTAGGAGGAAAAGTCTAAAATATTTACTTTTGGTTACTCGATGCCTTAAAAAGTGGATATTCAACATGAGGCTCGATACAATTGTTCTTTTGAATAATTTTTTGTACAGTTCAAAAATCTTTTTCTGATGAAAAACGATTACCCTGGACCTGAGGAACTTTCTCCGAATGCTCAGTAATTATGATTTTTTTAATGTTTAATATTTCAACTGTAAATGACTGTTGAATATGAATCTTCACTTTTGGAGCGAAGATAAATCATTTTCATGCTCGAAGTCAGGGAAAATACTAGCTTCTGAGTAGGAAGAAAAGTCTTAAAAAATGGCAATTTTGGTCACTGGGAGGCTTTAAAAACGGCTATTCAACACGATGCTCGATACAAATGACATTTTGAATATTTTTTGTACAGTCCCAAAAAAACTAATTCTGATGAAAACCTGAGGAAATTTCTCCGAATGGTCAGTAACGGTGCTTTTTGAATGTTTTGGATGTGAAGCTTTACTTTTGAAACTAAAAGAAGTGTGTATAGAGTCATTTTGATGCACAAAATCGGTCAACATAGACGCTTCTGAGTATTAGGAAAAGTCTATAATCATGGCAATTTTGATCACTGGGAGGCCTTAAAAAGATTATTCAACGTAGGCTCAGTACAATTGACATTTTGAATCATTTTTTATACAGTCCATAAAATCCATTTTCCGATGAAAAAGGATGACCCCGGACCTGAGGAACTTTCTCTGAATGGTCAGTATTGGTGATTTATTTAATGTTGAATCTTTTGACTGTAAATTACTGTTGCATGTGCATCTTCACTTTTGGAACTAAAATTGGTGCGTTTAGAGTCATTTTCATGGTCGAAAGCGGGTGAAATGCAAGGTTTTTAGTAGAAGAAAAAGTCTATAAAAATGGCAATTTTGGTCACTGGGAGGCCTTAAAAAGTGGTATTCAACATGAGGCTCGATACAATTGACATTTTGAATCATTTTTTTATACATTCCAAAAAATCAATTTTACGATGAAAAACGATGACCCCGGACCCGAGGAACTTTCTCTGAATGATCAGTAATTATGATTTTTTTAATGTTTAATCTTGTGACTGTAAATGACTGTTGGGTGTGAATCTTCACTTTTGTAACTAAAATAAGTGTATTTAGAGTCATTTTCATGCACAAAATCAGCCAAAATACATGTTTCTGATTAGGAGGAAAAGTCTACAAAAATGGCAATTTTGGTCACTTGGAGGCCTTATAAAGTGGTTATTCAACATGAGGCTCGATACAATTGACATTTTGAACCATTTTTCTTACAGTCCAAAAGATATATTTTTTGATGAAGAAGGCGGACCTCTTTCCTGGGGAACTTTCTCTGAATGGTCAGTAATGGTGATGTATTTAACATTTAATCTTTTGACTGTAAACTACTTTTGCATGTGAATCATCACTTTTGGAACTAAAATTGGTGCGTTTAGAGTGATTTTCATGCTCGATATCGGGCAAAATGCAAGGTTCTTAGTAGTAGAAAAAGTCTATAAAAATGGCAATTTTGGTCACTGGGAGCCCTCAAAAAGTGGTATTCAACATGAGGCTCGATACAATTGACATTTTGAATCTTTTTTTATACATTTCCAAAAATCGATTTTCTGATGAAAAACAATGAACCCGGACCGGAGGAACTTTCTCTGAATGGTCAGTAATTATGATTTTTTTAATGTTTAATCTTTTGACTGTAAATGACTGTTGGATGTGAAGCTTCACTTTTGGAACTAAAATAAGTGTGTTTAGAGTCATTTTGATGCTAGAAAGCTTCTTAGTAGGAGGAAAAGTCTAAAAAATTTACTTTTGGTTACTCGAGGCCTTAAAAAGTGGATATTCAACATGAGGCTCAATACTATTGCCATTTTGAATCCGTTTTTTATACAGTCCAAAAATATCAATTTTCTGATGAAAAACGAAGACTACGCACATGAGGAACTTTATCCGCATGATCAGCAATATGGTGCTTTGTTAATGTTTATTCTTTTGACTTTAAATGACTGTTGAATGTGAATCTTCACTTTTGGAACTAAAATAGATGTGTTTGGAGTCATTTTCATGCTTGAAATTGGATAAAATACAAGCTTCTGAGTAGGAGGAAACGTCTATCAAAATGGCGATTTTGGTCACTGGGAAGCCTTAAAAAATGGTTTTTCAACATGAAGCTCGATACAGTTGACATTTTCAATAATTTTTCGTACAGTCCAAAAAATCTTTTTCTGTTGAAAAACGATGACCCCGTACCTGATAACATTTCTCCGAATGGTCAGTAATGGTGATTTTTTGAATGTTAAATCTTTTGACTGTAAATGACAGTTCAATGTGAATCTTTACTTTTGGAGCTAAGATAAGTGTGTTTAGAGTCATTTTCATGCTCGAAAACAGGGAAAATACTAGCTACTGACTATTATTAATATTATTGAATTTATAAGGTGCAACAGCTACCCAAAAGGGTTTCCCGGTGCTGACAAATACCAAAAAGAATGAAAGGCAGCTTTTTTATTTAATGATTGAAAAGCCATGTCTTGAGGGATTTATGAAATAGCGTGTAGACCGTTTCGTACCGGATAGCTATAGGAAGTGCATTCCACAAGGAGGGAGCGAGATATGCAAATGATCTACCTCCCATTCGAGACAAACTGATTCTCGGCACAGAAAATTTCACTTGGGTGGAAGAGCGAAGACACCGAGAGGGCGCATAAGGGCTGACCAGAGACTGCAGGTATTGAGGGGCGACTCCTGCTTTGATTTTAAACATAAAGCTAAGGGCTTTGAACTTGATTCTGTTCTCTACCCTGAGCCAATGGAGGTCCCGCAAATGACTAGAGACCGAGGCGAATCTAGGGACCTTAAAAGTAGTCTGGCCACGGTGTTTTGCACCATCTGCAGTCTGAGTCACTTCCTTGTTGGATCCAAGGTAGAGAATGTCCCCGTAGTCCAGTCTCGAAGTAATAAGAGCCTGGACTACTGTTTTTTGAGTAGACTCGGGCAGCATCCACAGAATCTTTTTTAACCACTTCAAGATGGTAAAACATCTGGAGGACACTGTGACTGCTTGATGGTGCATTGTAAGTGAGTCATCAACAATGACGCCTAATTTGCAGACTTGGCTGGAGGGCCGAGGAAGTGCTTCCATTTCACTGGGCCAATGTTTTGGGCCCCAGAGGTCTTTATCTTTTCCAAAAATCAAGACCTCTGTCTTCTCTCCATTGAGCTTAAGGTAGTTTTTTTGCATCCATGCTGCAATTTTGCCCAGGCCATGCTGAAGGGAAGAAGGCCCGGCCTCACTCTCCATGGAGAAAGAGAAGATGATTTGGGACTCGTCGGCATAGGAAAACAGGGACAAACCAGCCACCTCCGCAACGTCTGCTAAGTCAAGTCAAGTCAAAGATCTTTATTCGGATATAAAAAACATCCATAAAAGTACATATAAATCACAACAATCATCCATAAAAACATTTAGAGAGTTATAAAAAATGACTTAGTTAATCTTGAGATGTGGATATTTCATACAATACGAATATCATAACAAAGACAATAATCTACAATAGAAGTACAATATGATTAAGACTAGAATAGGCCACAGTAAAAACAAACCATGGCTAGTTAGCCATGGCATATACGAGGGAACAGTCACTGGTGCAAAAATGCAATGTGCAAAAAAATGCAAACAATAGTGCAGACTTATCAGGCCACATTCATTGTTGCTCGGGATCGAACAGCAGAGTGAAAGAAACAACTGACTCTAAAGATTACATCATCACAACTTAGCATCAATTGGTCTCTAAATGCTAGATTAAAATCCGTCAGAGAGTTCTTTTTAAAATAAGGTATTAAGTAATGTTTAGTATATTTTGCATAGAAACCACAAAAGAATGTGAAATGTAACAGGTTTGTTTGCCGCCTAGGTTACAGGGACAGTTTATATGTTCCGAATTTTTAATAAAGCCTAAAGGGAAGCAAAGAAGATTTTTAATGCTCCCGTCCCTGAACCGAAACAACAAGCTCCTATTCCATTTGCCCAGTTTCTTTCGCAGGTAACCCTGGGGCATATTTTGGGGCCTGCCACGTGATTCCAAAAGAGGGGTGTACCTTAAGGTAGCTGGTTTGACAAACTCAATCTTTTCTCTGTTTTTTTGGTACAGATCATACAACGCCCGTTTTACTAAGTTCTTATGTGTGCAGTCAATGGTTTGAGGTGTTAAAAATAGGTGCCCCATCTCCACACTTACTAAACTTTTCTCGACTGCCCGGAGCCAAGGGATATAAATGGCCCGCTCACATTTTAGGCAGTCCGAGATGATATCACGGGTCAAGGAGGCAGCAGGGTTCTGCCATATTTTCAGCCAAAACAGGGCGGGTCTAGATCTTATAAAGTCTTCTATATAGGGGAGATTCAATTCTCTATGACACACATAAGATGGTGCCGAAATGACCCCACCCAAGACCCTCCTGCAGAATCTATTCTCTTCAGTCTGTATATTAATACAGTTCGAATACCCCCACACCTCAGCACCATAGGTCCCTGTCGGTAAGCACTGGGTTTTATAAATTTGTAGCAATGGTAAGACAACTTCAGCATGTTTAGGTTGACGGAGGGTGAATATAGAGTTGATAGCTTTCCCAGTTTGTTTCTCCCCCTGGCAACATGAGGTTGCCAGGATCCAAAATCGGAGAACAACAGGCCTAAATAAGGAAAAGTGCAAGTGCTGTTTAAAATATTGTTCCCTGACATGACATGGCGAATTCTGTGTTTCTTTGGGCCACAAGACCTTATGTAGGATTTTTTAAAATTAGTACATAAGCCGAGGTCACCCATATATGAGACAAAACCTGATAATAAAGTGCGTAATGCATTGGGTGTGCGGCCCATAAGGAACGTATCATCCGCATAGAGGAGTGCGGGGAATGGTTTACCGTTGATGTATGGAACATCACTGGTTAATTTGCATAAGGAATTACTTAGTTCGTTTATGTACAAAATAAAAAGCAGGGGGGCCAAGACGCAACCCTGTCTGACCCCCCTGCCGATTAAAATGTCACCCGAGACATCCCCATCATTGTTTATCCGAATGCGGGCTTTCAAGTCACTATGTAAGTGGGCCAAAAAATAAACCAAAGATTCGTCTAAACCATAATTCAACAGGACTGACCATAAACGGGAACGATTAACAAAATCAAAAGCAGAACTTAAATCCATAAACCCTAAATAAAATGGGTATTTTTTAGCAATGGTGTATTTGGCCAGTATTAAATTTAGATTTAAACATTGCTCCACGGTCCCTACATTGCTTCTAAAGCCTAATTGGCATGGGTGCAGGATCATATTTTCTTCAGCCAAGGTTCTGATCTTGTTAAAAATAACCCTACCTTAAATCTTTAGGGTATTATCTATTAGGGATATTGGGCGATAACAACCAGGGTCAAGTCTGTCGCCTTTTTTAAAAATTGGCACGATAATGCTGTTGGACCAGGAACTTGGGGGTGGAGTATGGGATAAATTATTAAAGATGTTACACAATAGGGGTGACCAAAAGTCAGGCTCTGATTTTATTAAATCAATGGATAGTCCATCAAGACCAGGAGCTTAATTCCCCGCGCTTTGTAAAATAGCATCTTCCACCTCTGTTATAGAAATATTAAGTGTATTAAAGGGCTGAGAAAATCCCGTGGAAGAATACGGCGCAGCATATATATTAGAAAAGTGCTCCACCCACAAGTCCCCAGGTATATTACAATTTATGGGAGTAATATTAGATCCGATTAATCTCAGATTTTTAACCTCACTCCAAAATCCAGCAGCATCTTTCAGTGCCGATATACGCACAAGGGTTTCCCAATGGCCTTTTAAAAGCTCTTCTGATCTTATTTTTAAAGTACGCTTATAACTTAATCTTAGTATCCTCACCAGGGACAAGTCCCGTGGTTCAGCTCTAAGAGCAGCCCTTAATTCCCGGTTAGCTTTGGAGCATGCGGTATCGAACCACCTTGGGTGTTTGACATTGTTGGCTGGGGCTGGTTTAGAAATCTCCTTTTTTATAGCCTTACACAGCCCTGTAAAATCCTCAACAATGTCATGTCCGGGGCTATCAGAGGATAAACAAACAGACACTAGTATAGGGTGTTCCTTGATAATACGATCTAAAAACCCCTTGTTGTCTATCCCCTTCCAGACCCCCCTCAGTTTATCTGTCGATGCTACTAAATTTTTTGCCCCGATTTCACTACTGTTCCCTTGTTTTTTAATAGATTTAAAACTAAATGAAATTGGGTGATGGTCGCTATATATGGTACTGATGACTGCCGCCTCTAATAAGAGGTCCACAAGCAGGGAGGATATGAAAACATAGTCTATTGTGGTTGGACACCCGCGCCCAACATATGTGGCCACGGGTCCACTGTTTGCAGCAATGTTAGCCTTCTCCATAACATTGACCAAGTCCCGTGTGGCTAAATGGTTAAGCAGTTCTTCACCTCTTTTGCAAGGAGGGGTTCTAAAGTGAATATGTGCATTAAAATCACCTCCCAGACAAATGCCATCGAGTTTACCATACTTTTGGCCATCTACAATTCCATCGATAAAATCAAACAATCTTATAAAATTTTTGTTTGGATGAGTTGTGAAATCGTTGTTATAGAAGTTAATTAAACATAATTTGATCCTACCGATATAGAGCAAAGCCTGGAAATTCATATCATTAGTTCAACTTTATCTCCTGCCCTAATCTTAACCCAAATAGATAATCCCCCACTAGGTCTGCCCATGACCGAATGGGTACGATCTGGTTGTGGCAGCTATAACCCTCAAAAAGCAAAGAGCGAGTGCACCAAGTTTCTTGAAACATTAAAATATCAAAGTTGATAACCCAATCTGCCCAGTCCGTGATTTTCGTTTTCGCTTTGAGACCGGCAATATTCCAGCTCAGAAATGTCATATTATCGAACGGTGTAGGAATAGCAGAGGCATGGGCAGGTATTTTAAAACAGGATGGCGACACTAACGCTCTAATGCCATTAAACACAGATGAGGTAGAGCAGATTGGCAATTCGTCCAGCGGGCCAAGTATATTAATATGATCCCCAGCTGTTGAGCCTGGAAGAACAGCTGGAGGTCAATCCAAAGTGCCCGGCTCAGATAATACACTAAATCTATTATACAGTGGATACGGTAGTGGGGCTGGGCTAAATGATCTCTGGGTGGGCCTATAAAAGTAACCCAATGGTAATAGGGTTATAGCAGTAGAGGGGCTAAAATAGGTGTTATTGCTACTAAGAATGAATTTAACAGTGGTGGAGTGTCTAAGGTTAATTACAATACAGTCTCCAGGGATGTTCTTAGATGAGGGACCAACCCAGCTCACCCGGTGGACTGACAAAATTTCATTCGAGATGTTAGGCCCTAACCCATTTTTGTTTAGTCAACCAGTCAATACACTTGTTGTTCAACTGGGCCCAGGACTCACCTTGATCCTCCCTGAGCGGTGGTACAACCGCCAAAATTAAGACATATGGGCAAGCGGCAGGGGGTAAATGAAGAGCAGGCCCCAGATGTTTTAAGGGCTTAGTAACAGCAGCTTGGCGCTTGTCTGAGCCAGAGATGGCGGGTGCCCCCGAGCCCATAAGAGGCGCGGTGGGTCCGCCCTTAGAGGTATCGACGGCCACACTAATGGGGCAAGGTGGTTCAGCTGCTACAGCCTGGGTGTACTGTAGTGGCATGGAAGATTGAATGTTCCTAGCGATGTCACCCCTGGGTACGATGTTAGATGTAGGTGTGCAACTGATAGTGTTAGGCCTATCACCCAAAAAGCCCTTACTGGCGACTTCCAGATCTTTCAGTAGACGTTCTCCCCTCATTAGATCAAGACTGATCACCCCTTTCCTTTTTGCATCCTCGTTTTTTACCAGGTTTTCCAGTCTATCTAACCTTTTAAAAATAAGATTAAACTGTTTGATCATTTGACTTTCCATTTGTTTAAAAATAGTATCAACTATAGTCTCAATAAAATTCTCATTTGGCTTTTTTTGAGTGGCGTTTTCAATTGTGGGCTCAGTCTGTGTGCAAGCCGAGTTATGTCCTTCTTTAGGGGAAGTTGTATCTAGAGGCCCTACAACAGATTGCATAGACTCATTAATAATGCTGGCACCCCCTGGCGGTTGTTTCCCTCTAGTCCACATGCTCAGGGGGGTCGGTTGGCTCTTGTTACGAGAGGGTTGTCTCTTCTTATTAGCTGTTGGTTTCGGGGGACCTCTTTTCCTTTTCTCTCCAATAGACTTGTTACTTAGGGACGGAGGAGGGATAGGCTTGTGTGCAGCGGGATCAGGTTGTGAGTCAATAATAAATGGACAACAGCTGCTCCCTGGTAACGTAGTCACCGAATTGACCAAGTTAGGATTGATAACTGTAACCGCAGGGAAAAGCGGCAAACAGTTAATAGCACTTGTTTGCAGGGGTTCAGAGAGTGGACGAATAAGGTCCATGGACATTCTCCTCTCAGTATTGGAGATTTCATTAGAGACCATGTTAAAGGCATTATCCAGCATGCTTTCCAATGACAGTGGAGGGACCGGGGGGCCCACCAATACCTGTGTGAATGAACTAGCATTTCTTTTCCCCATGATAGTTGATTCAGAGCTCACCTTTGTAACAGGTTAGAGGGGTGGCCCGCCCGACCACTGCTGACCTCTGAGGGCCTCAGAGGGCCCGCCCTTTTCCCGGGCTTAGCCCGGCGCGGACCCGCACGCGGTCCCGCAAGGCGGTGGCTCAGCTGTAATTTATGCGCCTCCAGGCGCGAGACTGCGTGAGGCGGTTTCCTGTTCCGCCGCTGGGAATGCTGGGAAACGTAGTCCCCCTCCACACTGAGGCCGCGTTAGAATGGCGGCGGCGGGAGGGAGACAGGCAGCGGCCGTGGAAGTGTACCCAGGGAAATGCAGGTAAGGTGTCGCCTCGAACAGTGTCTGCTTTCAAATGGAAATAACTCGCCCGCTCTGCCAGTGGCTCAGCTGTAATTTATGCGCCTCCAGGCGCGAGACTGCGGGAGGCGGTTTCCTGTTCCGCCGCTGGGAATGCTGGGAAACGTAGTCCCCCTCCACACGGCGGCCGCGTTAGAATGGCGGCGGCGGGAGGGACGGGCAGCGGCCGTGGAAGTGTACCCAGGGAAATGCAGGTAAGGTGTCGCCTCGAACAGTGTCTGCTTTCAAATGGAAATAACTCGCCCGCTCTGCCAGTGGCTCAGCTGTAATTTATGCGCCTCCAGGCGCGAGACTGTGGGAGGCGGTTTCCTGTTCCGACGTTGGGAATGCTGGGAAACGAAGTCCCCCTCCACACGGCGGCCGCGTTAGAATGGCGGCGGCGGGAGGGAGACAGGCAGCGGCCGTGGAAGTGTACCCAGGGAAATGCAGGTAAGGTGTCGCCTCGAACAGTGTCTGCTTTCAAATGGAAATAACTCGCCCGCTCTGCCAGTGGCTCAGCTGTAATTTATGCGCCTCCAGGCGCGAGACTGCAGGAGGCAGTTTCCTGTTCCGCCGCTGGGAATGCTGGGAAACGTAGTCCCCCTCCACACTGAGGCCGCGTTAGAATGGCGGCGGCGGGAGGGAGACAGGCAGCGGCCGTGGAAGTGTACCCAGGGAAATGCAGGTAAGGTGTCGCCTCGAACAGTGTCTGCTTTCAAATGGAAATAACTTGCCCGTTCTGCCAGTGGCTCAGCTGTAAATTATGCGCCTTCAGGCGCGAGACTGCGGGAGGCGGTTTCCTGTTCCGCCGCTGGGAATGCTGGGAAACGTAGTCCCCCTCCACACGGCGGCCGCGTTAGAATGGCGGCGGCGGGAGGGAGACAGGCAGCGGCTGTGGAAGTGTACCCAGGGAAATGCAGGTAAGATGTCGCCTCGAACAGTGGCTGCTTTCAAATGGAAATAACTCGCCCGCTCTGCCAGTGGCTCAGCTGTAATTTATGCGCCTCTAGGCGCGAGACTGCGGGAGGCGGTTTCCTGTTCCGCCGCTGGGAATGCTGGGAAACGTAGTCCCCCTCCACACGGCGGCCACGTTAAAATGGCGGCGGCGGGAGGGAGACAGGCAGCGGCCGTGGAAGTGTACCCAGGGAAATGCAGGTGAGGTGTCGCCTCGAACAGTGTCTGCTTTCAAATGGAAATAACTCGCCCGCTCTGCCAGTGGCTCAGCTGTAATTTATGCGCCTCCAGGTGCGAGACTGCGGGAGGCGGTTTCCTGTTCCGCCGCTGGGAATGCTGGGAAATGTAGTCCCCCTCCACACGGCGGCCGTGTTAGAATGGCAGCGGCGGGAGGGAGACAGGCAGCGGCCGTGGAAGTGTACCCAGGGAAATGCAGGTAAGGTGTCGCCTCGAACAGTGTCTGCTTTCAAATGGAAATAACTCACTGCCTTGGGGATAACTGTTCTCACATACAGATTAAAGAGTAGGGGGTTAAGGATTGAGCCCTGAGGTACCCCGTGGGGTAAGGAGTGGTACTTGGAACTGGATCTTGAGGAAAAGATTTGAAAAGTGTGGTTGGCTAGATAGGAAATTAACCAATCCTGGGCAGAACCATTGATGCCCAAAGATCTAAGTGTATTGACCAGTATGGTATGAGACACAGTGTCAAACGCCGCGCTCAGGTCTAATAAAATGTGTGACTGTATCTCCAGCGTCCAAGTGACGTCGCAGCTGCTCCATTACCCCTAATAAAGCAGTCTCTGTAGAAAAAACAGCTCTAAAGCCAGATTGTGATGAATGGAGGAGCTTATTGGTTTTAACAAAGATGGAAAGTTGAATGTGGATATGTTTCTCCAAGATCTTGGAAAAAGCCGGTAGTAAGGAAATAGGCCGATAATTGGAAAATAAACCTGGGTCGGTGTTGGCTTTTTATAGGAGAGGGACCACCATAGCATGCTGCCAGTCAGATGGAACTATGGCTTCCTGCAAGAAGGCATTAAGAAGGTCCATGATGGCAAGCAGGGATGGTGACTCCTTGGGGGATCCAGATTTGGTACCATCTAAAAGTTTTTTTAAAGGAGGCTACGTTAAGTAAGGGCCACGAGTCCAAGATGTTCGAACGAGCGCGAAGTGATAAGTCCTGATCAGGATGAATAGTGTCCGCTCTAAATACATCATGAGCAATTGGAGGGGTGTTGGCAGATGAAAAAGGAAGGGGGTTATCACCCCGCATGCTTGCCATATCCAGATAGATATTTTCAACCTTCTGGGTGAAAAAGCACGCCAGATCTTCACATTGTTGTTTGTTGGGGGGGGGGGGGCCTGGCTAAGGTTACAGAGCCAGCAAGTTCCTTTACCATGTTAAAAAGAGGTTTAGAGCAGTTTAGGGCATCCAAGATAGTTGTGGAGAGATACTCAGCACGGGCTGATTTACAGAGACTACGATATATTTTTTGGGCCTTTTTATAGAAGGTTTTTAATTCGGGGGTGTACTTCCTTCTCCATCTACGTTCCAGTATTTTGCATTTGGCTTTCTCCCTTTTTAGAATGTCAGTGAACCAAGGAGTTGGAGGGTGATGGTTATTAGTCCTGTTTTAAGAGAGGGGGAGACACGTGTCTATGGCAGTGAGAAGCCACTTTTGTACATTGTCAGAAAGTTGGTTCACCTTTTGTTTGGAAATGGGCAGGTTCAAGCCCAGGATTTTATTTAGGACAGTCATGTCTAGTTTCCTCCAGTTTCTGGTTAATGTCCTTAAGATAGGAGAATTTGGCATGGCGTTGTCAGGCGGTGTCAGGCTGAACCGGATGATAAAATGGTCCGACCAGCACGAGGGGAGCACGTGGGAGCACTGAATACTAGGTACATTGGAGAAGATTGCGTCTAGCAAATGGCCAGCCTTGTGTGTGGGACCAGAGTTCTGTAGAATTATATTTAGGCCTTCCAAGTCAGAGATAAAAGTAGTACTGATTTTGCATGTAGAGTCGTCCAAGTGGATATTTAAATCACCCAGAATTGAAAAATTGGCAAACTCATAAGTTGGGGAGTTATTAAGTTGGGGAACGAGGAAGCCCAAAGAGCCGAGTGCCCGGGAGGATGATATACAGGTACTCCAGAAAAGGTAACATTTGGGATTAAAGCCAGTTTAAAGAACGCTGTGAATGTTAAGGGCTCAAATTCACACTGCAAGTCCTTCTTAAAAATAATGGCTATACCCCCACCTATTTTTAGGCCCCTGTCCCTCCTAACTATATCATAATTAGGAGGCAGAGCGGCAGCAACATCTGGACCAGAACTCTTGTGCAACCATGTTTCCATAAGAAAAAGGGCGTCTGGTTGGTCGTTAACCAGGAGGTCAAAAATATAAGCTTGGAAAGAGAACAACATTTAGTACAGAGGAAAAAAAATCCTTTGTAGTTTGTGCGGCAGATTAATTGTTGTTATTACCCTTTAAAGAGGTTACCAGTCTCTGGGTGTTGCCAAATGAGAAAACACAGTGTGGGCAGGTGTCTTCTCTGTTGCAAGGTTGCAGAAGCTTACAGTCATGTAAGGGAGGGGGGGACGGTAAGTAAATAACAGACTTGAAGAATAAACTAGTCTCTGTGTCCCACCTGGTCCAGGGGTCATGGTCACTGACTAAGAGGAAAAGTCAACAAAAATGGCAATTTTGGTCACTGGGAGGCCTTAAAAAATGGTTATTCAACATGAAGCTTGATACAAATGACATTTTCAATAATTTTTTGTACAGTCCAAAAAACTCTTTCTGATGAAAAACGATGACCCCTTACCTGAGAAAATTTCTCCGAATGGTCAGTAATGGTGATTTTTTGAATGTTCAATCTTTTGACTGTAAATGACAGTTGGATGTGAATCTTCACTTTTGGAACTGAGATAAGTATGTTTAGAGTCATTTTCATGCTCGAAATCAGGGAAAATACTAGGTTCTGACTAAGAGAAAAAGTCTACAAAAATTGCAATTTTGGTCACTGGGAGGCCTTAAAAATGATTATTCAACACGAGGCTCGATACAAATGACATTTTGAATATGTTTTTTTACAGTCCAAAAAATAAATTTTCTGATAAAAAATGACCCCGGACGTGAGGAACTTTCTCCGAATGGTCAGTAATTATGATTTTTTTGAATGCTTAATCTTTTGACTGTAAATGACTGTTGGATGTGAATCTTCACTTTTGGAACTAAAATAAGTGTGTTTAGAGTCATTTTCCTGCACGAAATGAGGTAAAATACACAATTCTGTGTATGAGGAAAAGTCTATAAAAATGGGAATTTTGGTCACTGGGACGCCTTTAAAAGTGGATATTCAACATGAGGCTCGATACAATTAACATTTTGAATCATTTTTTATACAGTTTAAAAAATGAATTTTCTGATGAAAAACGATTACCCCAGACCTGAGGAACTTTCTCCAAATAGTAAGTAATGGTACTTTTTGAATGTTGAATCTTTTGACTGTAAATGACTGTTGAATGTGAATCTTCACTTTTGAAACTAAAATTAGTGTGTTTAGAGTCATTTTGATACTCGAAAGCTTCTTAGTAGGAGGAAAAGTCTAAAATATTTACTTTTGGTTACTCGATGCCTTAAAAAGCGGATATTCAACATGAGGCTCGATACAATTGACATTTTGAATCAGTGTTTTATACTGTCCAAAAAATCAATTTTCTTATGAAAATGATGACCCCGGACCTGAGGAACTTTCTCCGAATGCTCAGTAATTATGATTTTTTGAATGTTTAATCTTTTTACTGTAAATGACAGAAGAATATGAATCTTCACTTTTGGAGCTAAGATAAGTGTGTTTAGAGTCATTTTCATGCTCGAAGTCAGGTAAAATACTAGCTTCTGAGTCGGAGGAAAAGTCTTAAAAAATGGCAATTTTGGTCCCTGGAAGGCCTTAAAAATGGCTATTCAACAGAATGATCGATACAAATGACATTTTGAATATTTTTTGTACAGTCCCAAAAAATAAATTTCTGATGAAAAATGATGAGGAAATTTCCCCGAATGGTCAGTAATGGTGCCTTTTGAATGTTTTGGATGTGAAGCTTTACTTTTGAAACTAAAAGAAGTGTGTATAGAGTCATTTTGATGCACAAAATCAGGCAACATACATGCTTCTGAGTATTAGGAAAAGTCTATAAACATGGCAATTTTGGTCACCTGGAGGCCTTAAAAAGAGGTTATTCAACATAGGCTCAGTACAATTGACATTTTGAATCCTTTTTTTTTTATAAAGTCCATAAAATCCATTTTCCGATGAAAAAGGATGACCCCGGACCTGAGGAACTTTCTCTGAATGGTCAGTATTGGTGATTTATTTAATGTTTAATCTTTTGACTGTAAATTACTATTGCATGTGAATCATCACTTTTGGAACTAAAATTGGTGTGTTAAGAGTGATTTTTATGCTCCATATCGGGCAAAATGCAAGGTTCTTAGTAGTAGAAAAAGTCTATAAAAATTACAATTTTGGTCTCTGGGAGCCCTCAGAAAGTGGTATTCAACATGAGGCTCGATACAATTGACATTTTGAATCATTTTTTTTATATACATATCCAAAAATCGATCTTCTGATGAAAAAAAATGAACCCGGACCGCAGGAACTTTATCCGATTGGTCAGTAATTATGATTTTTTGAATGTTTAATCTTTTGACTGTAAATGACTGTTGGATGTGAAGCTTCACTTTTGGAACTCAAATAAGTGTATTTAGAGTCATTTTCATTCACAAAATCAGACAAAATACACGCTTCTGATTAGGAGGAAAAGTCTATAAAAATGGCAATTTTGGTCACTCAGAGGCCTTAAAAAGTGGTTATGCAACATGAGGATCAATACAATGACATTTTGAATAATTTGCTTACAGTCCAAAAAATCTATTTTTAGATGAAAATCGATGACCGCTTACCTACAGAACTGTCTCCGAATGGTTAGCAATGGTGATGTTTGAATGTTTAATGTGAATCTTGATTTTTGGAACTAAAATAAGTGTGTTTAGAGTCATTTTCAAGCTTGAAATCGGGTAAAATAGAAGCTACTGAGTAGGAGTAACAGTCTAAAAAAATTGCACTTTTGGTCACTGGGAGGCTTAAAACAGTGTATATTCAACATGAGGCCCGATACAATCGACATTTTGAATCATTTTTTATACAGTTCCACAAATCAATTTTCTGATGAAAAACTGTGACCCCTTACTTGAGGAACTTTCTCCGAATGGTCAGTAATGGTAATGTTTGAATGTTTATTCTTTTGAGGGTAAATGACTGTTGAATGTGAATCTTCAGTTTTGGTACTATAAGTGTGTTTTTTGTCATGTTCTTGCTCAAAATGGGGTAAAATACAAGCTACTGAGTAGCAAGAAAAGTCTACTAAAATGGCAAATGTGATCACTGGGATGCCTTAAAAAGTGGTTATTCAACATGAGGTGCAATACAATAGACAGTTTGAAAACATTTTTTTACAGTCCAAAAAATATATTTTTTGATGAAAATCGATGACTGCTTACCTGCAGAACTATGTCTGAATGGTAAGCAATGGTGACGTTTGACTGCAAATGACTGTTGGATGTGAATCTTGACATTTGGAACTAAAATTAGTGTGTTTAGAGTCATTTTCATGCTTGAAATTGGTAAAATAAAAGCTACTGGGTAGGAGGAAAAGTCTATTAAAATGGCAGTTTTGGTCACAGGGAAGCCTTAAAAAGTGGATATTCAACATGAGGCTCGCTACAATTGATATTTTGAATAATGTTTTGTAAAGTCCCAAAAATCAATTTTCTGATTAATAACGGTGACCCTGGACATGAGAAACTTTCTCCAAATGGTCAGTAATTGTGCTTTTTGAATGTGAAATCTTTGAACTGTAAATGACAGTTGGATGTGAATCTTCACTTTAGGAGCTTAAATAAGTGTGTTTAGAGTCATTTTCATGTTTGAAATCGGGTAAAATAGAAGCTACTAAGTAGGAGGAAAAATCTAAAAAGTATGGCACTTTTGGTTACTTGGAAGCCTAAAAAAGTGGATGTTCAACATGAGGCTGGATACAATTGACTATTTAAATAATTTTTTATACAGTCCAAAAAAACAATTTTCTGATTAATAACGGTGACCCTGGATCTGAGGAACGTTCTCCAAATGGTCAGTAATCCTGCTTTTTTAATGTGTAATCTTTTGACTGTAAATGACAGTTGGATGTGAATCTTCATTTTGGAGCTTAAATAAGTGTTTTTAGATTCATTTTCACGCACAAAATCAGGCATAATACACACTTCTGAGTACGATGAAAAGTCTATAAAAATGGCAATTTTGGTCACTGGGAGGTCTTAAAAAGTGGATATTCAACATGGGGCTCAATACAATGACATTTTGAATCATTTTTCTTACAGTCCAAAAAATCTATTTTTTGATGAAACTCCATGACCGCATACCTCCAAACTGTCTCCGAATGGTTAACAATGGTGATGTTTGAATGTTTAATCTTTTGACTGTAAATGACTGTTGGATGTGAATCTTCACTCTTGGAACTAAAATAAGTGTGTTTTGAGTCATTTTCATGCTGGAAATCGGATAAAATAGAAGCTACTGAGAAGGAGGAAAGTCTAAAAAAAATTGCACTTTTGTTCACTGGGATGCTTACAGAAGTGGATATTCAACATGAGGCCCGATACAATTGACATTTTGAATAATTTTTTATACAGTCCCACAAATCAATTTTATGATGAAAAATTGATGACCCCTTACCTGAGGGTAGTCAGACCATGACGTGGAGACATGCACTTCATGCAAGTGCATGAATCCAAAGGTGCTGGAGGAGAGGGAGGCCAAATAATTAATGGCCAAGGCCAAAAAGCAGAAGAGAGACTGCAGGAGGTCACAGACCCACTCAAAGTCACCGACTCCACACACTTTGAGGTCACCTAAAGACACAAGAAGCAGCAGCTCCATGGTTCTCGGCATCGCTCTTCGAAGGATATGTCTCTAAAGTCGGTGCCCCTGAGTCCCAGATGTCATTGCAGGGTTGAGATCTCTCTGACTTCGTCACTGGAGGTGACTCTGGCCCCATCTCTGGCTCTGAGGGCAGTGACTCCATTGGCTCCTAGAGATGCAATGCCTCCACCATTGCCAAAGTCGACCACTCCACCTCTGGCTCCAGGGTCTCTGGCACCAAAACCGGAGCCGAATTTGGTGCCTCCTCGAACGGCTCCAAAGTCTGTGGTACTGGATCCGACATATTCTGCATTCCTGGCTCCAGGATTGGATACATCACATTTTTTAAATACGATGTTTGGCTTGTTCACCAGAGCTGCAAACCCTACTGGTACGCCAGTTGGCCCCATGGGTCCATTGGCATAATCCTTGGGAGGTTTGCCACCTCACTTTCCCCAGGCACCGCTCATGCCTTTCATGCCTATGGCCCCAGAGAGTTGGCCTCTTCCGATGCCGAGATTTTTTGACACCGTTGCATTCTTTGGAGGGACTAGCTCTTCTAGATGCTTCATCCCCGGCACCGTCTGCTTCTGAACTGGTACAGACACAACCATCTTTGACTCCTATTCCTGTGGATCTCCCTTTGATGTTGATCCTGAAGTGACCAGTACCGCGTCTGGCACCACCAATGCCAGTTCTGAGGATGAGATCTCGGAGAGAGGCTCACAGGCTGTTGTAGGAAGAAGACCAGGAGGAACATGGAGGGGCTGAGGATGGAGAAACTGTTGATCCTGACCCAGATTTTGAGCGTTTGCAGGAGGCTAGGGAGCTGGACACCTCTCCTGAGAGGGAGCTTTCATCACCAAAGGGCCTGCTAAATCAGGAGGTGACCACATATCAAGTTGTGATCAGAAAGGCTGCAGACCTCCTGGAGTTGTCTCATCCTACAGCAGAGTTAAGATGTAATATTCTTACGGTTGTGCTCCATTATCCCCTCCATTTTATTTCAGAACCCTTGCTTCCCTTCAATGAGGCATAAGCACAGGCCATTCTAGATGTCTTGCAAAAGCCAGTGAGCACTCAAATGATTTCCAAGACCGTGGCATGGAGGTACAAGGTGGCTCCTGGGGATCCTGCATTTTTGTCGACCCATTCTTCATCAGAAACCTTGGTAGTCCAGGCTTCAAGTTGTTTAAGGCTGTCTGCAGGTTCCTTCTCATCTACACCTGTGGATGGAGCAATCAGTAAAGAATGTGTTCTCATCCAGGAGTATGGCCCTTAAGTCCACAAATGCAACATGTCTTTTGGGTTGCTTCATCCATGCCCTCATGGACCCAGCTAGGGAGGTTGTCTCAAAGTTGTCCGAGGAGGTACAAGGGCATTTCTCGTAGGTGTTGTCTGATGCCCAAGCTGCTGCCCGCCTGGTGATCCAATCTGGTCTGGACACAGCCGACTCGGTATCCAGGGCGAATGGATTGTCTGTGGAAACAAGGAGGCACGCATGGTTGTGTGATTTAGGATTCTCACCTGATGTCCAGGCTACATTGCTGGATTTGCTCTTCGATGGATTTAGCCTATTCTGGGCTAGAGCAGATTTGGCACTTCAGTGCTTTAAGGACATCAAAGCCACATCAAGCTCTTTGGGGCTTCAGTCTCAACACAGGAGCTTTGGGAAGTTCTGGGAGTTTCCGGTTTAGGAAGAAACTTGTCCTTTCATACCAGGCAGCCACCACAGCAGCGCTGGCAAATTCCTTGTACAGGTCCTACAGGGTAAAGGGCAGAGACTGCACGACAACAGGTCTCCTCCTCCTCCTCTTCCTCTTCTTCTACCTCTCCGTGTGTCGTGGCAGTGAAGCTGCTCCAGCTCCACCATCCTAGAGCATGCTTGTCCTGTGAGAGGACTTGTTTCCCACTTTCTACAGCATTAGAGGTCTGTTACTAAAGATCTCTGGGTTTTGAACATCGTAGAGAATGGGTATGCCCTACCATTCCAGGAGTCTCCCCGTCCTTTCCCTCTCCGTCAGGGCTTTTGCTCAGAAGACCATCTTTTGCTTATCCAGCAGGAGGTTCTGTCATTGCTGCAAAAGGGTGCAATCAAGGTGGTTCTGGATCAGTAAAGGGGTCAGGGGTGCTATTCTTGGTACTTCCTGAAACCCAAAAAGGATGTTCATTTGCAGCCAATCCTCGACCTCAGGGTTTTGAATTTTTACCTCAAACACGAGAAATTCAAAATGTTGACCCTGGCATATTGTCTTCTTGCACTGGAGAAGGAAGACTGGATGGTGTTGATCGATTTACTGGATGTGTATTTTCACATTCCCATCATGAAGTCGCAACATAAGTAGCTCTGTTTTACGGTGGGGTCTTAACATTACCAGTTTGAGGTCCTTCCGATCGGCCTTCCTTCCGCACCTCAGGTCTTTGCAAAGGTGATAGCAGCTCATCTGAGAAGATCGGTAATTCCTGTTTTTCCCTATCTGGACGACTGGCTGCTCAATGCAAATTTGCCTGGGATGGTGCTGCATCATTTGCAGGTATCAACACAACTGTTGTTCAGGTTGGGGTTTTCATTAAATATATCCAAATCTCACTCGGTGCCCTCTCATCGCAACCTGTTCATAAGGGCAGTATTGGACACTACAGTAAGTCGTACCTTCCTGCCTCTACAGAGGATTCAAGACATCCAGGCTATGATTCCACTTTTTTTTCGACTAGAGCAGCTGTTCCAGTCCTGTAGGTCTTGAACCTGCTTGGTCTGTGTGCTTCCTGCTAACTGTTGGTCAAATATGCATGCTGGCATATGAGGGCAGGCGGTCAGAATCTCCAGAGACACTGCAGCAGATCTGCTATGGTAGAGTCTTCCAGGCAACCTGTCTCAAGGGAAGTCATTTCACCCTCCTTCTCTGGTGGTCTCAGTAATAACAGATGTCTCCGCTTTAGGTTGGGAAGCCCATCTGGAGGATCTGGAGCCTAAATGTTTTTGGACTCCAGAGGAAAGAATGTTTCACATCAATCTTCTGGAATTGCGAGTGATACGTATGGCTCTGAAGGCCTTCCTATCTTCCCTTCACTGTCAGTTGGTTCAGGTACTAATGGACAACACTACCGCAATGTGGTATATCAAGAAAAAGGGAGGAGTAAGTTTGTATCTTCTCTGCAGAGAGGCTTTGAGACTCTGGTCCTGGGCTCAGGACCATCAGATTTGCGTAGTCGCAAATCATCTGGCCGGAGAACTGAATGTGCGTGCAGACAGTCTCAGTCAGCAGTATTCGGCTGATCACAAATGGCGTCTCCATCCGGCAGTGTTCCTTCACATTTTTAGGATGTGGGGGTTTCCTCAGTTGGACCTGTTTGCTACTCATGAGAACCCGCATTGCCTGGCATTCTGCATTCACCAGTATCTGATGCAGGGAGCTTTGGGGGGCGCGTTTCAGTTATATTGGGGCTTACTGCTTCTCTACATGTTTCCCCCATACCCTTGATTCCTCGAGTTCTCAGGAAGATTCGCAAAGACTGGGCCCAAGTCTTATTGATCGCAAAGGGTATGGCACACAGACCTCCTTTGCCTCTCATTGCACCCTCCGCTCCATCTCCCTCTCAGGGCGTTCCTGGAGATTGAACAGGGCAACCTGAGTTCCTTCTCTTTCCCACCGGATGTGGTGGATGTTATATTATCAGCTAGAAGATACTCCACCAAATCTGTCTATTCTGGTAGGTGGGCCAAGTTTGTGAAATGGTATGGAGAGAGATCGATTGATCCTTTTTAGGCCCATTTATCTGATGTTCTGAGTTTCTCTCTTTCCCTAGCACAACTGGGTTGTGCAGTAGCTACTGCTAAGGGCTACTTGTCTGCTTTTCTCAGTTTACCTGACCAACCCTTGTTGTTTAAATCTCACATAGCTCTGGGTCTCACTAATAGGTTTCCTTCCACTACTTTTATCATGCCTTAGTGGTTTTGGAATTTGCTTCTCTCATTCTTGATGGGTTCACCATTTGAACCATTGCATAATTGTCCCTTATAGTTTTAAATGGTAGAAATCTAATTTTTAGTTGCAATCTCTTCCACTAGGAGGGTGAGTGAATTGCAGGCTCTTAATGGAAAGCCTCCATTTACGTCTTTCCATGCGGATGAGAAGGTTCTTAGGACCAAAGATGCTTTCCTGCCTAAGGTGGTCACTCATTTTCACTTGGGGTAGTCCAACACTTTTTCACTTTCTACCCTCCCCCTCCCCTAAGAAGAAGAGACTTCATCGCCTAGACTCCAAGAGGGCAGTCAGCTTCTACTTGGAGAGAACCAAGAACTTCAGGTTGGCCGATCAACTCTTCATTGGTTATGTGGGCAAGATAAAGGGCAAGGCTGTCCACAAAAGAACGCTGTCCAGATGAATCATCCTGTCTATCAAGATCTTCTACACCTTGGCCAAGAAGGAGCCTCCTGTAGATATTCTTGCTCATTCTACCCGAGTCAGAAGGTAAAAACTTAGACCAAGACCTACCATGAAGCGTAGCAATGCACGGCTCCATCTCAGTTGGCCTGAAACTTCGACTTTGACCGGGGTCAAGCGTGACCAGATGTCACAAAAACATTTAAAGAAAAAAATATTTCCTGTTTTTATAAATTAGTGTTGGATTTTTATTTTGTGTTGTGTATTTTATTTACGGAATTGTTGTTAAGCCTACCTGCTAGCAGCAGAACTACAAAGGGTTGAGCTTGGAGATGATTTTCTGTATGTTTAGAGTCATTTCCATGCTCAAAATCAGGCAAAATACAAGCTTCTTAGTTGAAGAAAAAGTATATAAAAATGGCAATTTTGGTCACTGGGTGGCCTTAAAAAGTGGTTATTCAACATAAGGCACTATACAATTGAAATTTTGAATCATTTTTTACAGTCCACAAAAATCCTTTTTCTGTAGAAAAATGATGACCCGGGACCTGAGGACCCTTCTCCAAATGGTCAGTAATGGTGAATTATTTGATGTTTAATCCTTTGACAGTAAACGATAGTGGCATGTGACTGATCACTTTTCGAACTAAAATGAGTGTGTTTAGACTCATTTTCATGCTTAAAATCGGGCAAAATACAAGCTCCATAGTAGAAGGAAAAGTCTATAAAAATTGCAATTTTGGTCACTTTGAGGCCTTAAAAAGTGGTTATTCAACTTAAGGCTCAGACCCCCCAGGATATAGCGGCATGGATTAGCAAATTTAGCGGCACAAATATGGAAATTTAGCGGCACAAATATGGGAATTTAGCGGCAATTTAGCGGCGTTTTATTTGGCAGTTTATCCTACAACAAACATAGATCTCTTTGTTTTTTGAGTTATTTAACACCATGAAGCTATGTATATTTGGTTTATTTACAATGTAGAGACTTTGTTTGTCTTCAAGACTACAAATAGGACATAAACCTGTTACTGAATAAATGCCACTCATACCAGTGTAGGGTGTCCGAGCACTTTACATCACACAGAGACAATCAATCATACGTGTGTAAATCAGTGTATAGGAAATGTTACATAAGCCAAAGGACTAAAAGTGTAGGAGTCACATGTCATCCATACTCGTAGGCAGTATAGTTGAAGAGTGCTTGGTGCGGAGAAGCACAAACGCAGAGTCGAAAAAGAAACAGCAGAGTTGGGAGTTTTCTTTAATAATAGCCAAATTAACTCTTTTTGCAACATTAATCAATGTTCTAATAATGTATACTTTGCGGTGTGTATGCAGTTCTGGGATGAAAGGTAATAGCTCGCTGTTCTATATTAGGACTTTAAGTTATAAATTGCAAGTAACAAAAGGATGTCTCTTTTGAAAGCAGTAACCTGCTGATCTGTTTACATCCTACGCATTCTGTAATCTACTTGGTACACGTTCTTTGCAGCAGGCACATTAACCCTCTGCACTAACTTCACCCAAGTCAAACCCTGAACTACACAAAATGCTGATCTCTATCCAGGAAGATAATTAATCACAGGAGTTATCTTGACATTTATGTGAGGCCTGGTCATTGCCCGCGGAAAGAAACGCTGCGGCAGGTGCTTCAAAAGCTTAATAAACTTTCATTGACGGCGCCCCCAGGAAGCCAGCACCCTAAAGCCGGCCCTGAATCAGAGTGCAACGTATAACTATATACAATCTATAGCCCTTCTGCTGCGGCGGCCAGCACGGGTCGATCCTTCACTTTTCTACCGCTGCTGAAAAGAACTCAGGCGATATGGATTCCCACTATTGCCCGTGGAAGCAAATGTTAAGGGCGAGAGACGCCTCCCAGCTCACAGCAGCTTACCTGGGCCTCTGGGCCTCCCGAGACGACGACGACGACGATCCGACGATCCACCACCAGCCAGACAACGATACAATGACGATCCAGACCAGCAGCGCCGCTCCAGACCAGGTGAGTCGCGTCGTCATCGAGTCGTCAGCACTGCCTGCTGTGAGGACCCCCCCCTAACCCCCTTCTATTGGTCTATTGGACCCGTGGCAAGAGCCACTGGCCCAATAGAAGAGGAAGAGAGGCGCGTGATCTGCTGTCTGCTGCTGGATGGGGGTGGGATGCCGCCAGGATGCCAGGATTTCGCGGGCACTTTTGCGGCATTTCTACAAAAGTGGCGATTTCGCGATTTTTTTGCAAATCGCGAAATCCTGGGGGGTCTGTTCAATTGACATTTTGAATCATTTTTGTACAGTTCGTTGAATCCATTTTCTGATGAATATGACGACCCCGGACCTGAGAAAAAAAATTCCAAATGGTCAGTAATGGGGATTTTTTTCCATGTTTAATCTTTTGACTGTAAAAGACAGTTGGATGTGAATCATTACTTTTGGAACTAAAATAGGAGTCTTTAGAGTCATTTTCATGCACGAAATCAGGCAAAATTCACGCTTCTGAGTACGACGAAAAGTCTAAAATGTTTACTTTTGGTTACTCGAGGCATTAAAAAGTGGATATTCAACATATGGCTGGATACCATTGATATTATGAATCATTTTTTATACAGTCCAAGAAGTCAATTTTCTGATGAAAAACTATGACTCCACACTTGAGGAACTTTCTCCGCATGGTCAGCAATATGGTGCTTTGTTAATGTTTATTGTTTTGACTTTTAAATGACTGTTGAATGTGACTCTTCACATTTGGAACTAAAATAAGTGTGTTTAGTGTCATTTTCATGCTTGAAATCGGGTAAAATATGAGCTTCTGAGTAGGAGGAAATGTCTATTAAAATGGTAATTTTGGTCACTGGGAGGCCTTAAAAGGGGTTATTCAACATGAGGCTCGATACAGTTGACATTTTCAATAATTTTTCGTACCGTCGAAAAAATCTATTTTATTATGAATCACGATGACCCCGGACCTGAGGAACTTTCTCTGAATGGTCAGTAATTATGATTTTTGGAATGTTTATTCTTTTGACTTTAAATGACTGTTGGATATGAATTTTCACTTTTGGAACTAAAATAAGTGTGTTTAGAGCCATTTTCATGCATGAAATTAGGTAAAAGAAAGCCTTCTGAGTATAAGGAAATCATTTTTTATACAGTTCAAAAAGTCCATTTTCTGATGAAAAAGTATGGCGTTTTATGTAAATGACTGTTGAATGTGAAACTTCACTTTTGGTGTTAAAATAAGTGTGTTTGGAGTCATTTTGATGCACGAAATCGGGCAACATACTCGCTTCTGAGTATTAGGAAAAGTCTACAAAATTGGCAATTTTGTTGGCTGGGAGGCCTTAAAAAATGATTATTCAACACAAGACTCTATACAAATTACATTTTGAATAATGTTTTGTACAGTCCAATTTTTTGGAATGTTTAATCTTTTTATAGTAAAAGACTGTTGGATGTGAATCATTAGTTTTGGAACTAAAATAAGTATGTTTAGAGTAATTTTCATGCTCCAAATGTGGCAAGCTTCTTAGTAGGAGCAAAAAAGTCTATAAAATGGGATTTGTGGTCACTGGGAGGCCTTATAAAGTGGTTTCTCAACATGAGGCACTATACAATTAAGATTTTAAATCATTTTTGTACAGTCCCAAAAGATCCCTTTCTGTCGAAAAATTATGACCCAGGGCTGAGAAACTTTCTCCAAATGGTCAGTAATGGTTGATTTTTTTTTTAATGTTTGATATTTTGCCTGTAAATGACTGTTGGATGTCAAGCTTCACTTTTGGAACTAAAATGTGTGTGTTTAGAGTCATCTTGATGCACAAAATCGGGCAAGATACACGCTTCTAAGTATTAGGAAAAGTCTATAAACATGACAATTTTGTTCAGTGGGAGGCATATAAAAGTGGTTATTCAACAGAGGCTTGGTAAAATTGACATTTTGAATAATTTTTTATACATCCAAAAAATCAATTAGGTTACTGTGAGGCTTCAAAAAGTGGTTATTTAACATGAGGCACAATCCAATTGACATTTTGAATAATTTTTTCTAAAGTCCCAAAAATGTATTTTCTGATGAAGAACGATGATCCCGGACATGTTGATCCATCTCAGATCATCAGGAATGGTGATTTTTTTAATGTTTTATCTTTTGACTGCTAATAAATATTGCATGTGAAATATCTCTTTTGGAACTAAAATAAGTGTGTTTAGAGTCATTTTCCTGCCCGAAATCGGCCAAGATCAAAGCTTCTGACTAGAAGGAAAGGTCTGTAAAAATTGCAATTTTGGTGACTGTGAGGCTTCAAAAAGTGGTTATTTAACATGAGGCACAATCCAATTGACATTTTGAATCATTTTTTGTAAAGTCTAAATAATCAATTCCCTGATGAAAAACGAGGACCCCGGACCTGTCGAAGCTTCTCCAGTTGGTCAGGAATGGTAATTTGTAATGTTAAATCTTTTGAATGCAAATAAATATTGCATGTGAAATAGCACTTTTTGAACTAAAATAAGGGTATTTATAGTCCTTTTTCTGCCCGAAATCAGTCAAAATAGAAGCTTCTGATGAGGAGGAAAGGTTTGTTAAAATGGCAATTTTGGACACTGTGAGGCTTCAAAAAGTGGTTATTTAACATGAGGCACAATCCAATTGACATTTTGAATCATTTTTTCTAAAGTCCCAAAAATTTATTTTCTGATGAAGAACGATGATCCCGGACCTGTTGATCCATCTCAGATCATCAGGAATGGTGATTTTTTTAATGTTTAATCTTTTGACTGCTAATAAATATTGCATGTGAAATATCTCTTTTGGAACTAAAATAAGTGTGTTTAGAGTCATTTTCAAACCCGAAATCGGTCAAGATCAAAGCCTCTGACTAGAAGGAAAGGTCTATAAAAATGGAAATTTTGGTCACTGTGAGGCTTCAAAAAGTGGTTATTCAACATGAGGCACAATCCAAACCTGGCCCGGACAACCTCGGATCATAATCCTTTGCTGACAGTCCTACACTGGTTGCGGGATCGGCCGGCTATTCCCACGTGGCGGCTTCGACCTGACACGCTGGAGGATCCGGTGTTTCGTGCCACCATTGGATCAGCTATAGAGGAGTATTTTCGAATTAACGCCCGTACAGCGTCATCCCTGGTGGTAGAATGGGACGCCTTTAAGGCTGTGGTTCGGGGGCGATGCATTGGTGAGGTGGTGGGAGTACGCAGAGTGTTACTGCAGGATGTCCAGTCGGCAGAACGGCGGGTGCGCGATAGGGAAAGGTTGAGACCGGAGCGCCCGGAAGAACAGGCGGGGCTTCTTGAGGCTCGGGAAGAGCTAGCAGTCCAGATTGAGAAATTGCGGTGTTTTGACTATAAAGCTTACATGGACAGGGCGCATGTGGAACGTGATAAGGTGGGGGCATTGCTGGCCTGGCTGGCCAATCCGGCCCGCAGGGGGACCCCGATAGCAGAACTGAGGGGGCAGGGTACGGAGGTACTATACACCCAAAAAGGCATCAATGACCACTTCTTACAGTACTACGCAGAGCTATATCGGAGTGGGGCGGGCCCTGGTTGTCCAACAGATACAGAATTTTTGCCGGGTGCGGGGCTCCCAAAACTTGTGGCGGCAGATGCTGAGGCGCTGGGTCGGGATGTAGAAGCGGGTGAAGTACGTAGTGCCATAAAGCACATGGCTAGGAACAAGACCCCGGGCACCGATGGACTCCCCATCGAGTTCTATGCAGCGTATGCAGATGTGCTAGTACCCTGCTTGGTGGCACTGTATAATGGGGCGCGCCGAGAAGGGACCCTCCCTGCTACCACGCGAGAAGCCCTCATAGTTCCCCTTCTTAAGCCGGGTAAACCTGCTTGGGAGCGGTCCTCGTATAGGCCGCTGGCGATGCTCAACCTCGACTACAAGATTTTGAGTCGTATCCTGGCTAGTCGATTGATGCCCCATATGTTGCAACTGATCCATGAGGATCAGGCTGGGTTCATTCCCACCCGCAATACTGCAATGAATGTACGCAGACTGATGCGCATCTTGGGTTCTGCCTCCTATGACAAGGAGGAGGCCTGCATATTTGCGGTCGACATTGAAAAAGCTTTCGATAGCCTGGAGTGGCCTTACCTCTTTGATGTCTTGAGGGCTTTTGGGATGGGGGAACGTTTTGTTCAATGGACGGCGCTTCTTTATAGTGCTTCCACTGCTAGGGTGCGGACGGGGGGCTTGATCTCTAGTGCATGCGCGGTCGGTCGGGGAACGAGACAGGGGTGTCCGCTGTCCCCCTTATTATTTGCACTGGCAATGGAGCCCATGGCCGCTCATGCTAGGCTGGGGCGGTATTTTCCAGGGCTACTGGTCGAGGGACGAGAGCAGCACATAGCATTATATGCGGATGACCTACTGCTCTTCTTGCCGAATGCTGGGGAGGCCTTACAGGGGGCGCGGGGTTTGCTGGAGACGCTGGGGAGGGTGGCGGGACTCCGGGTGAATTGGACCAAGTCTTGCCTATTTCCCACGGGCCCAGAGGGGTTGCTACGCCAGGGGGATGTCCCATGGGAATCCCGGTGTTTGCCTTACTTGGGAACCAGGATCTATCATGATCCCGCTGATTTGTTAGAGGGTAACGTGGGGCGAGCGATAAGAGGGGCGAAAACCTGCTTTGAGTTTTGGGGCACTCTCCCATTGTCGGTGGCCGGCAGGGTCGCCTTAGTGAAAATGGTGATTTTGCCCAGATTTCTTTATTACTTTGGGACTCTTCCAATCTGGATTCCGGGAAAGCTATTTGCTCAGCTGACCTCGTTGATTACGGGGTTCATCTGGGGTGCGGGGAGACGGAGGGTAGCGCTGCTTACTCTACAGCGTCCTAGGAGTGAGGGAGGCCTTGCGTTGCCGGACCTGGAGTCCTATTACCATGCTGCGCAGCTCCAGTGGTTCATGAAGTGGGTGGCGGGGCACATCAGGCGTCCGGAAGAACAGGGAGGGGCGGATCCGAGCTGGTCCCAATTATCGTGCGTGCTGCTCCGGGTGCCGATGAGGAATGCCTCACTTCCTCCGGACTTGAGGGTGGTTCGACAATGCTGGGCGCGGTTGGCTAGGAGGGCGCGTGTGCTTATTCCCTATGCACCCGAGATCCCGTTGCGAATGTGTGAGGCGCTACCCCACGGGGGAGACTGGAACCGGTTATTGGCCTGGGAGGAGGCGGGAGTTATGACATTGGGAGACTTGTATGAGGATGGTAACCTGCTACCTTTTGACGACTTTAGGGAGCGGCATGATCTCCCGCGGGGGGACTTCCTATTCCATGCAGCCTTGACTGCGGCCGTCAGAAAGCACTGGCGGAAGGGGATGATGGAGCCGGACACATCTCTTGCCTGTCAGTATGTAGTGATGGGAGCGGGTGTCTATAAGGCGGTGACTTGCCTTTATAGGCGGATTACTGGTGATATGCGGCGACCCCTGGCTGCCCTGCGCGTCAAGTGGGAGGCGGATCTGGGAGCGCCTCTTACGGACAAAAACTGGGAGGAAATCATGGAGCGTCCTTGGAAGTGTACACGAAATGCACGCTTCCAGCTTATACAGTTTTATATCTTTCATAGGGCATACCTTACCCCTCACAAGATAGCTGAGTACTTTGGTGGGCCAGATGCTTGCCCCCGATGTGGTTATAGTGGAGCGACTTTTCTACACATGCTCTGGGACTGTCCGCAGGTGACAGGGTTTTGGGAGGAAGTGGCGACGCTACTCCTGACGGTGACAGAGAGGGACTTGGAGGTAGGCCCGGGGGTCTGCTTGCTACATGGCTTTCCGCATACAGCAAAGACTAAGATCACCAGTAGGTTTATTGATCTAGGGCTGGTCCTGGCCAAGCGGGAGATTACTTCTCATTGGAAGGCGCGGCAGGGCCCTAATTTCTTACGGTGGGCTAGGGAAATGGAGAAATGGGCGGGAAGTGAGGGGACTTATAGATTGTGCTCATTTTCCTGCCCGAAATCTGTAAAAATAGAAGATTCTGTAAAAATGGCTATTTTGGACACTGTGAGGCTTTAAAATGTGGTTATTAAACATGAGGCACAATCCAATTGACATTTTTAATCATTTTTTGCACAGTTCAAAAAAATCAATTTTCTGATGAAAAATAATGACCCCGGACCTGTCGAACCTTCGCCAGATGGTCAGGAATGGTAATTTTTAATGTTAAATCTTTTGAATGTAAATAAATATTGCATGTGAAATATCACTTTTGGAACTAAAATAAGTGTGTTTAGAGTGATTTTACTGCCCAAAATCTGTCAAAATAAAAGCTTATGACTAGGAGGAAAGGTCTATAAAATGGCAATTTTGGTCAATGAGGCTTTAAAAAGTGGTTATTCATCATGAGGCATGATCCAATTATCATTTGGAAACATTTTTTGTGCAGTCCAAAAAACTCAATATTCTGAGGAAAAACGAGGACCTGTCGAACTTTCTCCAAATGGTCAGGAATGTTCATTTTTTTAATGTTTAATCTTTTGACTGTAAAAAAGATTGCATCTGAATTATCACTTTTGTCACTAAAATAAGTGTGTTTAGAGTCATTTTCCTACCCAAAATCGGTCAAAATAGAAGCTTCTGAGGAGGAGGAAAATCTTTAAAAATGTCAATTTTGGGGACTGTGAGGCTTTAAAAAGTAGTTATTCAACATGAGGCATGTGAAATATCACTTTTGTAACTAAAATAAGTGTGTTTAGAGTGATTTTACTGCCCGAAATCCTTCAAAATAAAAGCTTCTGACTAGGAGGAAAGGTATAAACATTTCAATTTTGGTCACTGTGAGGCTTTAAAAAGTGGTTCTTTTGGTCACTGTGAGGCTTAAAAAAGTGGTATTCAACATGAGGCACAATCCAATTGCCATTTTAAATCATTTTTTGTGTAGTCCAAATAATCAATTTTCTGATGAAAAACGATGACCCCGGACCTGTTGAAAATTCTCCAGATAGTCAGGAATGGTAATTTTGTAACGTTGATTCTTTTGACTTTCAATAAATATTGCATGTGAAAGATCACTTTTGGAACTAAAACAAGTGTGTTTAGAGTCATTTTACTGCCCGAAATACGTCAAAATAGAAGCTTCTGAGGAGGAGGATGATCTGTAAAAATTGCATTTTTGGTCAAAGTGAGGCTTCAAAAAGTGGTTATTCAACACAAGGCACAATCCAATTGACATTTTGAATCAGTTTTTGTACTGTTCAAAAAATGCATTTTCTGATGAAAAACGATGATCCCGGCCGGACCTGTCGATCCATCTCAGATCATCAGGAATGGTGATTTTTTTAATGTTTAATCTTTTGACTTCTAATAAATAATGCATGTGAAATATCACTTTTGGAACTAAAATAAGTGTGTTTAGAGTGATTTTACTGCTCGAAATCTGTGAAAATAAAAGCTTCTGACTAGGAGGAAAGGTCTATAAAATGGCAATTTTGGCTTACCCCAGCGAACTTGGGCATATGTTGAGTCGTGTAGTTTCACCAAAATTGCCACCAATTCCAGGGGCATCCCCATTTTCACCAATGCGCTCCATAGTTTTGCACAGGGAACTATGTCAAATTAGGACTTTAAATCCACAAAGGCTGCGTAAATTGTACCCCCTCCAATAATGACCACATGCCAGTAAATTAACACAAACCTGAAAACCTGATCAAGGGTACTAGTATGTGGCCGAAATCCCGCCTGTAATGGTGTCTGAATATCGGTTTCCACAATCCAAGCCTGGATTCTACCCAGAACTAGTCTTGCTACAATCTTCTGAATACAATCTATCAGGCTAATTGACCGATAATTTCCTGGTTGCGACCGATCACCCTTCTTATATATTGGTAGGATTTCGGCACCTGACCAGGTATCAGGAATTGAAGCACCACTAGCTACGGAATTCACCAATAGCTTAATATAGGGTACCCAAAGCTCTTTTCCCCTTACAAACAAGTCAGCAGGTATGCAGTCAAAGCCGGGGGCCCTACCTCTCGGAATTTGCTTTAACACAGACTCAACCTCCCTGTTAGTAAAACACATCTCCTCATTGCAATTAGTGGACTGAAAATGCGCCTCATAGTATGCGGCCCACTGTTCAGGAGCTACATGGTTAGCCGGTGTCTGCTTCGTCTCACCACTACCCCATTTAACTAGCTGCCAAAATGGTGTCATATTCCTTACTTTGCAGGCCGTCAACAGATCTTGCCATTGATCCTCGTCCCATTCCTTTTTTGCTAACAACTGCACTTTCTTGTACCTTGCTCTAGCCTTTCTGATGTTACCCATATATTTAGATCTAATAGTCCTCGATAGGCTTTTATAGACCTGTCTGCAGGAACAGTTATACCAAGAGCCTACTTTCACAGTACGCTGCTTCTTAAAAACACTGCTTTTAATAAAAAACGCAAAATAATAACATTAATATCCTCCAGTAAATCACAGTTGAGAAGTTTGGCTGTTAAACCAATAACCAAGTCCCTCATCTGTGCCAATTCGTCCTCATTATTTTCGATCCTTCCCCATTTGACTCCCCTCATGTCGTTAGTTAATATCATCTCTTCCGTGCTATACTTAACCATCCTGGAATTCAGTTTACAAAATCCCACATCCTGTAGCTTTAGGACCAATGGGTTGTGGTCACTTTCAGTCCGTTTCTGGACCTCCATGTCCAGGATGGTTGACCAATATTCTACCTTAATAAATATAAAATCTATACGACTGTTCTTAATCCATTGTCAAAGGTATTTTCACCCTGCCCATCTGATTTCATCCTCCCATTTACTACCCTCATTCCCCTTTCCAGACAGAAGCCCTTCAGTTGTAATGCGGCCTCTGTCCATTTTTTTATGGGGCCCAATTCTAGCTTTGGAATATTCCATTGTGCATCTTCCTCTTCATACAGGTTCCCATCCTCGTGATCCAGGGGCTCGAAACAACAATTAAAATCACCTGCTATAATCATGTTGCAGGAACCCCCTAAATTTTCCAAATAGCCATCAAGAGCGATAACCACACTAGATCCCTTACCACCCGGCAGCCCTCTCGCATACACATTGATAATCAAATTGTCTGGACCATGAGATGAACAGACTCGTATGGCCATAATATCCTGGTTGTCCATAGGTACTACTTCCACCCTTATCCCTACCTGCTGTGTAACCTAACATGTCAGCCCTCCAATCGGTCTTCCTCCATGTCCCCCAATAGCAGCCTTTGAAAAGTTAAAAAATCCAGGGTGGTAAACTTTATCCAGAAACCAGGTTTCCTGGAATATCCAGACATCAAAGCCATCAATATATGATGACCAATCAATGGACGAAGTTTTGGATGTTAACTCTGCGATTTTCCATGAGGCTATGGTCATATGGGTTTTTGAATTCCCAATACTCGTACTATTAATAATAGTGGATACCTCTTGATCTATTACTTGACCCTGTTCTAATAAACCTTAACTAGGGATACTATTTACTCTACGGGGACATGTTACTACTCTTTTAGTAGTTATATTTATCATATCACTGAGGCCTTTTTCCGACAAGGATAAACATGTCATCTCTTCACTGGTAAGGCTACACACCTTAATATCCTTAGGAACTTCCTTGGGTTCAGACATCGCAATGGTTGTACAAGTTGTACCCAGTCAATCGACTCCTCCAGGGATGTAAAAATATCAAAGCGATTACTTGTGGGCACTGTGTAGTCTTGTTGGATATGTGAGCTAGCAGATCCCTGCCACTCACTAAACCTATGTGTACTCTGCAGTTTATTAAAAAAAACCCTAATGGAAGGATTTTTATATCATCCATTTTGGTAAAGCAATACCCGGCCATTTCCAGTATATGCTGAACTAAAGTTGGTGATCTAAAGCTAAGAACCACGCAGTTACCTGGTAAAGACTTACGTGACTTCCCAACCCATGATATGCTACGTATCATTTTGAACTCAGAGAATAGATGACCTTTAATCCCCGTCCTGTTACCTAGCAGGTGTAAGGCCTTGTTCTTTAACGCTGACCAATGTTCCCGGGCATCATTGGGGAGCCTTGGGACGTTTGCAAGAACCACTGTATATGTAGTTGCTTCCGGAGGGAGATGCAAAAACATGTGGGTTCGTATCACTGGACTCAGGTATCCCTTGAGTCCCACTCCTGGGACCCCTCTCCCCGTTCCTTGACTCCTTTATCATGGGTGTACTCTCATCAGATGGATTAATAGTACGTAGGGGCTCAGAATTTATAACTGTTGCAGTAGAGGATTGCATATTGTAGACTTTTACCGGAATTCCCTTTTGTGCTGTTTCAAATACCCACGCCTGTTGAATGACTATCCCAGCATCCTTTTGTAGATTAGAAATGTTAGGGTTATTTGGTATAGTGCCAAAAATACCCTGTTCAATCTTCTTTAGTCTATCCTCTACCGAGGTCAACATTTTAAGCACCGGATCAATCATAGCTGTAATTTTCACTTCTATCAACAAACATAACTCATCCATGTTAAATGGGGAGGATGGGGGGGGATCAAATGGGCTGTACTACTGGTATAATCGGCAATACTATCTGTTGGCTTTGCTACAAACTGATGTGCGCTTGTTTTACCTAGGGTAGCCATCTTTCGTTTTGTTGGTCTAGGGGGTACTGGATTTGGTTTTGCCGGAGCACGACCTTTCCTTTTTTTGTGGGTGGTTCACCACCCATACCACCCATACCCCCATTAAGTTTCTTACCCCTAGTGGTAACCATAGACGCGTTTAATGAGCATTCCTGAACTTGTAGGGTAGGTATGGTTAATTGCACTAAACCATGATTTGTCACATTAGACTGACTGCTATGCAATTCTAAATCGGTTAAACTGTCCATCGGTTGTTGCAATGACTGCACAGGGGGGCTATAAATACTTGTTGGAATTGAAGGTTCAAGGGATAGCCTACGCTCTGTCAGTTGGATCTCATGCATCAATGCAGATTCGGCCCTGCTAAGGAAAGCATCAGGTGTACCTACGACCCCACCACCCATCTTTCGTTTACTCATTTTGGCAGGGCCTAAGCCCTCAGAATACACAAATACAACAGGTCAGCAAATCAGCAGATCTCAAGACACAACCAAAATGGTATAACTAAAGCTTCCAGTTCAAATGTCAATAGTGTGGCCCAGCCCGGCCTCTTCTGGGCTCAGACGGGCGCAGACAGGCCAACCCTTGGCCCGGGCTTTGCCCGGGCGCAGCCTGGTTACACCCGCGCACGTCCCGCGCTCCAGAAGCCTGCGGCCGCCTTTTGAAGCGCCTCCTAGCGCTTCCTGCTTACGTGGGTAGCCGTGCGGCAAAAGGGAGTTCTGGATGCTGTGGTGCGATGATGGCAGCAGGGACGCCAAGAAAACAGGAGCGGTGAGTCAAAGCGTTGCGGTCTCCTTGGACCGATCACAGTCAGGCAGTAGATTTAAATAAATAGTCAGCATTAACGGGACCCTGGTACTCACTTCATTGCCGAGATAAATGTATCCTATTGCTTGCTGGGCAACGGAGTGGCCCTCATGTCAGACGACATCTTGCTTTAGGTTTATGATGTCAGAGCACCACTGGACCAATTGTCCTTGTGGAATCTGACCCACAGGAGGATGAGATATCAGAAGATATGCAGTAGGTTACATTCTGTATTCGTGACTGCAAGGCAAGTAGGAGGGGGAATGGTAAAGGACTCTGAACCACTCAAAGCACTGGGGCCTTTTTGAAAGTGGGATGGAGATACAAAAACAGAGATTATCCTTAATACAATCCATCTAGAGTATCAGAGTCCAAGATACAGAGTGCTGGGGAAGAGGTTAAACGAGCTTCTTTCCATGAGAATGTAACACTGTCGTTCCAAAGTGAGATAGTGTATTTCAGCCTCAAAGGCAGCAATTTCCTCAGATGGTTTATTGCTAGCACCAGGATCTAAAGCTGGCTTTAGTAGCCTTGGAGGCAGTCAGTCTTTTATTAACTATCATGACCAACACAATGTGATCCATATTACTTCCATCTTGACAGAAATTGGCCAGTTTAGATGCCAGGCTTGCATGAAGTTCTGCAACTTTATTGATAGAGGCTAGGTTGCCCACTTCAGCAAAAACACCTCTGAATTCTAGGAGGACTGGGACTCAACTTCTCGGGTGATTGCTTTATTACCCCCATTTTATTATTCTTCTGTTATTAGAAAGTATTATCCTATATAGGAGAGGGGCTACTGGCTGGGGCAATACCTGAATCCGGCACCTTCAATACCAAAGCCAAGGCGTTGTGTTCGCTATTGTGCCGTGAAACAACGGCAAAATCGAGAACCCTGGGCTATGATCTAGTCTCCACTAAGCTGTAGTCCAGGAGAGAAGCATGGCCATTTCTGTTAAATGTTGGTTTCCCTGGCGTGTCTGATATTGTGCGGCCATTACATGCTCTCAGTGAGTGGGTTAGCGTTATGGCATTGCTTTGGAGTGCCAAAGAGGACCAGGCCCTGATCGGCAGGATTTGCGAATCAGGGATTGACCATTGGGAGTCCTCTTCATTGGAGATTGGATCAGGAATGCCAGGAAGGGGCTCAAATTGACAATTAAAATCACCCCCAACGATCAACCTCCTATCGGGGCAACAGTAGGAATCAAGGAGTTCAGTACATCAAGGGGTGGCGATTCCTTGCTCAAACTTACAGGTCGAGAGTAGACATTAATAAGAGCAAGCTTCAGCTTAGTTGGGAAGCTAAGTGTTACACATAGGATATCGCTGGACGAAATGTTCAAGGGTCTAGCTATACAGCCCACGGGTGAGCCAACGCAAATACATAAACCCCCGGACGGTCTACCCCTCTCTCTTACAGTGGCTGGAATATTAAATGACGTGAATCCCACCCTTGTGTGGTCATCCCGTGCCCACGTTTCCTGGAACATGCAGATGTCATACTGCTCCACAAAAAGCCCCCATTCGGGGCAAGACAGTTTACTTTTTAGGCCAGCAACGTTCCAGGACAGGATCTTTAACTTGCTTCCTGTATATGGCATTTCTCTAGGGGCATCAGGGGGGTGAGCGTCAGGGGTAAAGGTACCATCTGGTTGAGTCAAGGTGGGACCATCAGATGTTGTGGTGGGTTGGTTTGCCCTAGAAATATTAATATTGGGAGGAGCAGAGGGTATGGAAATCTCCATATAGACTCTATCTATTGTGTATTTCATTTCTTTTATAGTGCTAGTCAGTCCAATGTAGGGTGTTGTGCACTTTAGCTCACACACATTGTTCAGAGACAATGACTCTTATATGTATGTAAATCAATGTATAGGAAATGTTAATTATGACAATGGGGGCTGCGAGGTGTAGGAGTCACATGTCATCCATACTGGTAGGAACTATATGCAGGGCCACTGGAATTATGCAGCAGGGGAGGGCCAAATTATGCTGCAGGCTTGACTAAACTATTTGGCAAGAAAAGGGAAATTCTGCAGCTGCAGATTTTGTGATAGTATACATTATTTTCTCATGTTTACACTTTTTAACACTTTCTGGGCATATTTTGGACCTTATTGGTACCCGTATAACCCCCAAATATAGCAATATGCACAAGAAAGGTGACCAGTCAACCTTTCCAAAGTGCCTTTGTAACCATTCACGTCGTCATGTTTTAAAATCTCATACAGAAGATAGGCATCCCCTGTACAATTACTAACCACCAATCTTCGTTTTTAACTTTGCAATCACCATTTTGGGTAGAGAACAATAAAAACATAACTCACAACATTTTGCGCATCACTTTAGCTGCATGGGTAAAGTGGGGGGAAAAAACATGCGCCGGTGGCTAGCCTTTTGGCTTTGTCAATGCATGTTATTTTCTTGTGATTTTTGTACAACTAGATTGTTGGTAAAGTTGGTGGTCCCTTGAAAATATATATTAAAATTTTGTGGCTAAAAGCAAAATCTTTTTGGGGCTCTAAAAGCATGCATTGCCAGAGTAGTCCATGGCACAGAGGAGATTTCTTTGTATGTGGAAGCGCTCCGTGTGAAACAGTAGAATGCAGTCACTCATAATTAAATTAGCTAGTGGCTGAAGTGTGCTGACATAATTCCCCATGCTGTATGTGGTAGTAAGTGAAAGAAAAATAATGTGAATATCACAACAAACGGCTGTGAGGGAAGAGGGTTGACTGATATATTAGACATAGACGTTTAGTAAAATCTTAAGGTTTTGGCTAATGCCAGATCTAAAAGAAAAAGACCTTATCAACTTTAAGATGACTAGCTGGGAGCTTGTATGCATTTATCTTCGAGTACAAACAGTTTTCTTTGTTCTTTCTTGTATGTTGGTGGTCATGTGAAGAGAGTATTGTTCAGACCAAATTGAGAATTTTGAAAACGCAGTATTTCTCCGATTGATGTCTAGCAAAGGTTTTGATGAAGCCCTAGAATTAACACCTGGTTGCAATGTTTGAGGATCTAATTTCCGTTTGCTTTTTTTTAACTGTTTAAACTCTTATTTATTTTTTTGCTAAAATATTAAACATTACTTCTGAACTGAGTTTCCCAGCCTCATGCAGTTTTGCGCAACTAGACTACTGCAATGCAATATACATGTAAATGATCTCACATATTGCATTGCAGTAGTCTAGTTGTGGTTCAGAAGTAATGTTTAATATTGACAAATAAAAAAGAAATACGAGCTAAACAGTTAAGGTTAAAAAAAAGCAAACGGATCTAATAGTAATAGTAGATCTTTTTAAATCAGATGTGGGTGGTATAATCTACTGGCTCCAAGTGAGTCAATCGCCTTCAAGGCACGTTAAAGGCAGACGGCCCATTGTCATTCTTTATGTGATGATCAGCAGCAGACAGAATGACAATGGGCCTGTCCACAGTCTGCTCGAGGTCGGGGAGGGGCTGCTGCAGTCTCTAGAGTTCAAAGAGAAGTGCGAGAGGCCCCAAGTGAGAGAACGTTTAAACTCCTGGGAGTTCTCGCAGGGGAACAGCACAGCCTGCTGTAATCGTGATAATTACAGACCAAAGACCTAGGATGGTGGAGGGAGGTGGGAGGCTGCCTCCCTGCTCAGAACACATGGGCGTCCGCTACTGCAACGTGCGCTGCCTGAGTGATAATACCACATTTATTTTATTTATTTATTTATTTTATGCATTTCTATATAGCGCAGACTTTACCCGAAGGTGTCAGAGCGCTTCACAATAGGAACAGCACTGATACTCGCGCAATGACTACACTCCACGCTGTTACTTGAAGCGTAAAAGGTCATTTTATTAGGACAAGGTTGCAATCATTTAGACTTATTAACAGTACATCAATGCAAGAAATATACGTTCCCATCCCATACCCACGCAGTCTCCATTCTGCCTTCTCAAAACCATCTCACCGGTTTGACTCTTCCCCATTCACTCAATAACCTCCTTCCTTTACCCATTCTCACCTTCACTTGCCCTCCAAGCATCCTCTGTTGACTCTGCCTTCATTGCTCATTGCCTCCCGCGCCCCGCTATCAGTCACCTGTGTACCGTTCTCCCCCCCGAACCCGTATGTGACTCCCCACCCCTCCAAAGTACCGCCAACCAGGGAACCCCCGTGGGGCGGTTACCTGCCCCACCCCCCCCACCCACAGTCCTGAGCACCTTTCGCCTCCTACTAGCTGACCCTGCGGCCCCCTAGTGGACAACCATCCACCACCTCACCCTGTGTCCTGTAGCAAAAGTACCATTCTTGGGACAAACGTTAATCGAGAAAGGTGCCCATCCGACGCGGGCCCACGTGCCCTTCAGTCCTGTGCGCCTAAAAGCTGCCCCACTCTGCAACACCCGGTGAATGACCATCCACCTAAACATGCGTCCCCTGCAAGTCAGGAACGTTTTGGGGCCAAACCCCAACAAGGAAAGATGCTCTGAATGCGGTGATAGTCCATCACCCACCTGTACCTGCGTGCCTTGTAAATAAATAACATCCCATGGCGGCCACTCCCTGCCATAAACAGCGCCCCCTAACGCAGTGAACAACCATCCACCACCTGGACCAACACCCGTATAAACCAGCAACATGTCCGGGCCAATCACTTGACCGAAAAAAGGTGCCCCCTCTCGCGGTGAGCGACCATCCACCACATGGCCTGCATCCCGTGGAACCGGTAACCTTTTAAGGGCCAATCCCTGTCTGCAAAAAAGGCGCCTCCCTCACCGTGAACAACCAGTCATCACCTGGACCTGGGTCCCATGTACATGCAACATTTGTCAGGCCCAATCCTTGACCAAGAGACAATTGCCCCCCTCGCGGCGAACGACCGTTCACCACTTGTACCTGTGTCCCATGGAAGCAAGCACCATCTGCGTGCCAATCCCGGTCCACCACAAAGGTTCCCCCAATGCAGTGCCGCCCATACGCCACCCGGACCTGTGTCCTAGCAAAACAAGCAACCTTTTTGGGCCAATCAATTAGTCACCCAAGGTGCCCCCCCCCTTTCGAGGTGAACGACCATCCACCCCTTGTACCTGCGTCACTTGCGTCCCTTGTTAAACAATAAGATTTTTGACAACTCCTCTTCTGTAAAAATGTGTCCCCCAACGCAGTGAATGACCATTCGCCACTTGGGCCTGCCTCCTGTACACTGAACATTCTCGGGCCAATCTTCGTCCATGGGAGGTGGCCCTCGTGGATGACCATCCACCACCTGCACCTGTGTCCCAATGTAAGTGAGGAACAGTCCCCGACCATTCTTTGACCGTGACAGGTGCCCCCCCTTGAACAAGACCCCCTTTCCATTTCACCTCAAAACAGTCATCACCAGTGTGCCATGACCTGGCCCTCCAAATCCATAATCCATTTTCTGCAAAGCACAATTCATGCACGTGACCAGGTTACCCCATGCTCCGTTCCCTTGAACCCTATCCCCAGCCAAGCATCCTAGGATAACGCCAGACCTGACATATCCCAGTAAACTTTTTCCCCAGCATGTATCCTCAGATCGGGGCAACCTCATATTTCCTGCGACCCAATGTCAGCCGTACTGGCAACAAACACCCCCCCCAAATTTCATTCGACTGATTCCCCCATCATCTCACAGCCCGATGATTGTGGTCCCTACCCATTGATGTCTGTACATTGCTAGTGCGCCTCCTGTGCTGTCCAAATGCCAGGAGAATGACCACCCCATCAAGGCAACTGCCCTGGCTCCCGCTCTACTTCCAGGTCCTATGGTAGAAAAAGAAAGGTTAGTCCTGCAAAAAATGCATCTTGGTCCCCATCCCTCTTACGGCAGTCGTCCTAAACCCATCCGAAAAACCCATACCCAGTACCTACGTTGCCACAGACACCGTACCGTACTCCCGTCGTCCCAAGTCAGCAGCCCCCCCCAGGCCCCCTCTTGACACCACGGCCATTACCGCCTGAGTACCCAAGAACCATACGCCTCCGCAAGATAGCCCCGCCACAAAACACCCTGCCGACGCACGAGGCCAATTAAGACCAGTAGAAATGCCTCTCCTCTTCGGAAAACAACGTCCCCCCCAACGTCCTTCACCCTCAATGCCCTGTTATTTTGACACACCCCCTGCCCCCGAACAAACCGTCACCAACAATACCGCTACACCCAGCCCCAACTGCCCAACGTCCGGGAACACCTCTTTCACATCTGTACTGCACCGCCGCTGCTCTGCTCGAAATGCATGTGCTCCATTTGACACCCCCAACCGCCCGGCACTACCCAACCTGTCCCTCACTAACAGCCCCCTTATGTGCAGCTCCACCTGTACCATAAACACCCGCCTCCAGGGCACGCAGTACCAAACACCCAGTTACGAAAAAACAATATCATAGCACAGTGGCTCTATACCTCTACCACAGCGTTCCATCTTCCTGCCTCCCCCCCCTCCTCGGCCATCCCCGCACAAACCCCACGTTACACACCCTTGTCAGATCATGCGCACTTGTCAAAACAATGGCCACCCGAGCCTCCACCTGCACCCCTGCACACATGCCTCGGGCCCTCAGAATCTCCTCGTTCCCCCGCCGAAAAACACCACCCCCTATAATACCGCAAAAATTACCCTGTCCATGTAGACGCGTCAGTCGCCCGTCGCCTTAATACTTTCACCCCACGTACCCCTTGCATAGCACCGTCAAACCCGTGTTCTCACTGTCGTAGACCGTGCCTTCCATCCTGCACTCTACTCAAGTGACCCCCCCTGCCCTCAGGAAAATGCATTGCAACAAGTCCCAGATACTAAACCCTTGTACCTTCCTTTATAGCATGTCGCAACCGGCTCCCCCCTGGTGTGGACAGCCTATCCGACAAGCCCATACACCGCGCATACGATGAGCTATGATGTGAAGCATGCCTCCTCCTACATCGTGCACCAAAAACCTGGCTTCCTCTCAGGAGACATCGAGTGCCATGAACCCATGGCCTCCAGTTAGCCAGGAAGGACACCGTGGCCCCCGACCTCCCCCCCCCCCACCCCCGATCGGCCACCCTTGGTTGCCATATTGTCCTCTCTGACCCATGCCACCCAACATTGGGTTCCCATCATTTCTCCTGCAGCAGCAGCACTTATATCACCGCAACACCCCCCCCCACACTCATAGCACACCTGAGCTGACCAGCCGATGTTCCAGCAAAAAGCTTTCTGCTTCCCCAGGCCTCAGCCATAATCCCGTACCTGAGAGTTGATCCAGTACATCTTCCGGTTGTTCGGAGCTGCAGCTCCCTAAGTGGGCGTGCCTGCAGGTCATTCCATGGCCGTCCTTGATCCCTGCAACCACAATGAAACAGTCCGGTTACCATGCACCCTCCCTCCCCCCGCAGCAACCCACTCGGCCACAGCCCTTTTCACTACAACTTCCATTCCACACGTCAACCCCATCACACACTATCCCAGAGCCCACTTTGCCCTTCACAACCACGCCATCCGACCCCCACTTTTTCTTCAACATCCATGCCAACTCTCACGCATTATATTTGTAACATTGTCCGACTAAGAAAGCTCTATTGGTCGCTGCGCGATCCCCCGACGGAGGGCAGGCCGCCGCGGACCCCCCTACTGCTTCTGGCCAGCGCTCTGAGGCCGTCGTGCACCCCGCTGGCATCCCCTTACCGCTGGGCTCAACCACCGGCCTTGGTCCCCCCCACCGGTTCGCCACAACCAGGTGGGCCCAAGCACCACCGGGCCTCGTGCCATGCTGGCAGGCCTCTGTCCCGGATACCCCTCACAGCGCCACCTGCAAACTCCGACAGCAACCCGACGCCCGACCCCCCACCTCCCTCCCATGCCGTAAACCCCCGGCTGTCTCCAGTGCACCATGAACCAAATAAATGGTGCAGGCTCCAAGAATTGATGGGCCCATACCTCCACCTCACTGCTGGGAATGGATAGATGCATGTGGGCTCTACTGCCGGCTCTGAGCATCGTCATTAAAAGATGCTCACATTCCTCTACATACCCAAATTTATACGATGCCTGCTACGGACATAATGTGCCCCTTATGGAATGAAGGAATGGCATGCCACTGAAAGACGAGGAACCGCTGCTGCAAAGACTCATCCCAGTGCTTAACCTGGGCCCGATCTCGCCCTCCCCACTGGCACCCCGACTCAAGGCCCCCCCCCCCCCCCCTCCCTCCCTGCCTGCCGCCGTACCCAAGCGTGTGGATGCGCTGAAACCCCCACCCTCGCTACGGGGCCCTCAGCAGCCGCAAACTCTGGCTCCAGCCCCATCCACCCCCCCCCCCCCCCCCCCCACGGGCGAAGGCAGCATTTAACTGCAACAGCCGGCTCCCCCTCCCCCGATTACAGAACAGGATGCCCCCTCTCTACCTGCCACATCCGACGTTCCCGGTGGTGGCTCCTCCTCACAAGCCACCACCGCCGCAGCACACGAACCGTCCATCACACGTGCACAACTGTCCACGCGACACTCCAGGCCTGCGCCTGCTTGACACGCCCGGCCGTGACCACTCCACCAGACCCGCTCGGACTCTCGCACACATTGTGGCCAAGCCAGCTGCCGCGCCGTATGTCTCCCTTCGGGGCATCGCAAACAGAGACACTCTCCCTAGCCCAGCCGCGATATATTGCTAATCCCGGACCACCAGCCAATAACCAAATCGGCCTCCTGCCCCCAGCCTCCCTCCAACCTACAAACTTTCCTAACAAACTTTCTAAAACCTCCCGGTGGTGCTCAGGTGTCAGGAAGAGGTCGGATCTTCCTCTCCTGACACCTTATATGCCCTCCCAATCCCACCCCTTCCTTTAACCCCTTTAGTCCCACCCCCACCTTGTCCTTCGCTATTGCGCGAATACCCCGGGGGAAGACTAGTCTGCGACCTTCACGTCCCGCGGGGCCGCAATGAGGAGAAAATTACAAGTGAGCATGTTACAAAAGCAAACGTTACGTTACATGAGGCAATAGTGACAATTGTGCAAGTATCAGGAGCAAACAAAATACAAGAGGTACTGGGCCAGCACCGGATGCCCATGCTCCTTTCCGTACGTGTAAAAGTGAAACACAGCACTCTCTAATCAAAGTGGAGTTTGTCGTTTTGGCAATTACTAAGAGGGGTATATGAGATGGAGATTGCCCTATCCAAGGCCAGGGGCCTCTCCTCCAAAAATAGAACTGAACGATTGTGGCTCTGTCTACAATGGGATTAAGTGTTACAGACTGTAAACGTTTCTTTTTGTTTGCATTTATACTGCCTTGATGTCTTGTTATGCTATGTAACTTCTTTCCTTTCCTCTTTTGGCAAAATAAAAAAAAAAAAAAAAAAAAAACAAAGTGGAGTTTGTGTGATTCATATATGTGTGACATAATACTCTGCTGATGTGTTCCAAAGAGTGAAAACTACTGCTACCATGCACATTCCATTCGTGGAATTTAACTGTGACCTTTTGCGTGTTGTGTTACTATGAAGCATCTCAACGTGCCGTGTAACTCAATCAGATGTTTAACATGCTTAAAGCAACTCTAAATCCCACATGGACTTTCAACAATGCCAGGAAGGTTGCTTCCTTACTAGCACCTGTTCAAAGCCAAAATATAAAACTACGTCATAAAGTGTTCTCTAGGTGTGTGATATCTACTAATCATTTAGGCTCCCTATGCCTCAAGGGTTGTTGCAGGAAGGCAGTACTCCAGCGTCACAATCTGCACATCAGGGTAAATAAAACAAAGGGAACAGGATCAGTGCTCGGTCTGTATCATGTAAAAGCAAAACAGGTATGTACTATGATCTCGAACAAGTGTCCTATTTACTACATCCTTGGATAGTGCCTGGTATTGCACCTGACTCTAGTCCCGCAATCCCCGAAATGTAGGTGTCATGTCAAGTGACTGGCTTATCTGCTCCGTCATCTATGCCATACGGGCTTTAAGTGGGATGAAAAAACTGGGGGGGGGGGGGGGGGGATCTCCCAAAGTGGCGTGGTCAGTGTTATTGGGGGCGTGGCTTAAAATCAGGTCAATTGTAGATCTGTGCTTAGCATAGTGTGCCGCCTGACTAGTATTTTGCTGCTTCTGTCACTGCATCCAGATATCTAATACAGCAAGTAACATTATACCTACAACAAGCCAGGGATACTGGCTTAGTCAATCGCTGTTAGCTGCATAAGATAAATAAGCAACAAGTATGGCTTTGTTGTATAGCATATTGAAAATGCTTCAGTTCTGAAATGATGAGACTGAACAAACTATAATGAGTCTCTTTGAAGTTACATCAAAGGCAGTGAAGGGTGGTACTGCTGCAGAGTTAAGATTTATGTTTTTTCACCGAGGATGGTGCAAAAGTAGAGAGACCAATAGAGAACCGTCTCAGCACCTGCTTTTTAGAACTGCTGGTGCTCAGCACCGGGAAAACCCGGTCCACTTAAAGCCCTGCCTGACGTGATGGTGCCGCAGTCACTCAGCTTTTCTTTTATTGCCTTTCTCTATGGTCTAATGTATAAATTGGAGTGACTATTCAAGACTTATACTGCACTTACTGTTTTGTTACTAATTATAAAATTATATCAACATAAGGAGCGCGTTGTGAATGTGTGGGATGTAACTCGTAATGCAGTGTTGACCCCTCGCCCTGTCACGTGATTCAAGATGCAACTGTTTGCTTTTATGGTTCAAATCGTTTTATTGCAAGTTTTGTAAAACATAGCCTCACCTACATCCAATGGCTGGTGAGGGGCAAAATATGGATAAGAGGGGGTGGAAGGAGATTGTGGGGGTGGGTCAGATTAAAAACTTGGAGTGGTTAGAAGTAATGAAGGGTCACCCGCTGAAGTGCCTCATTTATGGGGATTTGGGGTAGGGCAGTGCAACAAGTCACCTTGCTGCGCTGCCCTACATCAAAGTGAAAGGGCAGGAATGCAATGTATTTATCCAATACAGTGCACTCTCGTCCTTTCTCCCTGTTCTGGCGCCGTTTCGGCAGCCTAGCACCAATGCAGGCACCCTTGCACCATGCATATAATGCGTACTAATTCAGAGAGGGTTTTAACTTGAAGCTACAGATGCATACAGAATTGTAACTATATTTTGACAAAGAACATGAAGAGACTAGCCTGTGTTCCTCTAAAGCCTTGAGAAAGATCCAGGCATATCAGCCAGAGGGGGTGAAACATGTGTTGGCTGTTCCTAATGCCTGTTACTAGCATATTTCTGTCCTAGGCCTCCATCGTCGTGTGAGTGATACAGGAGAGATCGACCCCAGGCGGGCAATGTTTTTTTAGGTAGCCAAGGGGACTTTACAGATGTGCATTCCTGCTATGGATTGGTCTATGAAACACCAGTGTCTTTCGGAGAGCATCTGTTCCATTCCACCAAGTATCTGAGCTGGATTGCTAAATAGTAATGAGTGAGGTGGGGAATACCAAGGCCGCCCCCTGCAATGGGTAAATATGTCCACTTTATAGTCATGTGTGGTTTGTTGCCATACCAAATGTAGAGTGTCTTTGATGTGTTGGAGTTTATTTCATGGGGGGAAGGGGGGGGGGGGGGTAATGGAAGAGTCTGCATAATGTACAGTATCTTGGGTAGTACGGTCCTCTTTACAGCAGCAATCTTGCCCACCCAAGAGAGAACCCCAGCTTGCCAGCCCTGAGATCCTGTGTTGAGTGGTAGGATTAAATTAAAGGCATGGGTTTTTGGATATTTACTTTAAAGCCACACACCTACCTAAATGCATCCAGTTCTCCCAGGAGGGCCAGGATAAAGGTGCATGGCTGAGTCAGGGCGATCATGATGTCATCAAAGTTTAGTGGTATTTTGTGTTGGCCGAAGGTAATGCCTCTAGTCTGTGCATTCGCCCAGATCTGTTCTTTGAGCAGTTTCATATTTAGGGCAAAGAGGATGGGGATGGGGCAACCCTGGTGGGTGCCTCCGGCTATTGTCAAAGGCTGGGAGACTAGGCCATTAAATTTCACTCAAGCTGTGGGGCGCCAGCATAGCTCCTCCAGACCCATCTTAGAAAGCACTTCTCAAGTCAGATATTGTTCATGACCTGGGGAAGAAGTGGCCAGCGTACTCGGCCGAATGCCTTCTCGGCATAGATGAATAAAAATAGTGCCAGGACACACAAGGGTGCAGATTGTTCATCATGAGGCAGAGGAGACAGTGTCGTCACTATAGCAAAGTTCTGGGATGATCCTGCCTGCTCAGGGTCTATCAGATCCTGCAGCTATTGTGAGTTTGGGATCCCAGTTTGCAGTTGAGTAATCGGCCAGCATTGTTGCTCCCTGCGTAAAATCTGTGTATGGGGGGAAACAGTGTTTACAACTCTGTAAACACAACACGGTACCTTTACCACACGTGCCATTACATCGCAGGTTGTATCAACGACTTGCTGTAGGGAGCGTGCAACACCAGGGAGTGTGTTGGATTTTAAATCCAACACCTTCCCTGCTTTTTGCGCGAACTGGAGTAGGAATAGTAATTAATACTATTCCTAAGTGCAGCACGCCACCTACAGTAAGTCGCTGAAAAGACTTGTGATGTAATGGAATGCTAGGTAACAACACAGTCGTCGTAACAACCGCGTTGTAAAGCCATGTTTAGTGAACGTGTGTGATGTAACATCATGCATTCGTATGGTGCATAGAGGAGGAAATTTGGCTCTGTCCCAGTCAAGAGCTTTGGCCACTTTGTGGCAAGTGTGAGTTGCCTAGGCACTCTGTGGATACCTGACCTTTTGTGTTCCTCCTCAAAGGTTTTAACTTGATATTCTAGCTCTGTGTGTTTGTCTCGTCTTGTTTTATTGAGTTGCGAGGTGATGGATAAAAAGGTTCCCATTGTTCCCCTTGGTTTTCCAGCAACAAAGAATACCTGAATTTCAATATGGTATAGTCTGGGGAAATGCATAGAGTGAGTGCACGCATCTTTCACAAGTGAGAGTTGTAGAAGGCACACTACAGTAAGTAGTTAGTGTAAGGAAAAGGGATCTTGACATGCCTGATGAAAGCCGGATGGCATATTGGGTGAGAATTAACCGGCTGAAACATGTTGACCAATGGAAATGGGAGCAATTAACAGGGTGCCCTATGAATAATGAGGCTACGGGCTAGGGTACATACACTCTTAGGCATTTTAACAATTGAGTAGCATCTCAAAGTATACTAAAAACACACATCAAAGTGCTTCCTCTGTAAGTGGGGTTGAGTCTGTCCGGTGTTGATTTTTTAGAACCATAAAACATGACAACACAGGAGAGATAGGAGATTAAGTGGTGAGGAGTATGCAGGTAGATTATCCACAAGAAAGCCAATTTACAGAAGGTAAATGCCTTGTTCTTCTGATGGATACTTCTAACTGCAGGTTCCTCACCCTTTGTCACAGGAATAACACATGTTTATGCACAGGACAATCCATTTCGATACATTTTGTTATCAAACTGCCCTTTCTATCTTAGCTCTGATGTATCAAACAAAAAACTGCAGTGTTACTCTTTAGCCCAATCAATGTAAAAATTAAGGGTTGTCTTCAATCCAAATGATGAAAACGCTCATCCTCTTTAGAGTATTATAGCAGAGAGAAAAAAGGGGGAAGAGTTATAGTTTCACGTGGAAAGGTGATAACCACTTTTGGTAGAAAAGGTGCCTGTCACGAGGGGAGCCAGTCCGGACCCCCAGAGATAGAAGAGATGAATAGCAGGACTATACCTCTTGCACCTCTTTCCCCGCAGCATCCCAAGAACTGGAACCAGGAAGAACCAACGCTTCCACGACCACAGGAGGAAGCAGGACCCTGTTTCTTTAATTGGGCCGAGTTCGCGGAAGGTCCCGCCCCCTGGGACGTCACCGCGTCAGAGGCCCCAAAACCCGGAAGGCAGGAGAAGGAAACGGAGAGACCTGAAGGGGAACGCGAGAGCGAGGGACGAGAGGACCGAGCCAAGGAAGAACCCCCGACAGAGGCGACCTTCAGAGACGATTCCCTTCCCAGACCAACAGAGCCAGGAGGCCAAGGACACCACGCACCGCCCAGCCACTCGTCAGGAGACGCGTGGCTCACCCAGGTACGGGCGCGAGTCTCGGGTGGGTAGGGAGGAAAGGTTTTAAACTCCCGTGATCATGCCGTCAACTTCCTTACACCCCCTCTCCCTGAGCACTATCGACACAGGGCATCCCCTTACCTTTTGTTTGGGTTATACTGTTTTGGGGAATTGTGCACCGTGTGTCTCCTCACGACCCTACCCGTTCACCACTTACGGCAGGACCGTCGACTGAATACAAGTCCTTTCTTTTTTTCTTTCTTTGCATTTGCCTTCCGGTCCGGCGGCCGCCACGGGAGCACCCTGGAGTGGAGGAAGGAGTGAAGCCCCTTTCAAAGAGGACGCCGATCCCCAGATAACAAGCCGGAACTCACTTTGCCATACTATAGACTGCCTCCCAGGAGGAAAAGACTGTTAAGGACAATAGGGCCAGCATAAAAGCAGTACCTGTGTCCGTGAGTTCCTCTAACCCGCTTACACTGGTGGAGAATGCAGGCATAGAGGCAACCATCTGTACTAAAAAGATGGAGGAGTTATTACAGCACCTAGTGAAAGGGCAGGAACAATTAGGATGGGCCGTGGAACAGCAGTTAGCCTCCACCCATGCCGACAGAGAAGCATTTAAATCCACACTGTCTGTCCAAATGGAAGGTTTGCAAAAGGTGATAACAGAACCTCAGACCAACCCCTACCGGGAACCCAGAGGTCCCCATCCCGGTCCCTCGGGGGTATCTCTCCACAAATACGTACCGGGAGAAGATCCAGACGCCTTTTTATTAAATTTTGAGAGGGCTGCACATGCTTGCGGTTGGCCCCTGGAGAAGTGGCCATTCTTTCTGGCACCACTTTTGTCCGCTGAGGCTCAGGCGGCATATCAGGTGGCGAACGCCTCAGGGAACGTCCCCTACGCCTCCATCAAGACTGTCATACTGGATCACCTAGGCCTAGACTCAGAGGCCCATCGCGTAAGGTTTAGGAAGGAGCGAGGCGCACCAGGGGAAAACCCAAAGACTTTATTTTTTCGATAGAAAATGGCTGCTAACAAATGGCTAACCCCGGCGGTGTCATCCAAAGAAGATATCATGGATAAAATATATTTGGAAGAATTCCTGGAGGCACTACCATATACCACTCAGAAATGGCTGCGGCAGCACCCCGGCTTAACGACTGAACAAGCCGTGGAGATGGCGGTTACTTTCGCCAGAGCTCAACCCCGGTTGCACCCCTGGGAACCCGACAAAACCTCTTGCAGGGCAGAGAAGAAAACCCGACCTAGTACTGAAGCATATCAACCCCGCCCCTACCAACCGGAGATCCCCAGCTCCCGGGGCCCGCAATGTTTCGAGTGTGGGACCCGGGGCCACATCGCCAGACTATGCCCGCAAAGAAAGATGTCAGAAGAGCCCATGGAAGTAGGATACCTCCCCAAGACTGTTCTGTACTCAGCGGAATTAGGAGGAGCCTATCACGTGAGAGTAAGGGTGAATGGGGTGGAGGTTAGGGCCCTCCTGGATTCGGGCTGTAAACAGTCCGTGATAAACGGGGTATTCATCAGGGCTCACCAGATCCTACCCAACTCCTCGGTGTATATCAAGTGTGTCCATGGGGATATTAAAGAGTACCCCGTAGCCAACATAACTCTGGAAGTGGCTGGGGGGAAGACATATTCTGTGAAGGTGGGTGTCCTCGAGACTCTCCCCGAAGAGATAATAATAGGGACGGACAATCCCACCTTCCTCGATTTATTCACGCATGCTCTCCATCTATCCGCTCCCCGGTATCGGAAGGAAAACCAAGTCCTCCCCTCTGTGCCGGCATTACTTTCCCCCAAACCTTGGGCCACAGATAAAAGTTTTAAATTCGCACAGGCTAACGACCTCACTCTGTTCAATGCATGGGAACAGGCACACGTGGGGCAAGATAACCCTGACCCCCGATATCCCCACTTTCTCATCAAGGAGGGCCTTCTTTATAGACAAGGTGATAAGGAGGCCCCCCATCAACTTATCATACCAGTTTGCTTTAGAGAGCAAATCATGTTCTATGCTCATACCCACCTGCTAGCTGGTCACATAGGGAGCGAGAAAACAACCCAAAACATCCTGAGGCACTTTTATTGGCCAGGCATATATAAATACATCAAGATCCATTGCCAGTCTTGCGACGTGTGTCAGAGACATAGCCACCGTCCTCCCGCCGTACCCCTACAACCACTCCCGATAATAGGTACCCCGTTTGAAAGGGTGGGGATGGACCTGATAGGGCCCATACCTAGAACCAGGAAGGGTAATGTGTACGCGCTGGTAATCATAGACTATGCCACTAGGTTCCCCGAAGCTTTTCCCCTGAAAGCCCCTACTTCTCAAGCCATAGCGGAAAAGCTAATTGTACAATTATCCCGGGTGGGGTTCCCGTGGGAGATCTTGACAGACCAGGGCACTCCCTTCGTCTCCAGGCTGATGCGAGACGTATGTAAAATGTTGGACCTCCGTCACATTCACACCTCAGCGTATCACCCCCAAATGGATGGACTGGTTGAGCGCTACAATGGCACCCTCAAGTCCATCCTCAAAAAGATGTTGTCAGTGAACGGGACAGACTGGGACCAAGTACTCCCCTTAGCCCTTTATGTCATCAGAGGGCAAAAACAAAGTAGTCTCAGATGTTCGTCATTTGAGTTGTTGTACGGACGCCAACCACGAACGCTCCTCGAGATGACTAAGGAAGCTTGGGAAAACAAAGAAACAGGAGAAGAACGGACCATACTGGAACATAGCCAGACCCTAAAAAACCAGTTGAGTAAGATAAGAGAGCTGGCCTACTCCTGCTTAGCGAAGAGCCAAGAGAAACAAAAGAAAATCTATGCCAAGGGGAAGCGCTGGAGACGACTAGAAGTGGGAGAGTGGGCTCTTGTCTTACTACCCTCAAGTACAAAAACATTCCAGGCAGAATGGAAGGGGCCGTATAAGATGGTTAGAACGGTAGGAAAGACGAGCTATAAGATCCAGCTCACCGCCCAGAAAACCCAGATCTATCACATCAACTCTCTGAAAAAGTGGATAGGGCCGTTACCCCAGAATACACATCTCGTTATACCCACGAGAGCCCCCTCTGCGTCAACAGTGGAGATGCTAGTGATAAACGATGACCTAAGAAAACAAGAACAAGACGATTTACAGAACCTGTTGCTCCCTTTTGCCCCCTTGTTTTCCGACCTTCCAGGGAAGACCTCCATAATAGAACATCGGATAGAAACCCCAACTGGAGCCGTGGTGAAACAAAGGCCTTACCGGATACCCGCAGCTAAAAGAGCAGACGTACAAAGAGAAGTGCAAGAGATGTTGCGTCTGGGGGTGATAAGGCCGTCCCGTAGCGAGTGGTCCTCACCAATAGTGATGGTTCCTAAACCCGATGGGAGCACCAGGTTTTGTATGGACTTTAGGGCCCTGAATCAGATATCTTCTCTTGATGCTTACCCGATGCCCCGCATCGATGAGCTCACAGAGAAACTCAGAGAGGCAAAATTCATAAGCACATTAGATCTCACCAAAGGCTACTGGCAAGTACCTTTGAAAGAAGAAGACCGAAAAAAGACAGCCTTTGTGACTCCTGATGGCCTCTATGAGTTCAATGTGCTCCCTTTTGGCCTATACGGGGTGCCCGCCACCTTCCAGTGCCTCATGAATGAAGTACTAAGAGCTCACTATACCTTCAGCTCTGCGTACCTAGACGATATCATAATCTTTAGCCCATCGTGGGAGAGCCACCTGGAGCACCTACACACCATTCTGGGATCCCTGAAGGCTGCTGGCCTACATGTCAACTCAAAGAAATCACGCATCGGGTTCCAGAAAGTGAAATACCTCGGGTACTTATTAGGACACGGGGTCATTGAACCACAGATAGAGAAGGCACGAGCCATCTCGGACACTTCCTTCCCCCAGACTAAAAAAGAGATGAGGGCCTTCTTAGGACTTATTGGTTACTATCGCCGGTTTATCCCTTCTTTTTCAGAAACAGCAGCCCCTCTAACAGACACCCTAAAAAAGGATTCCAAAAACACCGTCTATCATTCCCCTACTCCTGCCATGTGGAACGCGTTCAATACCCTCAAACGACCCATCACTACCAGTCCAGTCTTAAGGTCTCCCGATTTTTCCCGTCCCTTCCTTCTTCACACAGACGCATCTGATTATGGGGTGGGAGTGGTCTTGTCTCAGACGACGACTGAGGGAGTAGAACACCCCATTCTCTACATAAGCAGGAAATTGTTCCCTCCGGAGTTGAAATATCCAACTATTGAGAAGGAATGTCTCGCGATCAAGTGGGCGGTGGACAAGCTAAGGTATTATCTGGAAGGACATCCTTTCACTCTTTACACAGACCACGCGCCCCTTAAGTGGATGAGCCAGAACATCTCTCAAAATCCCAGAGACTTAAGGTGGTTCCTATCACTGCAACCCTTTCCCTTTACCGTACATCATAGGAAATGTACTGATAATGTTAATGCTGACTATCACTCTCGGTTCCCTCTCCCCAATCGGGAGAATCCAAGGGGGGTGGTGTGTCACGAGGGGAGCCAGTCCGGACCCCCAGAGATAGAAGAGATGAATAGCAGGACTATACCTCTTGCGCCTCTTTCCCCGCAGCATCCCAAGAACTGGAACCAGGAAGAACCGACGCTTCCACGACCACAGGAGGAAGCAGGACCCTGTTTCTTTAATTGGGCCGAGTTCGAGGAAGGTCCCGCCCCCTGGGACGTCACCGCGTCAGTGGCCCCAAAACCCGGAAGGAAGGAGAAGGAAACGGAGAGACCTGAAGGGGAACGCAAGAGCGAGGGACGAGAGGACCGAGCCGAGGAAGAATCCCCGACGGAGGCGACCCTCAGAGACAATTCCCTTCCCAGACCGACAGAGCCAGGAGGCCAAGGACACCACGCACCGCCCAGCCACTCGTCAGGAGACACGTGGCTCACCCAGGTACGGGCGCGAGTCTCGGGGTGGGTAGGGAGGAAAGGTTTTAAACTCCCGTGATCACGCCGTCAACTTCCTTACACCCCCTCTCCCTGAGCACTATCAACACGGGGCATCCCCTTACCTTTTGTTTGGGTTATACTGTTTTGGGGAATTGTGCACTGTGTGTCTCCTCACGACCCTACCCGTTCAACACTTACGGCAGGACCGTCGACTGAATACAAGTCCTTTCTTTTTTTCTTTCTTTGCATTTGCCTTCCGGTCCGGTGGCCGCCACAGGAGCACCCTGGAGTGGAGGAAGGAGGGAAGCCCCTTTCAAAGAGGACGCCGATCCCCAGATAACGAGCCGGAACTCACTTTACCATGCTATAGACTGCCTCCCAGGAGGAAAAGACTGTTAAGGACAATAAAGGCCAGCATAAAAGCAGTACCTGTGTCCGTGAGTTCCTCTAACCCGCTTACAGTGCCACAACTCCAAAAAACTATTTGTCAGGAAAAAAGGAGATATATGGTAGGTGCATTGAAGGTGCCTGCATCTCAGTGACATGGCACACAGAAAAAATCACTATGAAGAAAACAGACAACAACCTCTGGAAACAGCTGCGAATAGACTTAAATGGCATCAAGAATGTGAGAACTAAGTTAAAGCCCCACGTTGGTATGATAAAAGGCGCAGGAGGAAACAAATGTGAGAGCTTTAAAAAACAACATCACAACAGGTGACTTAAACAACAAGGTTGTTAAGGCAAATGTAGAAGGGCTGAAAGTGCCAACAAATACCATTTAACGTTGCCCACAGCAAGGCCAGTGGCAAAAAACAAACAGATATCAGATAAATTGGCCTGAAGGGAATCAACCTGACAGTCCTTGCACCAGGCCATGAACTTCCTCCAACAACCAGAATTAATCTGTTTGGTAGCCGAACACCAGCTGCCTGGATTACATCTACCACATTTACAGGCAAGTCAAACCCACTTAGTTAGTTAGGCTTAATCTCCATGCATTAAGGAGTAGGTTGTGGAGATTCAGGTGCAGCACCCTGCCCTGTTGATGAGGGGGAAGTCCTCCTGGATAGATGGATGGAATGGAGGGCAAATGCTCAGGCCCAGCAAGTCAGAGTACCATACTCTCCTGGCCCCAATAGATGACTATCAGGATCAGCTAACCTTGGCCCATCCTGACCATCTTCAGAACCCAGGGCAGGGCACGACAGAAAGACATACAGCAAATGGCAATCTCAATGTAGGCAGAATGCATCTAACAGGGTGCTTTGAGGATGAAACCCCAGCATGCAGTAGTCACAACGCTGTGGATGATTCTCAGTAGTGGCAAAAATATCTACCCAAGGCAAGCCCTGATGGGCAAAAAAGCATTTTATCACCTTCAGGAGCAGAAACTATTACTGTGCCATCAGATTACTGGCTTTTAGCAAATGTTGGTGAGGATATTAAACATGAAGAAATTATGCTACAGCAGACATCAGTAGAAAGCGATATAAAATTATACATGGTGAAAGAGCAGTGAAGGCCTAAATCCCATACTGAGGAAAGAAAGGTGAGGTGTTCACTTGAAGGTGAGAACAATGTGGACTTCATTCCATGTTTGTAAATATTGTATGACTTGTCTCCCTGGCTATGGTAAATGTAGATGAATTGTAAATATAAGGATATAAGGTTATTGCATGCACGATTGTGTACATGTGTTGCACAATATTATGTTAAGGTGCTGCATAGTCAGTAGAGTGTTTATCCCAATGTAAAGTTGAAAGTGCTCAATGTGGGTGATTCGAAGTTAGGTGACCAATATGTGTTCCAAAATTTGACATAGAGGGGCGGCTGAAAGGCCGATGTCGCTAACCTTTACCATCAGGTACCATATGAACACTTCAATAACCGTTTTGGACCTAATATCCAGAAGTCCTTGCATGGTCTATGAGATGCACGGTTTAAGGGCTATCCTCTCTTGAGTGCAGAGGGGAGTGGCCAATTGCTGCCAACATTATTTATAGTTTAGAGTCAAAACAATGGTAATTAAAATTTAGAAGTAGTTGAAGAGTTTATATTTTAAATATGTTAATGGTGAAAACGTGTGTGTGCACGTAAGTAGAAATGGGGCCAGAGTGAGGTTGTACAATGTTGTTGCATAATGTTATTGTGATGTATAATGTTTAACATATGACTGAAAAAAGACAAATTGATGGATTTCTTGTTTGTAAGGACTAGTGTAATTATTTTTTTTTAAAGTAGAAATATTGAGTAGACAACTAAAAGTTAAATTGTAAAAGTTGTTAGAAATATGGCAGTGTCAGAATTCCTGCCACAGCTCTCCTCTCTTGACTATCACACTATTCCGGCATGACTCATATCATTCTTCCCAACACTTATGAATCAACAAACATCTTGTACCCTGACCTTTGACCATATTACATGCTGTTGGTAATAGCCAGCTGCAGCTGGTATTTCCCAATTTCTTTGAAAAGTCTTTATAGCTTTTACAAATGTTTTACCATTCATATGCAAGGTCAGGTTTCAGGCGCCACAGAAATATTCAGTAAATCCACCAGAATAAGCATGAAGCAACCGGCATAGATGTTCTCAACTTAAACCTTCCGGAAGACAGCCCTCATCAAATTAATCCCTTGCACCTGTTCCTTCCTATGAGCAATTAGAATGTAACTTTTGTGAACATTATAAAACACCTTCTAGAGGACAGCCTTGTTAAATTAATCATCTGCACCTGTTCCTTGCTTTAAGTAATTAGAACGTGGCCTTTGTGAACACTCTAAACCATCTTCTAGAATGCAGCCTCATCAAGTTAATTATCTGCCCTTGTTTCTTGTTATAAACAATTAGAATGTGACTTTTATTAATGTATTAAAGCTGCCTTATTTAAAGACCGTCCACACTCCTCCCCTTCGCTTAATCTCTTTGCCTGCCACATACCTGTTTCCCGGCTTCCAGGACGCTGTCTTGCCAGCTCCCTTGATCCTCCCGCTTCGACCTCACCGCAAAGAACATCCTGCATTAGTCTCAAACCTGGATGGAAAAAAGAACAAGAAGAAAAGTAGAAATGTATTAACAGACTTAATTTTACTATGCGCTGTGCTCAGTCACAACATAGTGCTGCAAACAAAGGTAACCAGTGTTTGTGTTCAACTTGTACATACTGCTGGTAGAACTCTGCCAAAGAGGACTTGTGTGAAGCTAACCCCATCCACATTTGTTTGTGGGTTTGATGCTGAAATCATACTCACTACAGTTTCAAACATTTTGATAAAGGAGCCTCTATAGACAATCTAAATGAAAACAAAACAACAGGTTGGTTGAAATTTTAAAATCTTTCCTGAGCTGATACTTTAATTGTAGACTAAAGCCTTATTTTTTGTTTGTTTATAGGTACCATATCTGCCGGTACCATTCATCAGACTGGTGTGAATGGCTGCTGCAGTGTTGCTATTGAGTAGACAACACAACATCTTTGACTCTATACGCTCTCTCCATACCAACCCCCTTCCCCCTGTGATTTTCCATGGAAGCAGTATCTTCTTGTGTAAACTGAGGGCAACTCTTGGGAGGATTTATGAACTATCGTAGTCGCCCCATTGTAATCATCTGGTATCCAGGTAGGTGGCTTATGACAGAAGGCAAAGTCACACACCTAACATTCCTTTCAGGTGGCGCCATGACCAATCAAGACCAAATATTCACGGACAATCTAGCACATGCCTTATCAGTGGACCTAAGTGACGCTAACAATCTGTCAGAGTTAATGCTGCAGTTGCAACTAGATCTACATCTGAATATGATAAAAGCAGAAAATGCAACACTTAAGGAAGAGTTGCAATGAGAGAGGACACATTTCACACAATGGAGGGCTACTAAAGCCAAGGATAGTCATCCAGGTTTTGACCCAGCCTGTGCTTGGAGAACCATTTCAGAGAGGGGTGTTTACAACTACTGACCAGAATCTGCATGAATCTGTTTCTGCACCCAGTCCTATGCCCTTAGCAGCTCCAGAACACTTTCATGGCAGCAGTACTAAATTTGCAGCCTTTATGAGTCAAGCCAATTACATTTCTTAAGCAAACCTCAGGATTTCACTAATGACACTGCTGAAGTAGCGTTTGTAATCTCTTATTTGAGAGGTGTATCTGCTTTACTAGGCAATTCCTTTAATAGAAATAAACAATCCCCTTTTGTACAACTATTCTGGTTTTAAGGCAGCAATGACTAAGTTATTTGCAAAACATGTTTATTTCCAAGCAAGTGACAATGAATTATTAAACCTACAACAAGGTTCTGAGGACCTGCTGACTTATATCACTACTTTCAATCAACTGGAGGCAGAAATGCACTGGCCAGAAGAAAAAAGAACATCCCTATTCTATTGAGGGTTAAGAGATTACCTTAAATATTCCCTCTCGCACATAGTTGATCTGCCCAACAATTGTGCAGAATTTATTGATCTTGTGGTTAAGTTAGTACACTAATTGGGCAAGCGAAAGGCTGACCGATAGGGCAGTGACACCAAAATAATTGTTCTCAAAACCTAGAAGAAGGAGTCAGACAATAAGACCCTTGATACTGAACTTATGCAAATAGGAGGTATAAGGGTACACTATCTAACAAGGAACAAGAAAGTAGCTGAAAATTAAACTTATGTTTTTATTGTGGCAAAGCTGTTCATTTCCTTGGGGAATGTTCTGCAAAACCAAAAAAGGCTAGGGCTGTAGCTAGTGTAGAGGTCGATCAATACCAGGGAAAACTAAGGCTCTTGACCAGAAGGGGGATCATCTCGTCCATAGAAGCCATACAGATCTCACAATATCTGTCCAATGTAGGAACACAAATTTCGTGGCATCTAACTATCAGAGTCACAGTAATACTATCCCCACAGCAGAGGCACATAATATCCATGCTTATTGACTCAGGTGCCACAGCCAATTTCTTTGATCTGACCCTAGCTACCAAGCTCAGGCTCACAAACATTCCCAAAGAAAAACCTGAGCATGTGCGAGTAGTAGACGGTTCAGAGTTGTCTCCGGGACTAATTTGTATTCAGACAGAGGCTCTAAACTAAGTGTGCGATAATGGGCATACTGAACGACTTGTCTTTGATCTAATAGACACTCCCACCTTTGGGATAATTTTGAGAGTATCTTGGCTAGAACTTAATAATCCACAAATCGATTGGTCACACCATTCTGTACAACTACCTGCTACCAAGAGGCTTATGAGGTGGGAATACCTCTGCCTTGCGCCTTGGTCCAAGGAGCAGAAAACCTTATAATACATAGAGAATACCAGGTCTTTCAAGATGTTTTTGACCAAGTGAAAGCCACCCAACTGCCCCCATACAGAGCCTTTGACTGTAGCATAGATCTCCTCCCAGTAGCAACGCTGCCCTGCAGTAGAGTTTAAGCGTTGACAGAACCTGAAACTCAATATCTATGTAGATACCTGGATGAGCTACTAGAGATAGGTTTTATATGCCACTCCACACTACCTGTGTATTCCCCACTCTTCTTTGTAGCCAAGAAGAATGGGGAGTTGAGGGCTTGTGTGAATTATTTGGCAGTCAATAAGGTGACTATTCAGAGCCGCTATCATGTCCCATTATACTACTTGATCAGGTCAGAAATGCCACCATATACATGAAAATAGATTTACAGGGAGCTTACCACTTAATCCGTGTATGAGAAGGTGATGAATGGCAAGTCGCCTTTAGTACTAAGTATGGGCTGTTTGAGTATACTCTTATGCCCTTCGGACTATGTAATGGTCCGGCAGCCTTTCAATATTTCATTAACGAGGTTTTGAAAGGGTTTTGGGATGTTTGTGCAATTGTCTGCATAGACGACATTCTGATTTACTCAACCTCAGAACAAGTACATGTACAGCATGTACGTGCCATCTTGCAGCGCCTTAGGGAAAATTCTCTCTTTGCTAAATTGGACAAATGTTCCTTCCATGTAAAGTCAATAGAGTTTCTGGGGTATCACTTATCTCCAACATGCATTACTATGGACCCCAAATATGTAAAAGCCATTACCAATTGGACAACTTTAACAAATGTCAAGGAACTTCAACAGATACTTGCTTTGGCAATTTTTATCATCATTTCATTCCACACTTTTCAGAGATAGTGGCGCCCATAACACAGCTGCTAAAAAAGGGGCATTTATTTGTGTGGTCCCCAGAAGCCAAACAGGCGTTGCAACTGTTAAAAACTAAATTCAAAACTGCACCCATTCTTCAGCATCCAGACCAGCCCTGTAATGTGGAAGCCGATGTTTTGCAGGTAGCCGTAGGAAGAATTTTAAATCAAAAGAACCCAAGAACTGGCAACATGCATCCCATAGCCTATTATTCCCAAAAACGTCTACCAGTGGAGTAAAACTGTACAGTGGCTGAAAGAGAACTTCTGGCCATCAAACTGGTGTTTACTGGATGGAGGTATTACCTACAGGGGGCTAACCATACAGTCACAATATTCACAGTTCATACAAATGTACAATTCTTTGACTGCATTAGGGCTCTCACCCCCATCAACTACGATGGCTGCATTTCATTAGAGGGTTCGATTTCATCATCACCTATTGCCCAAGGACCAAGCAGTTACAGTCTGATGTTCTTTCTAGGCTGGGGTATGCTCACTCTTCCCAGTCCATATCACAATCCCCCACTATCATTCCACTGGAAAAGATAGTCGCAGTCAGAGAGGGTGACACCTTTATGGCGGCCTTACATAAAGAGTATAAAAAACTAAAGACAGAAGAATGGATCAAAACACCTAACCATACTATCATAGACAAGCTGTTTCATCATGCTCAGAAACTGTACATCCCTACTATAGAATTGAGACATCAGGTATTTCAATGAAATCACGACACAGCATTAGCAGGGTACCCAGGTATAACGAAAACCCTAAGGAATTGTCAAAAAAACTTCTGGTGGAACAACATGCAGAAGGATATATAAGAATGCGTATCTGGTTGCCGAACTTGTGTATGAAACAAGATCACTCACACTGCACCTGCAGGTTGATTACAGCCTTTACCTATACCCCCAGTTCCTTTGCACACCATTAGTCTGAATTTTATCACTAACCTTCCAGCAAGCAATACCTTCACTACTATTTTAGTAGCTGTTGACATGTTATCAAAAATGGCACATTTAATCCCCCTCAAAAAGATACCCACCGCTGCAGAATTTAGTGAAATATTCATTTATCATATCGTAACACAGCATGGCATAAAGGCTAAATCCTCTCAGGTCGCAGAGTTCAGTTCACATCTCAATTTTGGAGAACACCTTCTGATAAGTTAGGAATAGAGGTAGCCTTGTCATTTGCCTACTATCCACACACAGACGGGCAAACTGAATGGGTCAACCAATCCCTAGAAACTACACTAAGATGCTTACTGTCCATGTAGCCAGGGCAACGGGATTAGGCCTCACCCCTATCTGAATTCACTTATAATAACAGCACCCACTCAGTTACAAACTACACACCCTTCTTCATGTCCGTACAACATCCTCAGGCCCTTCCCATTGATATATCAGGAGTTTCTACTAAGCTACCTTCAGTCACAGAAAGATTAGAACTACTGCATGAGATTCAAAAACATGCTAGGACAAGTTTAGCAAAAGCCAAATTGGTCATTAAGGCACAAGCTGACAAGCATAGAACCCCAGCTCCTACAACAAGCAAGGAGACAGGGTGTGGTTATCAACACAACACCTACAACTATAAGGCCCAAGGAAAGTACAACCACAGTTTATAGGCCCTGATGACATTATCAAGATACCTAATCCAGTCACCATCAAGCTAAGGCTTCCCCTTACTTACATTATCCACCCAGTGTTTCGCGTTTCAGTGATCAAGCCATACCACTCGCTACACAAAAAGATACCCAACCCTCACCCATTCCGATTAATGGGCAACATGAGTACAAAATACACGATATCCTGGACTCTAAACAATCTCACAGAAAACTATATTACCTTATAGATTGTTAGGGTTATGACCCTTCAGAACGTTCCTGGGAACCGGCCTCCTCGGTTCATGTCCCCGTTTGGTGAGACGATTTCATGCCCTCTATCTCACTAAACCACGACCTGTAAGACTGCTTTCAGGAGGGGCGGCTGTCAGGATTACTGCCACAGATCACTTATCTTGACTATCACAATATACCAACATGACTCATATCATTCCTCCCAAAACGTATGAATCAACAAACGTCTTTTACCCTGACTTTCAACCAAATTAAATGCTATTGGTAATAGCTAGCAGCAGCTGGTGTTCCCTGGTTTGTTTGAATAGGCTTAATGGCTTTTACAAATGTTTTACTGTTCAAATGCAAGGTCAGGTTTCAGCCACCACCGAAACATCCAGAAAATCCACCAGCATAATCATCAGGCAACGGGCATAGATGTTCCCAAAGTGAACTTTCTAGAAGACAGCCCTCATCAAATTAAGCCGCTGCACCTGTTCCTTGCTACAAGCAATTAGAAAACTATCTATGAGAACATTCTAAAACACCTTCTAGAAGACAGCCTCATCAAATTAATCATCTGCACCTGTTCCTTGCTATAAGCAATTAGAACACGACGTTTGTGAACATTCTAAAACACCTACTAGAAGACAGCCTCATCAAATTATTCATTTGCACCTCTTCCTAGCTATAAGCAATAAGAACAAAACCTTTGTGAACATTCTAAAGCACCTTCTAGAAGGCAGCCTCATCAAGTTAATTATCTGCACCTGTTCCTTGTTGAACAAGTTACTTACCTTCGGTAACGATGTATCTGTAAGAAACATTAGTTAGTTAAATTCCTCACCTTAGAATATCCCCAGGCGTCAGGCTGGATCCGGAAAGATTTTTGTAGCAATACCCCTTGCACGTCGCTAGGCGTCGTCTGCGGCTCCGCGTCCTTCGTTGGTAACGTGCGCTGGAATGACGTCGTCGGAGTACTTAGACGACGCCCTCGCGCGCTGACGTCAGTTCTTGTACATAGCTTTCCGCGCCAGAAACGCAGAGCCATGCAAGAGACCGACACTGGTGCCAAAAAGTCTAGGGCCCTGAAAAGGATGACCTTAACCCTAGATGTCGGTACGCAGAGCGGGGAGGATGGGTGGGTCGGTGAGGAATCTAACTAACTAATGTTTCTTACAGATACATCGTTACCGAAGGTAAGTAACTTGTTCATCTGAAAGAAACACGTTAGTTAGATTCCTCACCATAGAATAGATACTCCAGCAATACCAACCCCGGTGGAGGGTCTGCGAACCAAGATCACACCAGAAAGTCCTGGAGAACAGAACGGCCAAAGAAGCCATCTCTCCGAACTTGGCTGTCCAGGCAATAGTGCTTGGCGAACGTGTGCAGTGAGGCCCACGTCGCCGCCTGACAGATGTCCTGCAAGGGAACTCCCCGTCCCAGGGCAGTAGTCGCCGCCGTGGCCCGGGTGGAATGGGCTCTCAGCCCAACAGGAGGGTCCTTTTTCGCCAAGGAGTAACACACTTTTATACACAAGGCGACCCCCCGAGAGATGGTCCGTTTGTGTACGGCTCTCCCCTTCTTAGCACCTACGTATCCAACAAAAAAGTTGGTTGTCCACCCGGAACTGTCTGGTGCGGTCCAAATAAAAGGACAGCGCATGTTTGGGGTCCAGACGGTGGAGCCTCTCTTCCTCTTTCGAAGGATGCAGAGGCGGAAAGAAGGTGGGCAAAGTGACCGATTGCCCGATGTGAAAGGGGGTTACCACTTTCGGAAGAAAAGAAGGACGAGTCCGGAGGACAACCTTGTCCGGATGAACAGATAGAAAGGGAGGCTTAGATGACAGAGCCTGGAGCTCACTCACCCGTCTAGCCGAGGTGATAGCTACCAGGAAAGCAGTCTTAAGAGTCAGAATACGAAGTGGACAATTGTGAAGGGGCTCAAAGGGAGCGCACATCAGAAAGGTCAAGACAAGATTCAAATCCCAATGAGGCATTACGAAGGGGACAGGAGGAAACATGTGAGTAATGCCTTTAAGAAAAACGCGAAACAACAGGGGACTTGAAAAGGGAAGGCTGGTCAGGAAGCCGTAAGAAAGCAGAGATTGCAGACAGATAACCTTTCAAGGTGCCCAGAGCAGAGCCCTGCTGGGCCAAAGAAAGAAGGAAGAGGAGAACCTCAGAAAGAGGGGCGGACAGGGGATCCACAGCCTTTGCTGTGCACCATGCCACAAATTTGTTCCACCTGCAGGCGTATACCGATTTTGTGGAGGGACGCCTGGCTGCCAGAATCACATCACAGACTTCAGGAGGCAAGTCAAATGGCATCAACTGTCGCCGCTCAATCTCCACGCATGGAGGTGGAGACTGGACAAGTTCGGGTGGAGGACCATCCCCTGCTGCTGCGACAGAAGGTCCTCCTGAAGAGGCAGTCGTATCGGAGGATCGATTTACATAGTGAGTAGCTCGGGATACCAGTACCTTCGTGCCCAATCCGGAGCCACTAAGATGACTTGGGCCCGGTCGCGCCTGATCTTCTTCAGCACTCTGGACAGAAGTGGTATAGGCGGAAATGCGTACAACAGACCGCAACTCCACTCGCGACGAAAAGCGTCTCCGAGCGAGTGCCGCCTTGGAAATTCCAACGCGCAGAACTGCTGACATTGCGCGTTCTCTTCGGTGGCGAATAGATCTAACCAAGGCTCTCCCCACTGCAGAAAGAGACCTTGCACCACGTCCGAGTTCAGACGTCATTCGTGATCCATCATGCACCGGCGGCTGAGTTCGTCTGCTCTGGCGTTCAGAGAGCCCGCCAGATGTTGAACCACCAGGATGATGCCCTGGTGTTCCAGCCATGTCCAGAGGCGCAGAGCCTCCTGACCAAGGGTCCACGACCCCACCCCGCCCTGTTTGTTGCAATACCACATGGCAGTGGTGTTGTCCGTGAACACCTGCATGACACTTCCCCGGACAGAGGGAAGGAAGGCTTTCAGTGCAAGCCGGATCGCTCTTAGCTCCAACAAGTTGATATGGAGTCGAGACTCTGCTGGAGACCAGAGTCCGCTGATCTCCGCCTCTCCCGTATGGCCCCCCCATCCCAGGAGGAACGCGTCCGTCACTACTACATGCTCCGGTTGGGGTAGGGAGAGGCATCTGCCCCTGACCCAATCGCGGTCCATGAGCCACCACTGCAACTGTTTCGCAGTGCCCTCCGAGATCAAGACATGGTCGGACAGGTTGCTTCGATGCTGGGCCCACTGAAACTTCAGGTCCCACTGCAGAGCCCGCATTCGCCACCTGGCATAATTCACCAACAGGATGCAGGAGGCCATCAGCCCCAGAAGCCGCAGCACCAACCTGACCGAAACCCAGGATAGAGGCCGAAAGATGGGAATCAAAGCCTGAATATCCCAGACCATCTGTTCCGGAGGATAAGCCCAGAACTGCGCCGAATCGAGAACCGCTCCGATGAAGAGGAGCTTCTGGGAGGGTCTCGGGTGTGACTTTGGCACGTTGATGGAGAACCCCAGCAAATGCAGGAGGTCGGCTGTAGTCTGGAGGTGGGAGACGACTTGCTGGGGCGAGCCCGCCTTCAACAGCCAGTCGTCGAGATAGGGGAAGAATGGAACCCCTGATCTGCGCAGATGAGCTGTGACCACCGCCATCACTTTCGTGAATACCCGAGGGGCACTGGTGAGGCCGAAGCGGAGCACGGTGAACTGAAAGTGCTCCTGAGCCACCGTGAACCGCAGGTAATGCCGGTGGGCCGGCAGGACGGGGATGTGAAAATAGGCGTACTGCAAGGCCAACGCTACTATCCAGTCTCCAGGGTCGAGGGCAGCCAGAACCTGAGCTAAAGTTAGCATCTTGAACCGTTCTTTCCGGAGGAAGGCGTTGACGCTCCTGAGGTCCAAGATAGGGCGTAGGCCCCCTTTGCCCTTCTTGGGAACCAGAAAGTAGTGGGAATAGCAACCACGGCCTACTTCTGGACCAGGAACGCGCATGACGGCCTCTTTGGCCAAGAGGGCCATAACTTCCTCCCGCAGAAGATTCAAGTGATTCTCCGATATACGGTGGCACTGCGGTGGCATGGCTGGAGGGGTTGTCTCGAAGGGGAGGGAGTAGCCCCTTCGGACGATTTGCAGCACCCACCTGTCCGAAGTGATGGATCGCCAGTGGAGCAGGTGATGGCGAACTCTGCCGCCCACTGGCGTGGAATGGGCCTGAAAGCTCGGACTAGGAGGGCTTTGAGGCGGATGCTACCGGGGTGGATGTGGACTGACCGGTACGTTGTCCTCCAGTACCGCCACAGCGGAATCCACGTCCGCGACCGCATGCAGGTTGGGTCTGCAGCCGGTGGCTAGGCGGACGTGAGGAGGTGCCCCTTCCTTGGCCACAAAAGGGGCGAAAGGCGGAAGTTTGCGGCCGTGGGGCCGAGAGACCCAAGGACCTGGCCGTAGCCCGGGAGTCCCTAAAACGAGCCAGCGCACTATCCGCCTTCTCACCAAAAAGGCGAGTGCCATCAAAGGGCATATCCATGAGGGAACTCTGGACATCCCCCGAAAAAGACGTGGACCGCAGCCAGGCGTGACGCCGGAGCGCCACCGTGGTGGAAATCGCCCTACCCAGCGAGTCCGTGGTGTCTAGTCCACACCGTGTGGCATGTCATGCTGCATCTCGCCCGTCAGCAATCACCTGGGAGAGACGTGTCCGGGCCTCCTCCGGACACAGGGGCAGCACGTCCTCCACCGTATCCCACAGAGAGTGGGAGAAACGGTCCAAGAGGCAAGCGGTGTTCAAAGACCGCAGGCCCAAACTCAGGGAAGAAACAGCTTCTTTCCGAACTGTTCTAGCCTCTTGGATTCCCGATCCGGAGGGGCAGACGGGAAGGAGGATTGGGAAGTGGAGGCCTGGATAACCAGACTCTCGGGGGTGGGGTGTTGGGACAGGAAACTGGGGTCGCCCGGAGCAGGGCGGTGGCGCCGGGCCACGTTCCGATCCACAGGAGGAACTGTGGAGGGCTTGGACCAAGTGCCCTGCAGAACGTCGATGAGGGCCTCATTGAACTCCAGCAGAGGCTCTGTGGAGCTTGCTGACGGTTGAAGCACCTCTGTGAGGACGTTAGTCCTCACGGCCACAGCAGGCAGCTCGAGCCTCAGGGCTGCGGCCGCCTTGCGCGGCACCACTGAAGAAGCTGCACCTTCCTCCGAGGCCACAGTCGGAGGAGAAATGAAACCGGGGAAGTGTCCAGACCACTGGCATCCCCCAGTTCGTCTGCCCAGTCCTGTGAAAGTTGGCCCTGTATGGCCATAGGGTCCTCAGACCCCTCCCAGTCGCCCCCGTCATCCGATTCCTGATAAACAGGAGCAATGATCGGAGCCGGGCGGTTGATGAAACGCTCATCCATCGGCGTCGGGTGCGGCGTCAAGCGGCGCCGCATCGGCGCCGGGCCTGGACAGGGGGCTAAACCGGGGAACGGCATTGTCCGGAGACGGCGCCGGGGGCGGAACCAGTGTCGGCGCCGGCGGAGGAGGCGTCGTGAGGTCGACCGGCGCCGGCAGAGATCCGGGCCTGGATCCCTCGGGGACCTGCGGCGTCGGGACCGAAGTCGTCGTCGGCGCCGGGGCTGGAGCCGCCGGCACGCGAGGTCACCCAGTCGAGCCCGCGGGGCCCGAAGGCGCGCCGGCAGGCGTCGACGGTGGAGCCAGGCCCCTTATGGCCAAGAGGAAGGCACTGACCTCCGCCAGGGTCGCGTCAGTCCCAGGGACCGGCGGGTATGGGGACGGACGCGGCTCCTGCGGCTCCGACGGAGCAGCGGGGGTGGGACCACCCTGACCTTCGGCCGAGTCGCGCGACCGGCGAGGGGAGTCCGAAGAGCAGTGTCGCCTCTTGGACTTCTTAGATCGCTTCGACTTACCCGAAGACTTCGAGCCCGACGAGCGATGATGGTGACTGCGGCTCCGCGACCGGTCCTTGGACCTCCTCCTGGACCGGAACCGTGAGCGGCGCGGAGCCGAGTGCCGAAGCTCGAGAAGCTTACGGGACCGCTCCCGCCTAGCCTTCAAGGTTAAGGCCTGACAATCGGGGCACGACTCCACGTCATGGTCGGGCCCCAGGCAGTAAAGGCACCGGCGATGGTGGTCCGTCACTGACATCAGTCGATGACAGAGTCACAGGCTTTAAACCCAGGCATCCGACCGGCACCAGAGTCGAGTCGACAGAAGACCAAAAACAGTCAAAAAGGTTTAGTCAAAAATTGACTAAGGGGTAAGCTCTTCCCGGATCGGCGCTGTCTGGCACGGAAAAAAGAAGAAATGACGTCAGCGCGCGAGGGCGGCGTCTAAGTACTCCGACGACTTCATTCCGGCGCACGACGCCAACGAGGGACGCGGAGCCGCAGACGACGCCTAGCGACGCGCAAGGGGTATTGCTACAAAAATCTTTCCGGATCCAGCCTGACGCCTGGGGATATTCTAAGGTGAGGAATCTAACTAACGTGTTTCTTTCAGATATAAACAATTAGAATGTGACCTTTATGAATGTTCTAAAGCAGTCTCATTTAAAGACTATCCGCACTCCTCCCCTTCCCTTAGCCTCTTCGCCTGCCACTTACCTGGTTCCCGGCTTCCAAGACTCCGTCTTGCCAGCTTTCTTGATCCTCCCACTTCGACCTCACCACAAAGAACATCCTGCATTAGTCTCGCACCTGGATAGAAAAAAGACAAGAAGAAAAGGAGAGACACAATAACAGACTTGATTCTTGACCAAAATAAAGGAGGGGGGAAAGACGATGTAGCCTCCTATCTAAATAATAGGGGGGTAGGGATAGCGGAGTGGGGGAGTCCAATGGTCAACTGCATTAGGCATACAAGTGTTAGCGGTATTCGATCTGTGGGCAGCAGTCCAGGGACAATTAGTTTTCTTTCCTGGAACATAGCTGGGTTGAAAAAAAAACTGCTGCTCCCAGAGTGGAACAATTTCATAGATAGCCAAGACATTTGCCTGTTTCAGGAGACTTGGAGCCTGGTACCCCCCCACAAATCTGGGTTTGCCACCTACTTTATCCCAGCCATAAGATCAGGGAAAGGTCGACCAGCAGGGGGGCTCCATATCTGGCTAAACACCTCTCTAAACTGGTCAACTAGTATGCACACAACCCCCTCAAATGACATTTTACACCTGACGGTTAAAGGCCCCAAAAATGGTTTTAATCTGGAAATATTCAATGTATATGCTAGAGGGTCTCCCGGGGTACAATTTTCTTCAACTATAGCAGTATTAGAGAGTGAGTTGTCTAGCATCAATCCCAACTCAGTATCTATTGTGGCAGGGGATTTCAATTGTACTTATGAACCCCTTTGCGTTGAGGATGTTTTGGGCATTTGCGAACAGGATACTAAATTTGCAACCCCCCCCCCTTAGTTTAGCCCCAATTAAAAAGTGGACCCAAAGGGCCATACAATTGAGCGCCCTAACATTGGAGCACAATCTAAGAGCTGTAAATGGTAGGACACGCTCCGATCTGTGCGGGGTCAATAGATATAATAGGCCCAGTTGTCCGTCAAGGATTGACTATATCCTGCTGGATATACGGCTCTGGCACGATCTAACGGACATGGAAATTCTACCGTCCCAGGACAGTGACCACAACCCGCTATTTATGCTTTTAAGTAATAATTGGACAGTTTCCAGGTCCCACAATGAAGCGAGACTGACAACAAAAGAAGTGGTGCCCTCTAACTGTAACCGACGCCTTAATGGCATAGGGTCTCACTTGAGGAGGATAAACTGTGTAAAATAAGAGATCTCATAGAGCAGAAGTTTTTAGAGCTTGATCTGCTCAGTGAGTCCTTCGTGGGAGCACAGAACTCTCCCCTTCCAAATTTCTACCAAGAAATTATTGAAAAGTTGTGAACGTTCTTTACCACATCGGAGCCTTGCACCACAAAAAAATCCGTAGGCCTTCCAACCCGTGGTATTCAAGTGCATGTAGGGAAAAGAGACGTATGCTAACTGTAGCCCTTCAAAGCAACAACACTTCTTCTGTCAGATTTGCCAGGAAAGAGTATGCTAGGACAATTGAGTAAGCCAAGCGCATTTGGGAAGAAGTGCACTGGCAGGATCTTAAATCCGTCTCCCTTTTGAAAGATGCCACATTGTTCTGGGGACTCATCGACAAAGGTAGCCGAAAGGGCGCTGATCCGATGCCCAATCACATCACGGAACAGCAGTGGGACACACATTTTCTTGGCCTGTTTAGTGAGGGCGATAGTTTTTTATCTTCTAACTGCGAGAAGCCCCCTCTATTTCTGGAGGATCCCTCATTAATTGTGATCCCTGAGGCTGTTAGCCCATCCGCTCTTTTTAAGTTCAACGAGGTCTCACTTGCTATTACAGGGTTAGCTTCAGGAAAGGCGGCGGGCCCTGACGGCATCCCCGGTGATCTCCTCCTCCAAGAACCAAAACTATGGACTGATTTCATCTTGCTCATATTGAATTTAATTGCTAGAGGTCACCCTGTCCCGGACTCTTGGAAGGGTGCCGAAGTGGTAGCCATATTCAAAAAGGGGAACAGGGAGGATCCTGCCAACTACAGGCTGATTAGTTTAATCGACGTAATACAGAAGGTGGTTGTCAGGGTGCTCCTAAAGAGGGTAAGGTCGTGGATGGACGATGTCAGTGTGCTCTCGCACTTTCAGGCAGGTTTTAGACAGAGGGTGGGCACGATGGATCAGGTCTTCCGATTCGCCATTGGTGGTCATTGGGAAAGGCAGCCTATATTTGGCCTTCATCGATCTCAAAACCGCGTTTGACCTGGTCCCTCGTGCCAAACTCTGGCAGGTGTTGTCCGACTTGGGCCTTCCACCCTTGATTCTTGATATTATCAAGCGCCTCCATGAGGGGAACTACGCTAAAATCAGGTGGGGCAATCAGGGTCAGCTGACAGAAAGGGTGGCGGTGAATAGGGGAGTACGCCAGTGTTGTGTGCTGGCTCCAACCTTGTTTTCCCTCTTTATAAATGGGGTGGTTGACCATTTGAAAGAGGATCCATCAGATGCCCCAACCCTGGCAGGGGAGAAATCCCCTACCCTCCTCTTCGCCGATGACACCCTTTTGATGTCAAAAAGCCCAAGTGGCCTGCAAAAGCTGCTTGATAGGTTCAGCCAGTTTTGTGATGCACGGGGTTTAGTGATTAATACTACCAAAACAAAATTAATGACACTATCTCCATCTAAACGTTTTAGGAATGGCATCACACTTAACGGTATGCCACTAGATACTGTAGAATCTTTTGATTATTTGGGCATCCGGATTAACAACACGATGAAATGGAACAGTCATTTAGCTAAAATGCTCTTTAACCATAAGAGGGTGGTGGGGGAAATTCTAAGAGAACAGTGGCTTTCCTTCAGTAGACCAGTAGTCCCGGCCCTTGTGGTCTACGACAGGAAAGCTCTACCCTCAGCACTCTACGGGGCGGAGCTTTGGGGGTTTGAGAAGGTCAGTGACCTGGAGAAATCCGAGAACCATTTTTTTAGAGGACTGGTCTGTCTCCCATCTTCCACCCCCCTGACACCACTTCGCAAAGATTTGGGCAAGCGCTCTATTAAGGACATAGCAAGACTGCGCCCGCTGCTCTTTTGGGTCCGTTTGAGACGCACCCCTGAACTGGCCAGCTATGCCGCTGCCCTGAATGAGATCATTAATTTAAATACAGGCAACAAGATCAAATGGATCTCTAAACTAAAGCAGTTGGCAACAGATATTGGATATGGGGAGGCATGGTCTAGCCAGACTCCACCCGCAAATCAAATCATTAAAAAAGCCTATTGGGATTGGGTGAAGGGAGAAGAAGCTCGAAACCCCAACCGAGAGATCCTCAATGACCAGTTCCTGGAGCACAAGCTTGATGCAAAAACCGAGCAGTATCTCGATTTTATACAATCTCCACGAGACAGAATGCTATACATGAAGCTTAGGTTTGGAACCCTCCCGCTTAACACTTTGGTAGCAGGTTGGAAAAACCAGAGCGCAACATCTGCCAACTGTCCCGGGCGCTCCGCCCCCAATGAATCCATCCCCCATTTCCTCTTTGCGTGCCCGGTTTATAGGGCGGCAAGGAGGAAATGGCTTAGTCCAATCTATAGAAATTTGGGTTTTGTGGACTATAGGATGGCGCTACGTTTTATCTTAACTGATTGCTCTGGTCTGTAGGGTAGCCAAATTTTTGGGGTGTGCCTGGCTGACATGTACCAAATTGTCAAGGCCTAGCAAGAATTAGGCCTCTAGAGATATATGAGTATTCTGTTTTGCTACATCAGTAAGTGTTTTTTATGGTCTTTTATTTGTACATATTCTCTTTTTATATCCTACTTTTATATTGTTATATGCTGTATAATGATGGACTTTTATGTTGAATCAATTTTGCTCGTACTTTTATGATATTTTATATCGAATAAAGTGATATACTACTACTACTACTTGATTCTACTACGTGCTGAGTTCAGTCGCAGCATCGTACTGCAAACAAAGGTAACCAGTGTTTTTGTTCAACTTGTACATACAGTTGGCAGGGCTTTGCCAGAGAGGACTTGGGTGAAGCTAACCGCATCTAAATTTGCTTGTGGTTTTGATGCTGAAATCATACTCACAAAAGTTTCAAAAATTTTGATAAAGGAGCCTCAATGGACAATCTAAATGAAAACAAAACAACAACAAAACTGAAGGTTGGTTGAGATTTCAAGAGCTTTCGTGAGGTGATACCTTAAGAGATAGAGTAAATACTAGACTAAATACTTATTATTTGTTTGTTTATAGGTACCATACCTGCCGATACCATTCATCAGACTGGTGTGCATGCCTGGTGCAGTGTTGCCATGTAAGTGGCTTATGACAGAGGGGAATAGGGAGACTCCCTTAGAGCACATGCAAAAGACCTTTCCAGGTGACCAGAAGAGTTTGTACAAGTACTGTAGAGATTGGTTTAAAGCCATTCAGAAGCACACATATTCCTGGCCAAAGGAAAAGACTTTTGATGATAAAGTTTTTGAGCACATTGTTACACAGCTTAAGAGCAAACAAGAAGGAGCTAAGCTACAGAAGCAAGAAGCCACTATAGACTTATGGCGGGTTTTCAAATGCTGTCACATCTCGTACTGTTGCATGGATTCTGCTCAGGAACAGAACTTTGTTTGAGACCATAGAACATTAGAAGATTGGGAATGAGTCACCATACCACCTCAGTACCATGAACCCGAGTCTCACATCCAGAGAGACAAGTGAATTGACACCCCAGAACACAACACTCCCGACCCTCTCAGGGATCACGGTGACAGGACACCCCTTTACGCTCACACACTCATACTCGTCCACAGTAAGATATGACAGAGACACGAAGTAAGTATGAAATATTTATTCAAACGTTTGTGCTCTAGCATGCAGTATACATGCCACAATCAGAAAACAACTGCCTAGCAAAAATACCATCAGCATTGTCAATGAACCCTATATTATAAAATGTCCTGTCATATTATAAGACAAAATAGCCTAACCCCCCTCCTACAGAAGCAAACTGATTATGCAGCAAAATCTCTGGGTTTAGTTAGAATGCACAGGTGGACATTCAACATCTCAGATACAGCCATGATCTTCTCTCAGGAAATATTTCTCTCTCTTTGTGTGTGTTACATTGCTTTGCATACCTACATGACATTGTTTACATGTTCATAAACAATAGCTGCATTTCTGTGTTGTGTCTAGCTGCGAGTGCCTGCCCAGAACTAAATAACCAGGGACATTGTTGTTTGACCTTGTCTGCTGTTCAGACTAAATCCTAAGAAAGAACAGAATGAGAAAACAACTTTAGGTTCTGTGTGAAAATATAATGTGGCACAGAAGCAAATGTGTTTACATCGTAACGTGTGCAAAGCTAATGCGGCCTGTGTCGTGCACAGTTAGGCTAACATAGGGAAAACTACAATGGGCCCTGTTCAGAACACATGACACCCTCCCCTTGAACAAACTCAAAGCCATCACTGTGATTTTAGCATTTATGAGGATTCAACAAAAAGGGAAAATATATCTAATCAGCGTGTGTCTGAGGTATCCAGTATGTAATCAGCCATTGTAGAAGCAAAGGACTCCATAATGGGTTCCGACTTCATGTAGTGGACAAGTCTCCGGCCCAGTTCATAAAATCCAAGGAATGGACATGATCCTCAGCTCCAACAGATGCAAATACTGTCACTTGGCAACCTGCGTTGATTTCAATGAAACACTGATCTAACAATCGCTGTGCCGATGCACAGGAACTCCCGTTGGCCATTTGCTTCAGTAGAAAGTGCAAACCCAGGGAACAATCCTGATAATGGGCCACTAAGGGACTCATCGGCAGTTCAAGATCCAGGGCAGCAGGCGTCTGTAGAGCCAGGCATATATCTAGTGCCCATTGAAAGGCACACCAGATACAGTGAAATACCGGTTGCACGCAGGTGAAGTAAACATGGCAGAAGGTTAAACACCAATCCACATCCAACACCTGTAGCGGAATCATGCCAAAGAGCTGAAGCATGCGCTCACGGTAGTGCTGGAGCAATGCCAGGTCTGTGGCAGCTGCAGAAGGAACATCCATTACGAAACAGCAGCAACAGGATGAGAATGCTGCAAATGAGAAACAGCAGCACGGGAACCCACAGACACAATGGAAAAATAGAGTGTATAAAAGCCGAAATTACTCAAAAGATAGTTTGGAAAGAAGTGACGAGGCCAGAGCCTATTAGTTTAAAACAGTGGGCTACCCCTGTGGTTTCACACACATTAAATATTTGCAGGCACATGCATCAAGGTAGGATTTTGCGAGTCCTTGATTGCGATTTTTAAGGAATCGTAATTAAGGATTCGCAAAAGCCTATGCATGTAGGAATCGTTAGAAAAATAGCGATTCCTACACATTCCCTATCTGCGACTAGCAAATTGCAAGTCGCAAATAAGGAGTGGCTTCCCATTCATTCCTATGGGCCTACAGGCCCATAGGAATGGATGGGAAATTACATGCGCAATTTCAGGGTGCAAGGATGTCAAAGGGACACCCTGTTGTACCCCTGAAATTGAGCTGTGCACATATGTTATGCACACACATGCCCTAAGGGCATGTGTTTGCGCAACATGAAACTTTGAAAAATGCACTAAAGTGCATTTTTCAAAGTTTTTGCAAATTACCATGAAGTTCAACTTCATGGTAATTTGCGACCCCTATTAGCGTAATCGCTATTCTCAAGTGGGTCTTGCATTGCATTTAAGAAATCGCAAATTGCGATGTCTTAAATGCAATCGCAATAAATTGTGATTTTTTAAAGTGCGAGTGGCAAGTTGTTTCATGCATTGCAAAAGCTAATTTTGCGATCGCAAACGGTCGATTTTTGCGATTTGCACCGTTTGTGATCGCAAAAAGCTTTGATGCATGTGCCTGTTGATGTATTAATTAAGAAAAATGCAGAGAAAGATTTGTATTTAATAATGACTGTATTTCAGCAGTAGTTCGAGCCACCTGCAATTTGAACGTCTCGCGGGCAGATGTAAGAGTCACTTCTTGCTGGAACAATAATGCTTTATGTCTGCTTAGCTTATTGAGATATGTTTTTCAAAGTTGGAATGGAAGGCCACAGTGAGTTATCTACAACTCTGTGTGGAGGGAGAGACAGGACGTTGTTGCAACAACTGACTAACTGGGAAACGGACACAACATAAGGGACTTTCGCCCACCTACCGCAACAGTCTTGATTATTAGGCATGAGATAGCTTCCATTTGAAAGTACAGTAATGAAGGGAAGAATTGTTCCTTTTAAATAACAAGCCAAATTAGGCACCAAAACATTACAAGCGCCGTGGATTTTAACGTGTTGACAAACAAGTGAATGACCGGCAGTGGAGTCGCACTCCTCTCCCATAAGAAAAACTTTTCTATCAGCATGTTCACAGTGATAGGTAAAGGGTAGGGACCATAATTCATGTATGTATCTGCTCCCAAGGGGCTTATGTCTATATATCATGAAATGATTCATGCAAGCTGTAAACTGAAACGTTGATATCAACAATGAGATAACCCTGTGTATTAACCATACCACTGAAGGGGTTTCTGCTACAGTGAACGGGACTTTTTCGAATTCTCTAAATGCAGCATGGTATATGTTGTGCCTTTCATAGCCATCGATGCTTGGTTGTGTGTTAAATTTATAGACAGAAGCAAAGCAGTTCAGTTCAGGCAATGCAGAGGAACGCTTCAATTTTTTAGCGTTTGAAGCATCCAACTAAACTGCAAGTGGATCGGAGCTGACTCTGACCATGATACAATGTTGATGTATAATACAACATAAACAACAATATTCTCTACAATATCAATAACAGACAACACAATGCTATTTAAATGATAAATATTAGATACTAACATATTAATACTGTTGTCTACCACAGCAAGTACCTTATCCAAATTATCTTGAGCAGCCTCAAATTTATGATAATTCTCAAATTTCTTTGTAAGCCGCATATAGAAATCGTTTAGAATGAGGGGACTTGGGATCTAATAAAACATCAGATAGGTTCATGTCCTCGGACAGAAGGGAAAGATGTTTCACTGCAGACAGTGTAGAATGCTCTAACCATTGCTGGCATAGCTTACCCACTGAATAGGTTATAATAGTGTTCGAATGGGCGAACTGTGAGAACCGTGGATCTGGTCTACTTGATTTGAAACCAGAGGTGGCATTAAGAAAAGGAGCATGACAACCATTCATGTCTACTAGTCACAATAGTCACCGATCAGGATTTGAAGATGATGAGTTAAATGTACCATTTTGTATCATACTATTTAACTGGACTTTGTATAATTTGTGTAAGATTGCCAATTATCAAAGCGGGCAACTGAAGGAATAGTCTGGGAATTTAGTCCTTTGATTTAAGCCAATCCCAGGCAAGTAGTTTATTGAATTCTTTCATTAAAGCTATAATTCTTCTTCAGTGAAGAAAATAATTTGTCTGGGAATCAAATAGGCTCCAAATAAAGTTTCTGTACTTTGGACCTGTGAGGATTTTGTACCTTAAATTGATTTCAGGTCAATATTGTCTTTTCAGTAATCATAACCCTTAAGGGTCAACTGTTCAACAAATGAAGCCGCATACATCATCTTGGTCTAAGTAAGCATATACTTCTTTGACTGATTTGGAACCGATTTAAAACAGTATGACATTGGGTCTGAACTCTCATAACTTGTAAAATATGTACACCTGTCTGTCTGCGTCTTTTAACTTCCTTGTGTTGGAGCTGGGCAATGTTCCCACTGTGTATAATTATAATGGGGAAACTATCCACTTGCCAGATATAAAAAATTATGTCCATAATGGTGATAACAGAACATCTCAGCGTAGTTAGCGGAATTAAGATATAAATCTTTTGACTCACACACAGTATAATATTGTAACCCGGAAAGCTTTGAATCCACAGTATCAACAGAACTATTATCTGATTGTAACCTCAGTACTATCAAATCACCCATAAAAACTTTGAACACATATGGAATTTGCAAGTTCTCCATAGGACCGAATATATCGAAAGGAACCTTATCCCAAACAACTCTATCAGTCACTGGAACGGTTGTAATGTTATCAAGAGGCAAGTCTCTTTTCTTTGTATGTGAGGAGGAATGGGGAGCCCGCACCCCGTCAACCCGTTCTGTAGCAGAACATTCTGGAAGGTAATGACCACTAATCAGAAGAAAAAAGACAGTCACAATTCCATAAACATAAATAAAAGAACCAAAGAAACTATGATCTAAATGTATGTCCAAGGAGGGACTAGATAAGTGCATTTAAACCAAGAAATAAAAACACAAATCCGTGCTGGATGTTGATGAAGAACTGAAGACACTGAAGAATTGTCAGACAAGAAATGGTCTTGATCCATATAGTACCATGAGGAACTCAAATGAAAAGGAGGTGGTTGCAATTCAGCAGTCAAATTCAAAAAATGTAACCCAGAAGGAGTACCCGCTGGTGGATCAGTATAAACAGACATCCATTGTAGAAGATGGAGAACTAGAAACAGGTACCAAATCAATGGAAGTTTCGACTTCTTCCTCGGCAGCTGGGGAGAAGCAGCAATGGTGGTGCTCATGGGCTGCAAAGGTAAATCTTCTGAGGGATCACTCCTGGGCATACTATGAAGCATAGGCCATAAGGTGTAGCTTGACGTGTTCAATGGAGACAAAGCAATTTTATTTATGTCCTGGAAATGGTGGCAAAAGGACAGTTTGTGTACCCTGGATACCAGTGACTGGAACAGAGGCACAGTATGAATGGAGGAATTCTTTCTTGAGGGTCACTTTTTCGCTTACAAGGTCTCCAACCTTGGCAAGCCAATTAGATACAGGAATATGAGTGTCTGGAGTCAAGGAGAGAGAGAGACAGGCAAATGAGTGCAAGCCAGGGCATCACAGCCCTTTTGTAGATCCTTTAAGACAGCACAGTGGGTATCCACATCTAAGGTCATGGCTGCCGCCACAAAATCTAGACCATCAATGTCCGGAACATACATTTTGATGCCAAAGACCATTTTGTATGGGCTCCGCCTACCCAGAGATCTTTTAGGGAGATTATTCAATGCTCGTTAAACCCTATAGAGATGATTCAAACAACCTGCGGTGGATGAGACACAATAGAACTTTTAATCTGTTGGTAAATGTCACAACTCAAGACATATTTCCTGGTTTGCTGATGTAAACTCTGTTACTAATACCGTTGTTGTAAAATATGAATTGTAGCAGCCACTCTAGCATGTGCTGAAGCGACTCCTTCATGTGCGACAACTACTAAAGAATGTCTGCGGTCAAGTTCGGGGATACAACGATCATCAACCCCAGGTATAGTTGCAAAGGGAACAATATTTTGCAGGAAAACCTTTAGGTAAAGTAGTGCCGGCTTGAAAAGCCTGAAAGGCAGCCTAGATGTCATTATCAACACGTGTTTTAGAATGCGTAACTGCTGCTATTTTCCATGTGGCTACTGCAGATTTGGCTGCCTCATGAGCCATAGATTTCCCTACTGTGTGTGCTCCCACATGTTGATGACCCAGTGTATGAATGACATAAGCTTGTGGCAATTTATCTTTAAATTCTGCCACTATAACCCAAAGCATTTTATGCTTGATTGTGCTACCTTTGGAATCCGTTAAGTCATTTTGTCACCAAAAATTCTAATTATCATTAAATGATTTACACAATAAAATGAATCACACACTATAAATGTGGGGAATTCAGGATCCGTATGTTCAAGTGCAAGTATCAAAGCCTTCAGTTCAGCCAACTGCACAGTACAGTCTCCTAGAGACTGAGTGTGTCAGGTTCCACCTTCCAGAGTCCTCGGGATTGTGCTGATGCTCAAAGGGGTCCACCTCTCAACTGCCCCAAGTCTGGAATAGAAATATACACGGACTAGTGAGATAGTCAAGCGAGGGAAAGAAAGGGTAGGAACAGCGTGGAGGGAGATCTGTGGATGACACAGGAAGGACACATTAATTACCCAGTTAGCTCATCAGATGATACATACAGGTGCAAGCACTACTACTGAATACTGTTGAAACGTAAGAAACACACTACCTGTAAATAAAAGAGAGGGAGAGCTCTACCAGAAGAGAGAAGAGGGTGGATGCAGGCTTCCAGCATGAAACTAGTAGGAAGAGAGAATAAACCATGAGATCTGTACATGTACCACAAGAGACCTGGTCATAGGGGTAACAAGGTATGAGACTATACACCACCTACCCAGGCTACGTGTGGATTGGCCTTGAATAGCAAAGCAGAATCTTCCTAGCCCCCTCTATTACTCTCTCCTAGGAAAACAAAAAGAAAATAACAGACCATGTGAAAGGAAAAAGGCTATAGCACAATTATTACCTGTACTATACCTAAAAGAACAGACTTGGGAAAGTTCAGGTTCCACAATACCAACTACTTAGTGCCTTCGTATAGATAGATATCTATGTTTATTCTTCTCTTTTCTCCTTGGTTTTCAGTATGTTAATACAGGTTACAAGCCAACACGTGTTTCGTCGCCAGCAAGGGGATTACCCCGTGACTTTTTCAAGGCTCTTGTGTCCTGTATTCAGTTTCTTTTTCAAGTATGGTGATAATTCCAACCCACACGGTCTGTAGGTAAAAGTGGTCTCTAAGTGAGTCCAACAACCAGATGCCGTATCTTGGTCAGTTGCCGAATGTATAAACGGCGATCTCCTGTAAGTATATCCTCATGTGTCCTCGAGTACCCACTCATAACATACTGAAAACCAAGGAGAAAAGAGAAGAATAAAGAACACAAGAAACATATTTTCAATTTCTGTGATACTTATTTGACTTACTGTGGCTACTGCTGTCATGCCCAAATACTAATTGGATGTGTGCTGGAGTTTTTGTGTTTTGTACTGGAAGTGTGGCACTGGCTGCACCAATGAAGGCTAGTGGTTCTCCCCACCTTACAGAACCATCAAATAGATACATTTTTGAAACACAGATAGTGGGTGACTTCACCCGTGTAGCACCGTTTCCCTAACAGCATACCACTGTTCGTTTTCAAGTGTTAGAGAGGTAGACCTTCCAATTTCTAACAGATCAATGGACACAAAAGGATTCTCTAGGGTAATAATGAGAGTTCCATTTACTAAACCAGTGGAAATGGAAATAGGAGGGAGGAAGATGGAGGCTGTTTGCTATTCTCTCCAGCTGCCTCAGCTAATCGATTGGGGAGAGATCTTATGACCAAATTAAACATGACTTCATTTTTTAACCTGATGAAACTATGATTTGCTCTACTCCTGGAGTTCTATCTTCCAGGGTCATGGCTTTAACAGTAGACTCTTCTACTGGAGTTCAAATCAGAGCTCAACCCAATGATATAGAAGCGTTTACCACAACAGTGTATACAATAATAGCAGAAATACCAGAGTTACTGGGAAGATAGGTTTAGTTACCTAAAGAGTTCCTTTTCCGGGGACAAGGGCAAGGTTCTTGGATACCTGACAATACATTGATATTGCAAATAGAGGCTTTAGAGCAACATAAGTTGGTGTTATCTCTGACAGCTTGTGAGCATAACCATGTCGTATGGGCATGTATTATATTAATTGAGCCAGGAAAAATGGTTAGGGAAATAATGAATGATCAACTGTTTGATGAGCATTCTAAGAAAACAGTTATAGTTTTTCAGGATGACATACTGTTGAGAATAGTATTAGAAGTAAGGACCCCCACATTATGTAGAGTCTTTGATTCTATTAGGGATGGAGATCTTTTCCAAGTACCAGATACCTGGTGGACTAAGGGACCCTATGATGTGGGTCTTATTCGTACTGTTACTCCATTCAGAATTACACTGAAGGAAGGTGCTATTCTACCTAGGGTAAGACAGTAACCTCTTTCTAAAGAAGCAGGTGAGGGCAATGCTCCTACTATAGAAGTGTTGCTAGAGCAAGGAGTAATTTATCCTGGAGTGTATCCTTGTAATAGTCCTATTTCCCCAGTGAAGAAATCAAGAGGTAATACTTGGCATATGGTTCATGACCTGCGCCCCCTGGAGGATGTAATGGTACCAGAATTTCCAATTGTTCCCTACCCTTCCATCATATTGAGAAATATTCCTTAGTATGCTAAATATTTCACTGTTATAAATCTTAAGAATGCCTTTTTTAGCATCCCTACCCATCCAGACAGCCATTATTTGACAGTGTTCTCCAATTACAGGACTCAGTATTTGTATTCTTGTTTGCCTCAAGGGTATTGTGAGTCACCTAGCATTTTTAACAGAGTGGTGAAAAATGATCTATCAAGCTTTCAGTGTGACGGTACATTGTTGTAGTATGTGGATGACATATTAATTTGCAGTCCTACAGAACAACAGTGTAGAAAATATACCATGTCTCTTCTGGTGACTCTTGTACAGAGAGGATACAAGGTAGAGAGAGACAAGGTTGAGTATTGTCAGGAGTAGGTCCATTACCTAGGACAATTTCTGTCAGCTTCTGGTCGACGACTAATTCCTGAAAGAGCAGCATCTAACATCAAATTAGTGAGCCAGAAACTGTTAAGGGAATGCAGAAGTTTCTTGGTCTCTATAATTATGTGAGACAATAGGTCTTTGACTACAGCACTTTAATAGTGCCTTTGTTGGCTTCTATTAAACAAGCAAAAGACAGAAACAATAAGATAAAGTAGACACCAGAAATTCAGGAGACTTTCCAGAAATTGAAGACAGTGATAACAAATGCCCCAGTTTTGGGAACTCCTGATTACACCAAAGAGTTGTATCTCTTTTTTAATTGCAATGGTCAAGTGAGGACAGCTGTCCCTATGCAAAAATATCCCTTAGGGCATAAACCCATTACATATTTTAGTGGACAGTTGGGTTCAGTGATGAGAGCACATTATCCTTGTAAGCAAGCTCTCGTCACTGCTGCCTTTACAGTGCAGAAGAGCACTCCCATTGTCATGGGGGCACCTTTGGAGCTCTATGCAGAACATGCAGTGTTTGCTATCATTCAGAAGGCTAAGACTATTCTAAATACACAGAAAGTGTCAGAGATGAGGTGATATTGTCACTACCATCTTTGAAGGTTGTGAAGTGTCATACAGTGAACCCTGCAACATTCTTTGCTGATTCAATATTAGACACTGAGGATGATGTGCAACATATATTCCTAACGAATGCAACAGATAATCTTATTCCAGATAGCATTGTCTATTTTGTTGATGGTCCCTCTACTATTGATCAGGATACAAAAGTAAGACATACAGGTGCAGCAGTAGTCAGAAAAACAACAGCACGATTCTACAGACACACTCTACATAGTAGAGCAGTTAACACTACCAGCACATTATTCTGCTAAAGCAGCAGAATTGATAGCCTTGATAGCGGCTCTTAAGCAAGCAATAGGAAAAGTCATCACAATCTCTTCAGATTTGGCTTATGTAACAACCACTGTACATTCTAGCATTATGAGATGGCGAGGAGGGTCTTCCATAGGTCAGACGGGAGTCCTACTATGCATAGGAACCTCTTAGAAGATTTAATAGAGGCACTTGCTTTACCACAAGCAGTGGCAGCTGTGAAATGTGCAGCACATACAAATGGACAGGATTTTGTCTCACAGGGAAACGCACTAGCAGCTTGGCCAGCTCAAGATGCAGCTAGGTGAACACCCCCGTTGTGCAATTAGGTTTAGAACATGTCCCTGTTTTGGTGGCCCATACTTCCTCGCCGTCTGAGTCTGAATCTGACACTACCACCGACAATGTCATGCCTAATTATGCTGATGGATTGTTTATATCTTTGAAAGTTGCAGGAAGTTGCTCCACCACATGAGAAACAGTTATGGAAGACTACAGGATGCTCCCAGTCAGGGGATGACTAAATATCTACAGGTAAATCAGTGATGCCTCAGGCTTTATTTATGCTAGCTCTTGATCAGTTGCATTTACCAGCCAACATCTCAAGAGATCATTTGTCTATGCAAATACAAGATTGGTTTGTTCCCAACTTACATGATAAGCTTACCATGTAGCTTCATAACTGTACTGATTGTCAACATTTCTTTCCAAATCCCACATTGAAAATTATATATTCTACCATTCCATGACCATAAGGTCCTTTTAAAGCTCTCCATCTTGACTTTGTGGACACGTTAGACAGGTACAACTATCAATGTCTTATAGTTGTAGTTTTTTCTTTTTCTCAATGGATTGAAGCAGGACCATGCGTCCATTGTGATGTTTCTTCAGCTGCTACTTTTCTGATTCGTGAGGTAATTCCCCACTGGGAAATTCCTGAATGGATAACATCTGAAAACGGAACACACTTTGTTAATGCAATCTTCACACATCTCGCAACAATGTTAGGGATAAAACATAAGTTATCTTCTGTTTATCATCCCCAAAGCAATGGCATCATTGAGCGCCTAATAAATGGCCTGCTGACTAACAAGATCAGCAAGCTATGGACCGGACCACATTGCATAAAAAGTGGTTGTATCGCTTACCATTGGCACTCTTCTCATTTAGGAACACACCTAGTTCAGAACATCGCATGATACCCCATCAGATAGTGACAGGGAGACCTATGAATACGCAAGTAACTGCCACTAGAAGTAAGGTGCAGGGAGAAAGTACAGCTGATATCTTGAATGATGAAATGCATATTTATCTCTCTGAATTAACCAAAGCTGCAAAGTTAATTTCTAAACAGGTAACCAAAGGGAAGGAGAAGCGCACCACCGCTGATGTCGACCTCCCAGTTGTGCACATAAGTGACAAGGCTTTGTATAAAATTTTGTTTGGGTATGGAAAGAGGCTAAGAATGGGCCTTTCACCATGACGATGGAAATTCCCACTGCCCTCAATGTAGATAGCAGAAAGTCTTGGATCCATCTATCAGATGTCCAGATAAAACCAGCATCACGCTAAAAACCACTAGCAATATAAATGAATCAAAAAGGGAGAAAAGGATTGTGACCATAAAAATACCCCCTTTTTGACAATTTTTTGAACCAGCAAATCGAAATTTGTGTTTTTTAGTTTTGTTTTTCCATTTTTATCTCTTAATACTATCACTTCTACTGTTGCTCTTTCATAGTAATGTTTACTCTAGCTCTACTAGTTACATTGAACACCTGCGAAGAGAACAGTCTACTTACGCCAATGTGTCCCATAGTCAACTAAAGAAGTACCCCAAGCACAGCTCTATGGGCCAGATGTACGACGCTCAAAATAGCGCCTTGCAAATAGCGAGACTTCTGAGACTCGCAATTTACGAGGCGCTATTCTGCATGTACAACAGTGTGTTTAACACTGTTAATTGCGATATCATCATGATATTAATGGGCCTCTCACAATTTGCGCCCGTTTTCCTTAAAGAAAAACGGGATGCATTTTTAAAAAAAAGAAAACGTTTTCATTTCATTTTTTAAGGGCAGACAGTGGTCCCTGGGACTACTGCCTGCCCTTAAAAAATATTTTCAGAGCCTGTCACAAAGGGTTAGGGGTCCCCTGGGGACCCCTTCCCATTTGCGACTCCATTACCACCCTCTTGAAGAGGGTGGTCATTTGTGAGTGTTTTGCAACCGCAATTGCGGTCACAAAACATTCGTACATGGGTTGCAGAGTCGCTATTTGGAAGGGAACGTCCCTTCCAAATAGCGAGTCTCTGAACACTTTTTTGCAAGTCGCAATTCATTTGCGAATCACAAAATTGTGTTAGTATATGGCCATTCCAATTTTAGCATGCGCAAACGGGTCGCTAACCAGTTTGCGCATGCTAACATTGGTCATATATCTGGCCTGTGTCTTTTACATCTCTACCTGTGTAGGATTAAGACCTAAATGAACACGTTACTTACCTTCGGTAACGATATATCTGTAAAAACATTAGTTAGTTAGATTCCTCACCTTAGCATTTTCCCAGGCGTCAGGCTGGATCCGGAAAGATTTTCGTCAGCAATACCCTTGCGCGTCGCTAAGCGTCGTCTGCGGCTCCGCGTCGGTCGTCGGCGTCGTGCGCCGGAATGACGTCGTCGGAGTACTTAGACGCCGCCCTCACGCGCTGACGTCAGTTCTTGTACATAGCTTTCCGCGCCAGGAACGCAGAGCCATGCAAGAGATTGACACTGGTGCCAAAAAATTCTAGGGCCCTGAAAGGGATGACCTCAACCCTAGATATCGGTTCGCAGAACGGGGAGGATGGGTGAGTCAGTGAGGAATCTAACTAACTAATGTTTCTTACAGATATATCGTTACCGAAGGTAAGTAACTTTTTCATCTGAAAGAAACACGTCCGAGATCAGGACGTGGTCGGACAGGTTGCCTCGATGCTGGGCCCACTGAAACTTCAGGTCCCACTGCAGAGCCCGCATTCGCCATCAGGCGTGATGCACTAACAGGATGCAGGAGGCCATCAGACCCAGAAGCCGCAGCACCAACCTGACCGAAACCCGAGATAGAGGCCGAAAGATGGGAATCAGAGCCTGAATATCCCAGACCCACTGTTCCGGAGGATAAGCCCGGAACTGCGCCGAGTCCAGAACCGCTCCGATGAAGAGGAGCTTCTGGAAGGGACTCAGATGCGACTTCGGCACATTGATGGAGAACCCCAGCAAATGCAGGAGGTCGGCCGTAGTCTGGAGGTGGCAGAAGACTGCCTGGGGCGAGCCCGCATTCAACAACCAGTCGTCGAGATAGGATGTGCTGCGACCACCGCCATCACTTTCGTGAACACCCGAGGGGCACTGGTGAGGCCGAAGGGGAGCACGGTAAACTGAAAATGCTCCTGGCCCACCGTGAACCGCAGGTAACGCCGGTGGGCCGTCAGGACGGGGATGTGGAAATAAGCGTCCTGCAAGTCCAACACTACCATCCAGTCTCCGGGGTCTAGGGCAGCTAGAACCTGAGCTAAGGTGAGCATCTTGAACTTCTCCTTGCGGAGGAAGGCGTTGACGCTCCTGAGGTCCAAGATAGGCCGTAGGCCCCCTTTGCCCTTCTTGGGAACCAGAAAGTAGTGGGAATAACAACCACGACCTACTTCTGGACCAGGAACGCGCTCGATGGCCCCCTTGTATAATAACCCAAGTACACTGAATCTTCAATACAGAACACGATCACGTTCCAAATGTATTACTTTTTCGGTTTCCTCCTTTGACCCAGACCAGGGGACTGGGCCCTATTTTCCTCCATATCCGCAATACTATCAATACCCACGTGCCCCCCCTCATTTTTTAGGCAGAGGCAGGGGAAGAGGATTCAGAGGCAACTGGCGAAGCCATCAAATATGGCAACCTCCTGTTCCCCAACAGATTCAGGAACAAAACTACTTCCGTACCAGACAACGAGCCTATCGGAGATAGACCCACAGATATCTACCTTATCTGTGACGTCGCATGAAGTAATGCCTATCTATAACCTGTCAAAACATCAGTTAACCGAAATTGAAAACCAATTGTTAAATAAAGGGTTATCATTTGTTCCACATGCTATGCAGAACCCAATTGACACCAAAAAAGAGGTTCTACAATTCCTTAGGAAGGTTAGATTGAGAGTCTTCTTTTCAGAATTCAATGAAGCTTCTGAGAATAATGTTAGTGGGTTGAAAAATAAATCTCTTGTTTGAAAATCAAATACTTAGGGAGTTAGATAATCTACACTCAAAAAGAACTTTCTATAAACCTAATTTTTCTAGAGACGAGCAAAAGGCACTGTCAAATTTAGCCAGTAATCCACTTGTGGTAGTCAAACCTGCCGACAAGGGCGGAGGAATTGTGTTATGGGATGCGGACGAATATGACGAGGAAATTATCAGGCAACTTAACAATCAACTCCATTATCGACCCCTGGAAAGTAATCCTACAGCGCGGTTAAAAGCTGAAATACTGCACTTGACGAACAGAGCTCTTGAAAATGGTTTTCTTTGCAAAAAAGAATTTGAGTTCTTGAATATTACCACACAAAAAGTCCCCACACTATACGTATTGCCCAAGATCCATAAAGATGCCACCAAACCACCAGGGAGGCCGATTATCTCAGCCTGTGGCTCCATTTTGGAGCCACTGGCTAAATATGTTGACCATTTTTTGAAACCATTTATCCCGGAGACGAAAGCATACGTACGGGATACTATGGATTTTATTGCCAAGGTTGAGGGGTCGATGTTTGATAGTAACCAGAGTCTTTTGGTTACTTTCGACATCGAAAGCTTCTACACAAATATTCCCCAAGATGAGGCACTCTTGATCATGACATTGGTATTAAATAAGAGACCCAGACCACACCAAGTTCCAACTGATTTTTTGATTACCTTGGCCAAAATATGCCTTAAAAATAATTTTTTCAATTTCAAAGAAGATCTGTTCCTTCAAGTAAAAGGCGTAGCCATGGGTTGTAGCTTCGCTTCGGAGATAGCCAATTTGGTCATGGACCAATTTGAGACGCTTTTCATCTTCGATGAGACTGGCCCATTCTTTGCCAACATTGCGAGGTGGGTGAGATTCATCGACGATATATTCCTGATATGGAATGGAAATAATGAAGATCTAGAATCATTTCATAATTGGTTAAATACACGGACACAAGACCTAAAATTCACTAAAAGTGTAAGCAACATCCAAGTCAACTTTCTAGATGTTTGGGTCAAAAACAGCGAAGGGATCCTAGAAGTGAGTTTATTTACTAAACCCACAGATAGAAATACTCTTTTGGCATATAGCTCAGGTCATCCCCGACATCTTAAGGATAATTTGCCATATGGGCAATTCCTTAGAATCCGGCGTAATTGCTCTAACAAAAGCGACTATTTTGACAATGCTGCCACCTTGCGGACTAAATTATGTAAGAGAGGGTATCCCAAGAAAATAGTCCGCAATGCTATGAAACGAGCATGGTTTACACCTCGTGAAACCTTACTTGTACCAAGAAGCAAGGTAAAGAACGATCTTCTTACCTGTGTGTTGACATACAACCCCAAAGCTAACAAAGTGAGACAGATCATCCAAAGAAATTGGCGGTTAGTTGAACATTTGGGGTTGGGTACACCGTTATTTGCTTTCCAAAAAGGAAAAGATTTGAGAGAATATTTGGTTAAGGCCTCTAGACCAATAATGCCTAAAAAAGATGTAAGAACCACGATGGGGCTGCCACCAGTACAGGGACATTTTAGATGTCAGAACTGTGTAGTTTGTCCCCAAACAAATTATTCTAAATTTACAACTATTGGTGATAAAAAACATATTCAACTGGCCTTTTCAAACTGTAATTCAAAGAATGTGATTTATTCAATAGAGTGTCCATGTAAAAAAACGTATATTGGCCAAACAACTCAAGCTGTTAAACTACGCATCCAGCAACACAAATCACGAATTCGGTGCAAAACCTCTGGTGCTCCACTGGTCCAGCATTTTTTGGAACTCGGCCATGATGAGGATGAATTGAGATGGACCGTGTTGGCGGTTATGCGCCCCATGAATAAAACCATGTTGCAAAATACTTTGAATCGCCTAGAAGCACGGTTGATTGAGAAATATCATACTGCAATTGATGGTTTAAATGATAGGGACGAAATGTGGGCACTGATACAGTAAAATCCCTAGAGATGAGGACTTAGCCTGATAAGTAGGGAGACCAAAGTCATTGGATTTGGTTGTAAAATGCCCTGCATGTACAGACACTTGTATATATGTATATATGTTTAGATTGATATGTGATGTCAGAATGTGAGCCTTTATGTTTACAGGTTCTCTACCTCTGTTGATTTACACATTGGGTATAATCTTGGTGGCTTTATTTGATTGATCTCAGTTTGAATACTTTTCACCATTCACATCAGTATTTATTTGATTTTGTTGAATTATTTTTAAGGCTTTAATTATTCTTTATTTATTATTTTTCACTTTTTATTTTATTTTGTCGTGGTCACATTAGGGCCATCTGAGTTAGTTTCTATAAGGCTTTGAGAATATAATTTACATTGGGATGTTTATACTAAGGGAGAGAGGGATAAAAATAACCAATTGGCCAGTGTAAATTCTTTATTCCAATATGGCCGATTCATTACACCTCCACTAGTAGAGGTGTTTAGTCCTTTTTCGCTGTTGACACCAGGAAATAAGATGTCGAGCCTGTGCTTTGGAACTCTTTTCCGGAGCAAGAGAGAGAGCACGGACATTTTCGAATTAGACCTCGAAGAGAAGAGATAGATTCAAGGTATGAGTATACGTTAGTCAGCTTAGGACTTCGGGACTTTATTAATACATCTTTACTTATATTTGCACCTCTGCGTTTGTGTTTCTTTTATGAATTAGCGTACGAATCACGGCGGACGTTTTTCATTTACTGGGAACACGAGTAAGGCGCCGAGTGATACAATACTCTTCTAAGGTACGAAGTATGGTAACTTTGGTGGCATTATAAATCCTCATTGCACAGAGTGGGTTCTAATTGGAATATTATTTTTATATAGAGCTAGGACAAGGGTTGTACCCCCCACGACCCGCCCCCTACAAGCATGTTGGCCAGATGCGGGATACGCTGAGTGAGGAAATCTGGTTAAGGTCAGTCGAGACACATATAGTGTAGTGGAAATAGGTTCAAAGAGTTGGCCACGAGAGATCCCTTATAATAGAAGCCTTTCCCTTTAAATGATCTTGAAAGGTAAAAACATCGGAAGCACTATAGACCTTTTTGATATAGATATAAGTGCGCTTAGATGTAGATTCATTGAGACGTGTAAAGCCTAAGATATGTATTTCACATTGAATTTTTCTTGCACTTGACTCGGTGTTTCTCCCGGTGGTCGGACTGTTTGCTTTTCAGTTGGTGGACTATGTTTGGGGATTGAGACCTGTGCATATACTGGCAAGGATAATAATGGTGTCGATATTATGTATATGTTATTACAGTATGTTTTTTTCTATGTAGATTGCTGCTGTTTTTTTGTCCTGAGGAGGCCAAAAGAAATCGACTGGCTGAAACGCGACCGCGTCAACAGTTTTGTTATACAGAGGGACCACAAAATAACTGAAATTGATGTGGATTTAACAGTTATACATTGCTTTTGAACATTTGGAGATATATTTTCCCGTATGCAATGTATGTGCCCTCTGGGTAGCCCACACTATTGAAAGGTGGTTCCACGATTGGAAATGGTTTTTGTTGGACAGTAGCTTAGGTTTTCTATTATTTCAGAGGTGTTGTGTTGTAAATACATGTTTTTATATGCTCAGCGATATAATGATGAAAAGAAAATGTGAATAGATACACATATGAAAGGATAATTAAAGGTGTCCTTGATCAAAAACATTGCCCAATTTTTTCCTCCTTACCAATTTTTTCTTAGACTGCGATGGCCCCCTTGGCCAAGAGGGCCATAACTTCCTCCTGTAGACGATTCAAGTGATCCCCGACATGCGGTGGTACTGCGGTGGCATGGCTGGAGGGGTTGCCTCGAAGGGGAGGGAGTTGCCCCTTCGGACGATTTGCAACACCCACCTGTCCGATGTGATGGAACGCCAGTGGAGCAGGTGATGGCGAACTCTGCCTCCCAATGGCATGGAATGGGCCTGAAAGCACGGACTAGGAGGGCTTTAAGGCAGATGCTGCCGGGGTAGACGTGGACGGACTGGCACGTTGTCCCCCTGTACCGCCTCGGCTGAATCCGCGACCGCGTGAAGGTTGGTTCTGCGGCCTGTGGCTACGCGAACGTGAGGGGGCGCCCCTTCCCTGGCCACAAAAGGGACGAAAAGCGGAAGTTTGCGGGCGCGGGGCCGAGAGGCCCAAGTACTTGGCCGTAGCCCGGGAGTCCTTAAAGCGCTCCAGCGCACTATCCTCCTTGTTGCTAAAAAAGGCGATTGCCATCGAAGGGCATGTCCATGAGGGTGCTCTGGACATCCCCAGAAAAACTCGTGGACCGCAGCAAGGCGTGGCGGCGGAGCGCCACTGTGGTCGACATTGCCCTATCCAGCGAGTCCGTAGTGTCCAGTCCACATCGGATAGCGTGCCGCGCTGCATCCCGCCCCTCGGTAAGAGCCTGGGTGAGCCGTGTCCGGGCCTCCTCCGGACACTGGGACAGCACGTCCTCCACAGTATCCCACAGGGAATGGGAGTAACGGTCCAAGAGACAAGCGGTGTTAATAGACCGCAGTCCCAAACTAAGGGAGGAGAACAGCTTCTTACCAAACTGTTCAAGTCTCTTGGATTCTCGATCCGGGGGAGCGGACGGGAAGGAGGTCTGGGAAGTAGAGGCCTGGATAACCAGGGTCTCAGGCGTGGGGTGCATGGACAGAAAACTGGGGTCGCTCGGTGCAGGGCGGTGGCGCCGGGCTACATTCCGGTCCACAGGAGGTACTGTGGAGGGCTTGGACCAGGTGCCCTTCAGAACGTCCAGTAGTGCTTCATTAAACTGCAGCAGAGGCTCAGAGGAGCTTGCTGACGGTTGGAGGACTTCAGTGAGGAGGTTAGTCCTCACGGCCACAGCAGGTAGCTCCGGCCCAAGGGCTTCGGCCGCCTTGCGCAGCACCACAGACAATGCAGCATCTTCCTCCGAAGCCACGGTCGGAGGAGAGATGAAGCCAGTGTCAGGGGAGGTGTCAAGACCACTGGCATCCCCCAGCTCATCTGCCCAGCTCTTCACGGATCGGCGCTGTTTGGCACGGAACAAAGAAGAACTGACGTCAGCGCGCGAGGGCGGCGTCTAAGTACTCCGACGACGTCATTCCGGCACACGATGCCGACGACGGACGCGGAGCCGCAGACGACGCCTAGCGATGCGCAAGGGTATTGCTGACAAAAATCTTTCCGGATCCAGCCTGACGCCTGGGGATATTCTAAGGTGAGGAATCTAACTAACGTGTTTCTTTCAGATACAGTCAACACATGTTAGGATTGTACAATTTCTAGTTAATGCCACAAAATATGATCCTTTTATAAATCCTCACAGATAGTCAGGACATTAGGGACAAGATAGCACAAATTAAGAGAACAGGATGTCCTAACACTGCAGAATGGATACATATGGTATTAGGCTTAGGGTTTTTTGGAGTAACACACCCGCCCAGTGAGTGTAATAGTTATTTGGTAAATCCTTTACCCCCAGTTTGTGTTTGCAGGCCACAATTTAGAGTTACTGGATCAGTTTATGCCCATGACCAATGGCATTCTGTCATTGAATTTTCCTGTCGGGTAATCTCTTTATGGAATGTTACTGATATTAGTCAGGATTGCATATAAAAGTGTGCGCGTATATGGGATGATAATGTTGCACGTTACACTTGGATAGATAGTACAGTAAGTCCTCAGCCAGTCATGAGATTAACGTCTGTTTCTTTATGCTTCACAGAAAACTGTACCGTTAATGGAGGCAGAAATATCCACTGCAGAGCCACAATAGATAACGCCAATATGCAATGGGGCACCTCCAGCCTCATGGACTATTATTGGCAGCGTGGAGAACTACTGCACGCTTAGCTACCACTGAACTGGAGTGGCCTATGTACAATGGTCATTTTGCACACCCTTGTTTTGGTAATTTCTGGAGTTATTCTGTCAACACTTCATGAGCCCACCATGAGCCATCCAATCAGCGGCAGCTTCTCCATTATGGTGGAGGAGTGTCACCCCACTGCCTCGGCCAGCAGACAAAAACATGTCAAATGAATGATAATAAAGCAGTTAAATCATCAGGTTATTTTACATGACAGAGCTACAGCCAGAGCGGACCTTGAGGGTGAGGCCATCCTCTGACAGCAGAAGCAGGAGGGGTGTACACAGGGCACTGCAAGTGCACATGACGGCTTGGCTGGCTAGCTTAGGACAGCCAAACCGTCATGCACACTTAGATATCTCCAGGCTATAGCCTATAGCATGGAGAAGAAGCAGGCACTGGCTCCTAGCCCCTCTGGGAGTGTAAAACCAACCCGCTCTGTTCAATTCCATCACTGCTCTTATGCTGGGCAATAGTATCACCGAAGTAGAAGAACTGCAGAATATTTTAGCACTGCCACTTGGAATGATGTTCCCCAGGAGCACTGGTTGCTTAATGATACACAGCTGTTCTTTGGAAGTATTCTGCCATTTGTTCAGGCAAAGGCAACTGCACGATGGCTACAGATAACTCGATGGGAACTTGTGAAGTCTATAAATATTACAAAAGATGGATTTAATGCCATAAAAGAAGAGGTGCGTGCTGTGAAAATGATGATAATACAGCACTGATATGTACCTGAGCTTATGACGGCCATGGACAAAGGGGTATGCACAAAGATAGGAACTGCTTGCTGTACCTATGTTCCAGCAAACAATGCGGACAATGGAACTCAGTCTGACGCTATGCAAACATTGCATAATCTACAGAAGAAAATGGTAGATGAAGGAGGTGCCCCAGAGAGTTGGCTTAGTAGGTGGTTTTCTTTACTACCATCCTGGATATCAGGACTGTTGGGAGCCTTGTTGCCAGCTCTTGTGGCCCGTTTATTGATATAGTGTGGTTTGCAATTAATTTTAGCATGTTGTAGGAGGATCAGTTCAAAGGCAGGAGGGATGTTTCCAGTTAAGACACCAACACAAGTAGAAGATGCTCAGGGCAATACCTACCATCTAGTACCTAGTACATATTCAGGATTAGAACCAATAGTTGAAATATCAACTAGAAGGAGACTGTTTGAAAGGAAATGAAACATGGAGAAATTATGCAAGAGCAGACATCAGTAGAAAGCGATATCAAATGATATATGGTGAAAGAGCAGTGCAGGCCAAACTCCAGCACTGATGCAAGAAAGGTGAAGAGTTCACTTGAAAAGAATGCATGACCAGCAAGGTCTTGGTTAAAGGAAAACCTGTGTTTGCAAGCTTGAAAGAATTTATGATCTTAGCACACAGTCACGTATTCTGTTGTCTCCGTGAATAGAAAACATGATTAAAGAATAGGAGCAGGAGATTGAATTAGCCAAGAGCACACAGAATCTGATAAGAAGTCTTAGAAGCAGAACTATAAAATGCACATACAAATACACATGCAGTCAAGAGTATTGTATAGTTTGTTTCTTAAGCTTTGTTAGAACTGCAATAAAGTGTGTGCAAGACACAGGTGATGTGGCATATTGTAACAAACATGTAACTGCTAAGTAACTTATTATTTGACCTTTTGAAATAAGCTTTGTTCATGTTGCTATATAAGTGGCTGCCTGTGAAGCAGCAAATTGAGACCAGCTGTTTACCTGTGTGGAGATTGCTACTCTCCCTCCCATGACAGTAGAAAGCGGTGTTTGCCTTGCCAAGAGGAATCTAGTCTTTTTTTCTTAAGTTACCCCGTAACACAAGCCTGTCAAATGACACTGTCAGAGAGAACACAAAGAAGTGCAAAAGTGGTTTTGAAACGTCTACGTTTTTTGTTGGATGTGAGGGCTTTATGACCCAATTATCAAGATACTGATAGAAGTAGATGATAGGTCTGCGAAGGTGCATTTCCACCACTGACATGCACTTTGAAAAGTTCAGAGTAGACGATTTTGAAACAAAGAAAAGAACTCTGTACTGGTAATGGAAGTTGCCCCCACTGTGAACCTCAGTTACTTTCTGCGCTTCTTGCCAGTAAAATGTGAAAGTATGTATCTTCTAGGTCCACAGTGCACTTCCAGTCTTGTTTCCTAAACTGGGGAAACATTTGATGCAGAGCCAACATTCTTGAATTTTTGTTCCTTGATTCATTTGTTGCCTAATCTGAAGTCCAAGACTGGTCTGAACTCAAGCTTTGGGGGCTTTTTGGGGATGGAGGGTGTGGGGGCAAAATATAACTTGAAAACATGCATGTTCTTCTGGGAGGGAGACATTGGCTTTATTGCTTGCTTTTTCAGTAGCGATGTACTTACTCTGTAGTAAATGCACCTGATCTTTAGTTGCCAGCTTTAGAGGAACTGATGATGAAGTACATTTGAACTGAACAGTGTGACCAGTCTGCATTATGTGTCAAACCCACTTTTAGTTTGTGATTTCTTTGCAAGATGATTTGATACACTTGCTCTCAACAGCATGGTGCACAGAGGAGAGGAAGTGGGGCAGTCACTGCATCACATGAGACTGGGTCTTCCCCAAGGACAAAGAGTGCTGTTGTTGCTACCTTTCCTAGTCATCCTGTTGTATGAAAAGTGTGGCTGATGTTGAGCTTGTAGCTGGGGCTGATAGAACCTCTGGTGAGGTCAATGCTTTGCTTTGGGTGATAACTGCAGCCCCTGTGCCTGTATTATGTCTTAAGCCTGAGGGTCTGTAAGACAAGAAAAACAAATTTTTAAGAGCCTCAGCTTCACTCCGCATCATCTCGTCATCTATGTCGGGGCACAAAGAGTACTGGATATTGCAAACTATAGGTTTGCAATATCTGGCTTCAGTGATGTTAGGTGGAACCATGTTGCTTTTCTTGGTAAAAGACTGTGACAGAACTCTGAGAGACATACTCTGCAAAGTCAATGGAGATACTAATGACCTCATTGTAAATAAGCAAACCTTTCTTTACTACCGCCATAAAATATTGTCTCCGTTCCTTAGTAACATCTTTTGCAAATCTTTGCTCGGACTCCCACAGAGCTCTATCATACCATTCCAGAAGGGCTATGGCACTGGCTGTATTGAATGCTGTTGCTACAGCTACATAGATTATTTATCCTGTTGCATTAATCAACATTCACTCCTTGTTTGGCGGGAAAGATGTTTCCAGAACTGAGGTGTGCTTAACAGCTGAAACTATGACAATGTCTATTTTGGGCCCTTTCCGGAGATGCACTGGATCCAGATCTGAGGGTCTGCACTTTTTTGAGAAGCCTTCAGGGTCACCATTTTGGTTGTTGCTGGTGTGAGAGACGTCTCTTCCGCCAGCTCTGCAAACCTGGGTATCAAATGCAATAAAGGCCTTGTAGCAGAACAAAGTTATAAAGTCTCCATACTTTTTTTTATAAGCAAAGTTTTATTGGTTTTAGACAGGTACCACAACATTTCATACTAAACATCAGTTTAAAAAAAAAAAAAAGAATCATGTCAGCCTTGAAGTCCAATTCAGTTTTAATGTACATTAGCTAAGTGCTCGATGAGCCAACCATTTTCCACAAACTTTTCAATGTTTCTTAGGGCACCTTCATGACATACCAATTGATTTTTCCTTTTTGGTGCACTAATCCATTGCCACTTTCCAGTGAACTAAGGGAGGCTATAAAGAATGCCAGAATGTTGCAGTGTCTCTTGGCCAATGAGCTACCAATCCTAATAAGGGTCACACAAGTTCCTACTACATCCTCCAAAATACCCATCAATGCCACCTTTGGAGATGGGTCTAGTGGCTTTACCCAAAACCTGTGAGAGGGAGGCAAACACGGCCCACCAGTACTGTCCCATAAGAGAAAGTTTCCATACCACATGGAAGAAGTGGTGTTGTAGGGATTCTGTTTGGAAACAGAACTATGCCTGGGACCACAAGACGTCAGAAACGTAGGGACTGAGTCACCATACCACATCAGTACGATGGGCTCAAATCCAGCTAGCTCATAGTGTCTTACCTGCCCTCCTAACCTTCCCAAAGTAACAGGTCAATTGGCACCCCAGAACACAACTCTGTAGTCCCCCAGGGCAACCGTGAAAACACAGTCACCTTTCGTTTTCTCACTTATACATGTCCATAACAAACAAAGACACAAGGAAAGTTTACAATGTTTATTGAAACTATCGTGGTCTATCATGAAGCAACTGTGCTGCAAATAGGAAACATATACAGCTGAGCAAAGTAATCAGCCTTACGAGCAAACTATATACAATGAAAAGCCCTACCATGGCGAATGATGTATCTGCCAAAGCCTATCCTCACTACATGAGCACAGGGATTACAACTAGACCCCATACCTGGCATTTTAGTTTGTTGGTCTGCATCTCAGGTTGCACAAAGCTAGCGCATCAGTCCCAGGACCTTTACCCTTTGCAAAAATCCTTCTCTCTATTTTCAAAAGGCAAGTCTTGGTCGGTGTATATGATAAGATGTGCCTCACTTGAAAACAGCAACTGTTCCTTTGAGTTGTGGCTAAGTACCAAGTTATGATGCTAACCGATCATAGAAAAAACAGAGCACGGTGTTGTTTGACTTTGTATGAAATGTTAGGAACAAGTCCCAGAAAGTAGAACTGAATAATAAAAACATGTGCAACGTATTTCTAAAATAGTATTGTGGCACAAAAACAAACGTGCTGTGTAACGTGTGCAAAGCAAAGTGGCCTACAATGTGCAGTTAGGCTAAAATAAAGGAGAAGTAAGTGGGCCCTAAAGGGAACTCACGACAGAGGGAATGTGATTCTGGGCAACAATAACACACCGGTGCTGCCAGCGTACCTGCGCACAATATTCTCAGCGGTGTAAGGTAAGTCATGTGCAGGTACCGAAGCTGAATAAGTCGAAGTCTTGATGAAATGTCTAGCACCCTAGTGGCTATGCATGAATCTCTCCAGCCTGAGTCGTTTACCAATGGGACTCATGTGAGTCTTAGGGGGAGATTTACATAAAAGTCAGGCAACGCAGCACAGCCCCCGCGAGGCTGTGCTGCAATTCCGCGACAGTGATGGAGCCGGAGAGCACCATATCTTTAAAGATATGGCTATCTCCTTCCATTTCCCTTGCGCCGGCGCGGATTACAGCTGCCGTGCACCATGCACACACCTTAGCACCTCCCTGCTAGTGTGTGTGCATGAGTCTAGCATAGTTTTTGTACAGGAGGGGTACCCTTCCTGTACAAAATACTGTGCTAGACACAAGGGAAAGCTTTTCCCACTTTGTATGCGTGCTGTACAGTGCAGTGCAGAGAAATGAAAGCATTTCTCCTTCCTTGCGCCTAGTTGAAAAGGGGGGAATTTTTTCTCATGCTAAACCCAATCTACTGTTTTTAGTAAATTGGGTTTAGCGTGAGAATCCTTAGGTGGTTTCATGGGAACGCCCATGCACCACCCTTGGTACGCCCCCATGATGCAAAGTAACGCGAAGCAGCGTAATGCACTGCTTTGCATTACTTTTACGTTATTTCCAGCGCAAAAGTAAATCAGAAAAAAAAGATTTTGCGTCGTTTTGCATCACTTTTGTGACGCAAACACGGCACAAAAGCTTAGTAAATCTCCCACTTAGACTTCAATGAGTTAAACTCTGGGACATCGCAAAGACCATCTTGGAGTTAATTAAGGGTAGATAAGGGCAGATATCAGAAGGATTGGGATTTGTGCAGGGTGTATTCGGTTTGAAGGGTTTTGAATGATTTCAGTTGAAACCCTTGCCATACATCTTCAACCATAGAAATACTAATGTCATCCCACCTATCAAACCACTCAAGGGAGGATGAGTGGTGCGATCATCCCCCATCAATAAAGACGTTTCCAGTGTGAAGTTTTATCCCAGCCAATCCATTTGAGTGTGGATCGCCATTTAAGTAGACCAGCCTGAGTAGGGTCCGCAGAGGCGCAGAGGACTGGGGTTCCTGTAAAGCATGTCCAGGATGTTGTTTCGGCCCATGTCAGTATTCCTCCTGCTAATAGCAGAGTCATGCCACCTCTGTTCATCCAATCATTAATTACAAGTATATAGGCTGTAAAATAGGCGAATATGAGCTATGCTCAATCCGCCATTGTTGGGCGACTAAACACACTTGCTAAACGTGAGGCACGTGGGCCAATTAAACAACATGAATGATCATCTCATAGCAAGTATATTCTGAAACCAGGTGTGAGGTATGGACAATGGACAATTCTAGAGGACATGCAGTATCTGAAGCAACTCTATCATCTTGAACAGGGGTAACATTCCAGGAATGTTTAGAGGGACCATAGCCCACCTGCCAAGATCTGCTGTGAACTTGCTCACCAGGGGTTTGAGATTGGGGGTCCACGCTACAGTAGGTTAACGATATGTGGACACCTAGATATTGGAAACTAAGTTGATGGACTGACAGCTGCAAGTCTGTGTCATTTCTGTCACCTTTCAGAGGGACAAGAAACGACTTAGAGCAGTCAACTTGTAAGTCAGATGCCTCCCTGTAGAGGGTGAACATCTGAAACAGATACCAGCTGGTATGGGGGGGGGGGGTCAGGAAACACATAGGAGAACATCATCTGCATATAGTTTAATTAAATCTTCAGTTACCATGCCCCAACTAAATCCCTAGAACTGCGTTGCTTCTGATCTACACCACCAGGGGCTTTAAGTTCAGGATGTAGAGAATGGGGAAGTGGGCAGCCTTGCCATCTGCCTCAGCCTATCATGAAGGGAGTAGAGAAGATGTCATTAACTGGAACTTGGGCCTGTGAAAGAGAGGCGAACACAGCCCAGCAGTATTGCCCAATAAAAGAATATTCCTATACCATATGGAAGAGAGAGAGATTTTGGGTAACAATAGCACGCCAGTGAGCGTGTGATTTTGGGCAACAATAGCACGCCAGTGCTGCCAGTGTACCCGCGCACCATATTCTCAATGGTGTAAGGTAAGTCATGTGCGGGTACCTAAGTTGAATAGGGCGAAGTTTCGATGAAATGACTGGGACCCTAGGGATTATGCATGAGTCTCTCTAGTCTGAGTCATCCAGCGGCCCAGCCATCCCTCTAAGCCAGCCAGTAGCATTGAAAGGAATGAAGTACCCAGACATATGACAAAAATCGATGCACGAACCCCACCATCAACAGCACGTCATCAAGGAAAGCCCTGTCTATGGAATCAAATGCCTCCTGGAAGTCTAGATGTAGGAGGGTGCTAGGGTCTTCTATGTCAGATAGGCATGCAAGGGCTACCAGGACTCTACAGATACAGTGCCTAGTGCTCTGATGGGGCATAAACCTGCATTGATCTAGGTGGGTCAGCTGTCGTAGTGTTCTAAGGAGACGGTTAGCTAAGACCTCTGAATAGATTTTGATTTCTGTATTAATGAGAAAGATCGGTTGATAGGACACGTATCGTTTGGGGGAGGGCCCTGTTTGGGCAAGACCACTATAGTGGCCAGATCGAGATCGGGGGGAGTGTAATTTTTCAATAGCTTCTTGGTATAGGTTCAGAAGGTGAGGAATCAAGGCTATTGACATTCCATGTCATCAGAGTTAACTTACCCATCTTGAGGATGGCGGGAGGAGCAGACAACTACTGGCCCGCATGGCTATGCAAAAAGGATGGTTGAGCCCCGCTCTCTTCCCCCATCAAACAGAAACAAACTTAGGTGCAAGTCTAAATACAGGCTCCCAACCACGTCCATGGGGGAGACTTAACTAAAGAAGGCTACTGTGGTGCTGACAGGTGAGATGGGTAACAGAATGTACTAAAGCACCAGTTGTTTGCCCTCTGTCCATAGATGGCCCATGGTCATTGTCCCGGCAAGGCCACGCATCAACTCCTGGGTGCGTTGTCGCACTAGATTTGAGTAGGAATCGTCAGAGTGGGAGAGAAACACAGCCTCCATGATTTCCTTGCGTGGCTGGGTTTTTGGAGTGCCCTGAAGCAGCTTGTGATGACTGCAAACACCACAGTGGGATCAGGTAGCAGTGGAGAGGTCGCTGCTCTGTCGCCCAGTCCCATGGGGACTCAGGGTCATCATGGTAAATGGATTTAGAGGCATATATTACAAAAGTTTTGCTGGGTACATCAACATGTACTGCAGTTTCATAGTTCTAAGCTTTTGTTTGACCTTGTTTCTCAATTGTTGTACATGGCATGTGTAGTCAAGCAAAATCATGATGTGGTGGGACTGAAATGTGAGTTACCATTTTTTACGTGCTTCTCGAAGAATTGTGTAGCAGTCTTTATAGTTCAGTATTTTTGCAACAATCGGGGTGGGGGCCAGAGGAGGCCTCTGCGCCAAAGACCTGTGCGACCTCTCCACAACGAAACAGACAGACTGTTGTGCCATGGGTTGCCATGTTGAAAACCATTTTATAAGAAAGGTATCTGGTGTAGGGTTCTCAACCCCTTCTGAGAAGCCCACAAAGCGTAGGTTACACTGTATTGCCTAGCCTCTGCCTCTTCCACACACAGGGGCTTATTTATGGGCCCTTGGGTCACTTTTACACCGCCAGTGCGTCACTTTTTGTGACGCACCAGCGGTGTAATAAAAATGCGCTATGTTGCGCCATATTTACAAAGTGACGCATTTAGGTAGATGCATCACTTTGTAAACCCCTGCACCACATTATACCTGCGCAAGGTATATTGTATTCAGGGAGGGTTTTCCGACGCAAGAAAGGGCCATACAAGTGACGCAGTGAAATCTATAAGATTTCACTGCGCCACTTCTAGGACGCAAATGCGTCAGTATCTTACGCCTGCCTCATGGCAGGCGTAAGACTGATGCAGGCATATTTAATATGGGACCTGCCCATGTGTAATGACCCATTGCTGAAGTTGTGTCACTTTTGTGACATACTCCAGCAATGCGTCATTTTTGAGCCTACAGATATACGTCAGAAATACTGACGTATCTGTAACTCACAGCTTTCCAAACTGTGTGGCGCGCACATTACTGGGTCGTGCCCCATGCATGGGAGTGTCGCGCGATGCGATGATGTCTGCGGGCCGATATTAGGGGAATGCGAGCCTCTGTCAGGACGTGTGAGAGCGACGTGCAAGGCGGAAGGCGGAGCAGCAGCGGAACAGAGCAGAGCCTCATGGTCCAGAGCTCGATTCCGCTATACCGAGGCTCAGTGGGGGCATTGTCCAAGTCTCAGCGGCGGTCTCAGCAGCAGACTGATGTGGGCCTGGACTTAAACAGCAAGAGGCCAGTGGAAGTATTGACCCCCCCGTCCGGGAGTGCTGTGGCGGCTGCTCACGGCTCTGGCCTGAGCGCGCGGCCTTGTTGTGACGCAGTTACCTCAGAGCCGCATCTACCCCCATCCCAGGCACTCAGTAAGTAAGTAGTGAGATTTGGACATTTTAAAACGATGATGGCATACAAATAATGTGGCTCCAATCTTAGAGGCGTAGTTTGTATCCCCTGGTGCTAGGTTACTTAACTAGTATGGCGCCAATCCCAGAGGTGTAGTTACTACACCTCTGAGATTGGCGCCATACTATTTAAGTAACCTAGCACCAGGGGATACAAACTACGACTCTAAGATTGGAGCCATATTAATTTTATGCCAACAGTGTAAATGCATTGGCCTCTATGTTTGTTTCTTTTGTATCAGCCATTTATTGTTAACGGTGCCTGAGACATTAAACTGAGCTAAGGCCCGGCCCTAAATTAAAATACCTCAAGATCATCAAGATGCAGTGGATGCAAGCTCCTTCAGGGTATCCTCCAGTTACGAAATGTGGTGCTTTACCTCTGTGACTTTCTCTGTCATGCCACATAGATCTTGGCGCACTAGGAATACCTAAATCCCCACCTCTCTGAAATTAAATGTCAGAACTATGCAAGAGGATTCAATTACCAGACGTATGGCCCCATGTCCTCTAATGCAGAGAGAGCAATCCCTGGGCCTCCCGGCTCCAGATGCAGATTTGTTGATCTTGCTCTTGACCTGAGACCTGGCTGGTTTGTCTTGGCCTAAGGTAGGAGGGGGGAGCTAGATGACACGGTTGGCCCTAGGTCGTGGTCCAGGGGAGAGAAGGAATGATGTATGCTTCTGGTCGACCAGCACTAGCGAATAGTCTTGAAGTACTGTGTGGCATCTCTTGGGGGGGTGCCTAGGCGAATACAGTGCTACAAGCCCACTTACACCAACAGAGTCAGGGGTGGGCAGCAAAAGCAGCCAAGAACCAATTGTGACCAATTTTCCCTCTAATTGTATTTCTTTATGTGCGGCAAGAGACTGTATGTGTATGCACTTCTCTCATCAATGCGCAAACAAAATTACATCTTATGGCACTGTCAGCAACCTATTCCTTTCAGGCTAGGCTTGGTGTGGGGTTAAGCACAAGAAAGGTGTCCCTGTCATTTGTTTCTTCTTTGTGCAAAATAGTGAGATTTTAAAATACTTTTAGCAAAATGCTTTATAAAAAAAACATGACATCTTTTAGACAAAGAGCTTGGCACATGGTAAAAGAGTACACAATTTAAATGGCCTTCCTGTTTTTGAGTCTCAAAGATTTGTGGGCTACCCACCCCAGAAAATAAATTAGGCTGTTATTATGAGTTGCCCAGTAAGTGGTCCAGATTTTACCCAACCCCAGAGTTACCAACAAATGGGAATACTAGTAATTCTGGAAATGGTGACTAAGTAGCCCATTACATATCACACACTGTGATTTCTGTATATTTAATAGTGGCAGGAGACTTCTGGAGAGTGTATGATGACCTTAGCCATAAATAAATAAATATATATACAATCACCTCTAAGGGTTTTTAAAAAGACAATCATGTTTTCAAGTGATATTTTTGGGATGATTTAGATACCAACTACTTTTTGGGACTCGGCTGATGCACTGGCTCATACAGCCCAGCCAGACCCCTGGCTTAGCTCTCGCTCGGATCTCCCTATTAAATTGTTGACTCTCCCACCTCTTGGAAGGGGAGAAGTACAACAAGAGACTGGCCTTGTCAGGAACGGTAAACTCTGAAAAGGAGAAGAAAGAAGCAGAACTGGCCTGGCCAGGACCGGCAAGGACTAGCAAACACCATAGATTGAGAGAAAAGCAAAGGACTGACATGGAAGACCTGTAAATCCTATGGAAGTCAACAGCAAAGCAGGTCTGGCCTGGTCAGGACTGATTAATTATCTAGCTTTAAGGAAAATAAGAGAAAAGCAGGAGTGGCCTGCCACCTTGTAATCTTTTCCTTATTCCCCCTGCCCTTTATCTGTCTTTATAATAACTTATCCTTTATATAGCGGTACCTACCATATGGATAGTGTTACTAAGCGCTGTAAAAAGCATGTCATTATCCAATTCTATTACCTTTATGAGGCTTCTCCCTTACAATAGGACAGTGGTCTCCACTCTATTGCAAGTAACGAAGCCAAAACAGATACTTTTTGGTGAGTGTTTATACCTCTTCATTGCAGCCTATGCCTTTGTTTCTCAGCTGAACACCAGTGATCCTGTAATCTAAGTGATATGAGAGGGAAAAATGCTGATGCTTTAAACAGTCTACTATCTCCAGGCGGCAATCAAAATATTAATTGTCCATCATTTTCCGTGGACCTCCACTAGGGTGAACATCTCGTCAGTTTTATACCGGCACATTCTGCTGGTACAAGAATAAAATAAAAATTGTCTAAAGTCCGTAATTTTTTCCCTAATGCGTACTAAGAAGAAAATACTTTAATTATTAGTTGGAGATCACTAGAACAGCTGTAAAACACATTTTAAAGTAAAGAAAGACTGAAAGCCAATGTTGAAAATATATAGACGATTTTATGTAATGTTATTCTTGGGCCTTTGCAGAGTCTTTAAACGTGAACAGGTGGCTGGTATTTTTCCCATGGAAACGGGACTACCCTAATCTCCACCTCTTTTCTGATGAAATTGAAGTAAAATGAGACCAAGAAATGCATGAAGAAAGCACTACACACAACATGATTTAAGCAAAACTAACTTTTGTTTCTTTCATTACTTTACCCACTTTACGGTCTAGCCTCTTTACTTCCCAAAAGCTTTGGATACATTTAAACAAGACGAGGGAAGGAAGGACAAGTATTCGCAACACTTAAAAGGGTGATAGCACTAATATATAAATATTACTTTACTTAACACTTTTACCAATTTAGACACAAAAACCTGAATGTGCACAGCAATAGAGACAAGTGAAGTAACAGCACCATAAAAGTGTGCTTAAAAGAGTTAGAAAAGGGGACATTACTAAATAGCTATAATGCTTATTAATAGACTTTAAAGGAAAGATTTCTCATGAAACAATGATTTACTATTCACATACTGATGAAAATTAATGAATCTAATGATGAGGCCTAAAAGGTTTATTGCCTTTCCTTGCAAATGCATTATAAATAGATTGTGGTGCAATTATGCGATAAAATTAGTTAGGAAATTGAAACTTACAAATGAAATAGTAGAGACCCTCTTGATTATAAAAATTAGGAAACTATTTTAGTATAATGGTTTTTAAGAACAGTTAACATGAATGGATTTTGAAAATTGGGGCAGTAGGCCATAGCTAGCGTTAATTAATTTCATGCAATAATACATTGGTAAAACAACTATTATTTTACTTTTATTATGAAATAATGATTTGATGCATTATATTTGATTTTAATTGAGTTTAATTCATTTAAAGCTGATGCATTTAGGCTTTAAAGCGTGTTCTTTCTTGAGGTGCGATATTCCCTTAGCAAGCATACAAATAAGTATACATTTCTGCAAATGCTGCATTATTTGTTATGTGATTGTTACCTCTTACATACAAAGGACATTCTTTCGAAGCTTACTGCCAGATGGCTTGGTGGGAAAATCAACTCTAACCTGATGCCATAGTCTGTTACATTGTATGTTTCTTACAATTGGCAACCCTGTGAGGCCCGGAAAGCCAAGTCGTTCACATGAAAAGCTTGGGAAAGAATGCAGGAAAATGTATTTGGCGGCTTCATACGTAAACTAATCATATGATGGGTTGACTAGGGGAGTGACACCACGTCATTAAGGTGTGATTGAGACTATAAAAGAAGAAACTCTAAAGGAGGGGCATTGCCAACACTCAACGCCTTCTGATTCGCAATGCTATTTTTCTTTCTATGGGACACAACTTATCACACGTTTGATTTGATTCTTTAAACACAACACCATTATTTTTCCCTATCTGGAATGTATTTTTGCTGCTGCCTTTATGAAGTCAACCTGGAATCCTTCTTTGCTGAACTACTTGATTTTGCTTTATTTAATCTTTTTGCTCATGGACTTTCCCTTAGAGACCTTTAATACCGATCCTTTTTACTCCTTTGCTTCAAACGGTTGTATGACGTAACAACGCATTCCATTGCAACGCATGCCTTTACAACGCATGCGTTTCAACGCGAATGCCATTGCTACGCATAACCTTTACCACGAAAATGTCTTTACCACGCATACATTTACATTGTAAAACGACGCGTGGTAATGGCATTTTCTTGATATAGGTGTTCTCTGATCCCTACCCTTATTCCTTTCACTGCTCCTCTGTGCCCTCCCCCCTCCCATTCTCTTTTTTTAATATATTAACCCTTCCCTGTACCCTTGTGCGACCTTCTGCCCCAACCCACAAACCCTTCTATTAAATATCCCCTGCGCTACATCACTCCCTCATTCCTTTATTACTTTTGGCTATACGTGGTAACCACGCATGCGTTGTTATGCATGCGTGGTTAAGGTTAAGCGTTGAAACGGCCGCGTTGTAGTGGCCGTTTCCCGCTTCAAACATTTAGATGTTAAAAAGGACCAAACTATCCTTCTGACTTTAATTGTGGTAGGAATCTGTAAACTCTTATCTGAAGTTTATTTTAAACCATCCTCTTCTGACTAAATGCGTAGTCTTGCACTACGTGCTTTAATATTCTTGACCAAGATGCTTAAGATTTTTTTTATCTGTACCAATTTTGGAACATTGATACACAAACTAAACTATCTGACTTGCCTGAGTCTGCTATTGTCTCATGATGTTTATTTAGCTAAATTACTCTTTTGTTCCTAATGGGTTTGGAGGGAGAATCAGCTAATCTTTTCGGAATATCAAGTTCTACTTCTTTTATTCTGTGTTACTATAGCAGAGCTCATTGTTTGTATCATTCTAGTTCTTTAGAAGATTGGGTCTCCCCATTGCGATACCATACTTTTACAGTATGGTTCTGAGAATAGCATTTTTGAACATTATTTCGAATTTGTCAGCTAGTCATCAATTAATGGTCCTCATTGGATGGCTAACATTGTGTTTTTGGACATCCTAATTCCAGCCCCTCCTATCGGCAGAGAAAGATCCATTAGAGGACCATTCGCCTCTGTGGGAACAGTAGTGTTGTGATCTGTCTAACTGTATAGGATCCAGTGCAGTTGGAGGGACAAATTGGTAAGCAGTGAATTTGAAAGTTAAACTTAGAAATATTTATCTACACTGGATGCAATTAATAACACTCTGAACCCAGAGATATTATCTACATCGCCAGCGAATACCCTGACATCAATAGCAATCCCCTCGGATTTTTCAACCGACCCCTTCAGTGATTTGATTACTGAAGAGAGCCTGCAATTGGAAAACATTACTGCACAAATGATCATAGCTGATCACTCTCGTGAGCCTGTACTTAATCTCCCAGAAATCGCCAGCTCCAATACCTGGGATGTAGCTAAGGATGTTGATTCTGGGGACTTTTTTTCACTCTCTGACACTTCGGATGCTTCGGAGGGAGAAAACGAACTTTCAGACAATATGAGTACACTGGGGGGGGCGCGACCGAGCACTGGAGAAACCAAGAGAAAATCAGTCAAATAAAAGGAGCCCACAAACTGTACGGAAAAAAGATGGGAGAGAACAGCGGTCTAGTCATGACCCCCCAAGGGATGATGTAGCTAAAGGCCTACACTGGGATTAATCCTTCACTACACAACTTGGAGGCGGCAATACTGTCGCTGATAACTGCCTCTCTACATATGCGCCCGGGAACAGCACGGCCAATCTCGAAAATATATAATTAGCGGATATTTATCAAAGCATTCATGCCCATAGGGAAGAAACTAGAACCGAGGGTCAGCGCATGCAAGGTACCTATCGCAAACTGCTAAATTCTGTTAGAATTGAAAAATCCTGTACTGAATTTACTACTCGCTTTTCAGAAGCCGAGGCTCGCATTTCATCTTTGGAGGATGAACTGGCTACCCAAAAAGCCACCACGGAGTCTTTACAAGCCACAAAAGATGACACACTTTGGAAATTAACAGACTTGGAAAATCGATTACGCCGGAACAACCTCCGCGTTATTGATATTCCAGAGGGGGTTGAAGGGGCAGATGTGCGGCAATTTATTATTGAATTATTCACAGAAGCTTTTCCAACACTAACACACTTACAGTTGAGGCTAGATGGCAGTTACGGCAACTTATCACTCCATATAGGAATAAAGGCGCACAGGCATTTTTATTAAATCCAGCCAAATTGAAAGTTGTTAACAAAGATCAAGTACGATATTTCACTTCTGAAGCTGCAGCGAAAGCGCACTTACACTCACTTAGTGATTGTTGACTGTTGATTTAGGTATCATAATTATTTTCCTTGTTAAAAAAAAAAAGAAGGATAATTATATGTAGTGGGACGCTTTGTGTATCTGTATATATGAGAAGTTAATGTACTTATCTGCGGCCGGGAGTTGGTCGAGGAAGTTGGATCTCAACTCCATCGCCGGGACCTTATACTGCTTACGCTGGATCAAATCTTTGGTAGCAGGGCTACGATTTGGGCTAAAGAAGTAAGTTTTAGGGTGCCGAAAAAGACAGGGAATCATTGTCAAAGTCCAAAGAGCCCACATTTTTGTTCGGCAAAGAGAAGGATTGATGGAGTGCTGATCAAGTATTGTTCCTGATGAAGTGAACGTGTAGCAGCGAAAGAGTGAGAGCATTAATAGGGATGTGAATTGCTATGATTGCGTTCTTTGAAATGGCTGTGTGTTGATTGAGTGGAATGAAGTGGCTAGAGTCCACATGGTAAAGTCCATGAATGATTGTGGTGCTTGATGCAAAAAAGTTGAAGTTATGAATGGTCTGTTGTGGCCTAGGATCTTGAGATATTTACCTACGGGTTGTCTGCTATTTTGTGGTGTTGGTCGTGAGACTTCGTCAACAACATCTTGGTAAAGGGTTCTCTTTGTGTTAGTGGCAAACGGTTGGTATAGTTGATCTCAGGTGCACAGGGAATAACTGTATCCATTAGAGTGAAATCAATCAGGCTGGTCGAGATTATCTCGAAGTAAATGATTGTAGAAAAGTTAGTTACCTGGTGAGAGTGTATTTCGTTTAGTGGAGAAGACAGGTTTATTTGTTTCTAGCCTTGCATTGGAATTTTGCTTATAGAAAACATGCTGAAGAAAATTGTAAAGTAGGGTGAGCTGCTGAGAAAGCGAAATTGACCTCACAGTGTGTCGCGCTGTGATTGGTCAGTTGGTGTAAGGTCGCACTGGGATTGGTTGACTACGTCATAAAAGTCACGCTGTTATTGGTTGAGATAGCCGAACAAGTGAGTTGTGGGAGAAATTAATTTCCGGGAATTTGTGGAAGACATTTGTAAATGCTGAATTTGAAATTAAAATAATTCTTTTAAAAAGCATTACAGAAAATTGTAACGAAAGATGAGACGATATCTGTTAGTGTGTCCTGGCGTACCCTCTGGTGGTACTTCTACCTTTGCTCTATCATAATGTACAAAGGATTACATCCATGTTTTTGGATTGTGTTCTGGCATAAAATTACTGAAGAAGACAAGGGTTTATAGTTTCCTCACTATGGGACATTCAATTTGAGAATTGTTGAGAATTTAAAGAGAAAATTGTACAGAATGAAACCACTTCCTAGACCTACCGTATTTGAAGTATTAAATACATATGAACACATAGCACATCAGAAAGAGAAGTATCTAGGGAAATATAGAAGAACTATGTATCATTATGCAGATGCTGGATAGGATGCACAACAGAAAGGGAAGAGAGCAGAAATTGCACATGGTACAAGATTATATCCTGAATAACATAGGGAAACAAGGAGAAGCGACTGACTTAGACGATGAACTTTTAAATGATTTATTGATAAATCGTCCACCACCTTACAATGAGATTCAGAGTGAGGGTTTGATAAACACTAGTCCAGCTGAGATTCGGAATGCACCTTTAATCCATGACATGCCTAAAGAATATACACTTGTTACTCCTGTAAAAGGGAGGTCAGAATGTACGGCTTCAATTAATCTGATTGATTCAAATGTTCCAGATGCTTTAACTGTTCCTGTTACCATTGGACCTGTTGCACCTCTTTACAAATCTGACTTACAGGTAAATACTGTTCATAATTTGGCTGTACCTACTGAAGGGAATACAGCACAAGTTGATCCAGTAGATTTGACATCAAGATCATTGCTTCAGACACCTATGTTTCCAATTCGAAGCAATACTGCTACATAAGCTAGAAATGTAGGTTGTATTCCAAATCCAGACTCAATCTGACCAGAATGTTTCAGAGGTGTCCTTTTTACTGCTCCAGATCAAGTGGACCTGCTGAAATGACTTACCATGCTTCTGACAAGACCATGACAATGGGAAGTACAGTTCCAGATACATTTGTATTAAATATGCAACCTGGAAGGTATGCGAATCTGAGCATTGCAGTATTTAAATTAAATACTCCAAGAGATTAATCAGGATTTACTGTTCAAGAATTTGCGGAATGGATTAAAGGATATAGAACCCCGATTAAAAATTAAACTGTTGGGAATGCTTCAGTTTCAGCTCCAGGCTCGAGTTTAGATTCTGTACCAATACAAGATCCAGTTTTATTTTCAGCTCCAGCTTTGATTTCAGTTCCAAGTTCAAGTTCAGTTCAAAATCCAGTTCAGGAAAAAAGAAATCCAATTGATGCGAGTAGGCTAAAAGTGGAATTAGAAGAAATTATCTAGGGAACAATTATTCCTTCAAGATTAGATACATATCAGGATGAGGAACTACTGTTTATCTGTAAATACAGTACTCGACAAGCAAGATTAACACATGAGAAATTGACTGAATGTGTTCAAAAATATGATGTATGATCTTTGTAAAAGCTTTGCTTTTTGAATACCTACAAGTTAGACTTTAGTGACAAAGGTATTGTGAACTTGAGAGTTCCTGGAATGAAGTTGCAGATTAAGGAGCTGATGACACTGATGAAGAAATTGAGTGAGAGGGAAAAGTGGGAAGGCAGATGCTCGAAAAAGGAAGAAATAAAGAGAGTTAGGATGCAGTCAACACCTGATGCCCTAGATGGAAATGTAGGAGAGATATGGGTGCTCCCAATGAGAGAAGTACCAGGTGGAGGTTATGTTCATGTACCATGGACAAGAGCTGATATTTTTCATTTACAAATGATTTCCCGAATTTGAGAGAAAATGGAATAGCACAGACAGATTGAAAGATTCAGGAAAATTTCGAAAGTTTTGTAGATTGATTTGAATAATTTGTTTGACATTGTGGTTCCAAGTGATCTATAGGCCGAATGTGAAGTTACCGTGGATTGGCCTGAGACAGAACCTGAGAGGGATCCTAGAACAGGAGCACTATCTCCAGTGGTATTAAAGAAATACAAGCAGGTGATAAATAACTTAAAGACAAAAATCTACCCAAAAGAGATTATTTGGCAACAGATTGACAGCACAACTCAGGAACTAAAAAAGATGCCTATTATGAGAAATTCATACAGGCTGGTTTGGATAATGTAGCTGAAAAGGATATGGGACTTTTTGTTTACAGATTTGTGCATGGTTTGAGACCTGAGATTTCTAACATAATTTGACAGAAATTGCTTTGTTGGCAAAGCAAACTATTAGACAAGATTTTGCATTGTGCAAAATATTGTGGGGATGAGATTGGGATGAAACACAAAAAGCTTATCGAAAAGTTGATGGTTGCTTAGATAAGAGCAAAGCAGAAAGGTCAGAATCAGATGGATATTGACAACATCTCTCAAATACAGAGAGCATATAATCAAGTTCTGATGATAGCTTACAGCAACAACATTTTCAGCCACAAGCTAGAGGTCATGGCAATCCAGTAGATCTTAGAACTGGTGTTTATGTATTGTTTTTGAAGAAATTGAATCCATATCATGCTTGTGGAAAATTTGGGCCCTGGAAACGTGAGTGTAAGTCAATTGTGAATAATGTAAGAAATCAGATGCAGAATGTAGAATATGTAACAGTCTCAAGGAAATAACATGATACAGTTTCAACAGGCACAAGGTCAGAGAATGCAAAATCCTAATGTATTTCAGTCAGTGCAAATACCCCAAACTCAGATGCCTCAACAGAATGTTCAGGGGCAAAGGTACAATGCAAATCAGAATGAACAGATGAACAGAACTCTTTCCAGAACCAACAGTATTTGATTCAGATAGATGATTTTGACCAGGACCCGTCAGCCTGACGGTGCCTGAGGGGTGAGGAGGACTGTGTGCTTGGTGCAGCCTTAGAGGTAGACCAGGGTGGTTCCTATGTGGATGGAGAAGTGGATGGATATCATGTCTCATTCCTTGTCAACACTGGAACTACCCGCTCTACTGTAAAAATAGCAGGGGTTCCCAATCAACCCCTCTCGTGAGAAAGTATCCAAGTTGTAGAAATCACAAACAAAAAGTTTTCCACCCCAATTTCAGAACCTGACTCAGTTCAAATAGGGTCCTCTGAGGATCGACATTGATTTGTGGTATGTGATACATGTCTAATGAATCTGCTTGGAAAAGATTTACAGTGTAAGTTGAATTGTTCCATTTACTGCACAACCAGAGGTATTGAGTTTTACACAAATGATGAAGATGTTGTTTTTAAACTTGCTCAACAGAAAACTGATGTGGGAATGTATCCTCTACTGACGAGTGAGGACTTGCCCATTGAATTGAGAGACACCGCGCTACCTGAAGTCTAGGACTTTACAGGTAAGGATTTTGGACTAATCAAAGGTGTTGAACCAGTCCGAATCACAGATAAACCAAATACAGAATTCCCAAGAATCTCACAGTACAATTTGACTCCAGATACAGTTGCTGGAATTACTCCTGTGACCGACTCAATGATTGAGCTAGGGATCTTAAAGGAGATAATGGGAAGTCCAAGTACATGTAACTCCCCCATTATGGGCTTACAGAAGCAGAATGGCAAGTATCGTATTGTGCAGGATTTAAGTAGGGTGAATTCAATTGCTGTTCCATGTTGTCCAGGGGTAGAGAATTCAGCTGTGATATTGTTCTAAATTCCATGTGAGGCCGAATGGTTTTCCGCTATTGACTTATGTCAATCATTTCTATAAAAATCCATTGCATGAGGATAGCCAGTATCTTTTTGCTTTCCGTTTCGGAAGTCGTGGTTTGGCATAGTGCAGCGTCCCGCAAGGGTATACCGAGAGCCCCTCAATCTTTAACCAGATATTTAAAAAGAATCTTGAGTCTCTGGTAATACCAAATCATTCAGCTTGCAGTACATTGATGGCCGCTTGGTGGCTGACCATGTTACAGTTTTCCAAAACAGAAGACTTGTACTTAGGACATCACATTGAGAAAGGGACAAGAAAAGGGTCACAGGAAAGATTTGCAACGATTCTTAACAAGAATCTAACGACTACTCAAAAGGAAGTTTGCATGTTCTTAGGAATGGTGGGCTATTGTCGGCAGTGGATTCCAAATTTTTCATTGACAGCAAAACTCCTTCAGAGTTTGACACACAAAGACGTGTCTGATCTGGTACCTTGGGTTGGCAGTTGTATAACAGCTATCACCATGTTGCGAGAATGCCTTTGTAGGGCACCAGCCTTGAGTATGCCCGATTACAATAAATGCTTTGTGATATTTTAAAGTGAAAGACAAGGCTACACTCTTTCAGTCTTGACAAAGATGCATGGAAGCTATTGCAGACCGATCGCCTACTTTTCGGTGACTCTTGACCCAGCTGCGGCTGCATTGCCTGGATGCTTTAAAGCGGTTAAACCTGCATGTATGAGTCTTGAACAGTGTGAAAGTATAGTCATGGGGCATCCACTGACTGTATTTGTACCTCATTCAGTGGAGATACTGTTGACACGTACGCGTACACAGTATCTGACAAATAGTCACTTGAGTAAGTATGAACAGGTTTTGGTTGGGGCAGAAAACGCTAAGCTAAAAAGATGGCTGATTTTAAACCTATCAAACACAATAAGATAATAGACAGAGTGCTGAAACATTTTAACCACTCACCAACAGTCAAGAGATCTGGGTTTAATCCATTGTTCTTATGCTCACTACGCCACCTCCGTTTGGACCCAGCCATATGCAAATCAGTCTTGATCCTGCTCCTCATGGGAACAGTCCAGCCCGACGGTCCAGGCCAGGTGCTTCTTGGACCAGAAACAAGCATCCTGGGATCAGTTTTGGGGTATCACCCCTCACCAGCCAGGCTAGCTTGAATCTAGTGGCACAGCGCACAATGACCCCACGTCTGGGTATACCCTTGGCCACTTTGGGTGAACATAGCAAACACAACAAAATGATGGACGGCGTGCTGAAACTTTTCAACCACTCACCCCCAGTCAAGAGATCTGGGTTTAATCCATTGTCCTTATGCTCACTACGCCACCTCCGTTTGGACCCAGCCATATGCACATTATTTTTGACCCTGCTCCTCATGTGAACTGTCCATCCTGAACTGCCAGGCCCTCCTGGACCGGAAACAAGGCGTCATAAGCCACCTACCTGGATCCCAGATGATTCCAATGGGACAGCTACGCTAGTTCCCAAATCCTCCTGAGACTTGCCCTCGGTTTACAGGAGGAGACACTGCTCCGGTGGCAAATCCCACAGGGAAGGAGGTTGAGATGGAGAAAGCATGTAGAGTCAAAGATGCTGTGGCTCATTCACTCAACAGCAACACTACAGCAGGCATTCACATCAGCCTGATGAATGGTACCGGCATATATGGATCCTATAACCAAAGAAATTCAGTCTAGTATTAACTCTATACCTTAAGGTATCACCCCACAAAAGCTTTTCAAATCCAACCAACCTTTAGTTTTGTTGCTGGTTTTTTTTTTCATTTAGATTGACCATAGAGGTTCCTTTATCAAAATGTTCGAACCTGTAGTGAGTATGATTTCAGCATCAAACCCACAAGCAAATTTGGACGGGGTTAGCTTCACCCATGTTCTCTATGAAAGAGCCCTGCCAACAGTATATACAAGTTGAACAAAAACACAAGTTACCTTAGTCGCAACATCATGCTGCAAACAGAGCTTAGCGTGTAGTAAAATCGAGTCCGCTAATCCATCTCTCATTTTCTTCTTGGTCTTTTTTCCATCCAGGTGTGAGACTAATGTGGGAAGATCTTTGCGGTGAGGTCAAAGCAGGAGGATCAAGAGAGCTGGCAAGACAGAGTCCTGGAATCAGGGAAACAGGTAAGTAGCAGGCGAAGAGGCTAAGCGAAGGGGAGGAGTGTGGACTGCCTTTAAATGAGACTGCAACAGAACATTCATAAAGGTCACATTCTAATTGATTGTATCAAGGAACAGGTGCAGGTATTTAACTTGATGAGGCTGCCTTCTAGAAGATGCTTTAAAATGTTCACAAAGGTCATGTTCTACTTGCTTAGAGCAAGGAACAGGTGCAGATGATTAGATGAGGCTGTCTTCTAGAAGGTGTTTTGGAATGTTCACCAAGGTTGCATTCTAATTGCTTATAGCAATGAACAGGTGCAGGGGATTCATTTTATAGGGGCTGTCTTCCGGAAGGTTCACGGTGAGGTAATCTATGCCAGTTGCTTGATGCTTATTCTGGTGGATTTTTTGGATGTTTCTGTGGCGCCTGAAACCTGACCTTGCATATGGATGGTAAAAAATTTGCAAAAGCATTAAGACTTTTCAAACAAATCGGGGAACACCAGCTGCAGCTAGCTATAATCAAAAACATGCAATATGGTCAAAAGTCAGGGTACAAGACGTTTGTTCATTCATAAGTGTTGGAAGGAATGCTACGAGTCATGCTGATATATTGTGATAGTGGCAGGAATCCTGACACAAGCATCCTGGGACCAGTATAGGGGTATCACCACTCATCTGCCAGGCTAGCTTGAATCCGATGGCACAGAGAGCCAGTCCCACGTCTGGGCATACCCTTGGCCACTTAGAGCGTACATAGCAAACACAACAAGATGCTGGATGGAGTGCTGAAACTTTTCAATTACTCACCCCAGTCAAGAGATCTGGGTTTAATCAATTGTTCTTTCGCTCACTATGCCACCCCAGTTTGGACCCAGCCATATGCAAATCAGTCTTGACCCTGCTACTCACGGATAAAGTCCAGCCCGAACTGTTAGGCACTCCATGCCATTGGAGTCAAACTAGCCTGGCTGATGAGGTGATACCCGGAAACCAGTCCTAGGATGCTTGTTTAAAGTCCAGGAAAGATCAAACATGGCACTTTGGGTTGGACTGCTCCCATGGAGACCAGGGTCAAGACTGATTTGCAAATGGCTGGGTTTAAACTGGGATGTAATGGGGAGCAAACAAAACCAATAGATTTAGGCCCAGATCTCTGTACTGGGGTGAACGTTTGATATTGTTCAGCATTCTGTCCAATTGATCTTTTTGAATTTGAACCCAGCTAATTTGATGCCATTGCCTGGAAATGAGAATGTGACTGATGAAGTTGAACATGATTGCTTGGATGTGGCTGAGGATGAATTCTGTACCAAACCTTGTCCTGATATTATGGACGAACCATTGCCTGAATCTGATCATGTGTTGTTTGCCGATGGATCCTGTTTGAGAGACTATGAGGAAAAGCTAAAGCTGCTTATGCTGTGTTCAGTTGGAGGTGTTGTGGAAGCATCATAGTTGCAAGGAGTACTCTGTCCAAGCCACAAAACTTGTCGCCTTGACGCAGGCTTGCATCATTTCAGAGCAACTCAGTTACAATTTACACTGATAGTCTGTACAGCTTTGGAGTCATACATTACTTCAGTCACAGCACTGATTCATGACATCCTCTGGTTCACCAATGTCAAACAGAGAAAATGTGGAAATTATTTTGCGGTTCCTGCAATTGCCTACCCCGGATTTCAGTTGTGAAGTGTGTTGCTCATAGGCAGGGCACTGACTATGTCACAGTTGGAAATCGATATGCCCATGAAATGGCCAATTATTGTGCATTAAATGTGCATACTTTTAGTGATGAAATCTTGAAAGAAATATCTGACATCACAGATTTACAATTTATTGTTGTCAACAGTAGATACCTGGGAGGAGGTGAACAAACCGCAAGAGGAAGTGATAGAAACTGAACAACAGGGTTCAGTGCGAGCAGGATGTAACAAAAGAGAAAATGATGTTTGGGTTTACACTGATGGCAGACCTCTATTGCCGAAAGTCTATTACCCCAAATGGTGGGACATTAACATTGTCCTGCACACGTGGGGAGAGATGCAATGATGTGCCTTTTTGAACAGGTGTGGTTTAATCCTAGATTCGGAGTGACTGCAGAGATATTATATCACAGAGGTGCAGTGTGTCAACAAAAGAACCCTGGAAAAAAAAACACGTTGTCATGAGTCACATTTGGTAAATCTGCAGGTCCCTTCAACCAAATGCAAATGGGCTTTATTTAAATGGCCCTTCGTAATGGTTTGAAGTATGCTTTTGTCATTGCATGTGTTTTTTCAAAATGGGTTGAAGCTTATCCAACATGCAGGAATCACAGCTTGACTGTGGCAAAATTACTATTAAGAGAGTTGATTCCAAGTTTCGGATTTCTGACTTCTCTTGAGTCAGATCGAGGAACTCATTTTAATAATGAGGTTCTGAAAATGGTATGAGCAGTATTACAGGTTGAGCCGAAGCTCCATTGCAGTTATGGTCCAGAAGTTTCTAGCTTGGTGGAGCAAGTAAATGGCACATTGAAATCAAGACTGGCAAAGGTGTGCGCTTCCATATCTCTGAAGTGACCTGATGCAACGCCTCGTGTTGAAGAGTTTGAGAAGTACACCAGACAGAAGGACAGGATTGTCGGCACACAAAGTTATAATGGGCTGAGTGATGAAACTGCCAGCTGTTTCTGCTAATGCATTTGTGAATATAACAGATGACCTTATTTTGGATTACTGCAAGGGACGGGCTAATCTGGTATGTTCTGTGTCTCACCAGGTTGGCAAAGCGGCGTTCGCGGTTCAACCGTAGCAGTGCCATGACCTAGTCCTGGTGACTGGGTAATGGTGAAGAAACACGTGCCCAAAATGTGTTCGGAACCATGCTGGAGAGGGCCTTTCCAGGTGATCCTAGTCACCAACATTGCTGTAAAGTGTGAAGGTCGCCCAAATTGAGTACACACCAGCCACACTTGCAGAGTCCCAGGTCCCCTTGATGATACAACAGCATCTGTTCCTGATGTATCAGTGGTTACAGTGAGACAGAGGGATCAGGTTAGTCAAGCTGTTGAGGACCAGCAGGGGGCTGGGACAGTACAAGTTTGGCCTGTGGGAAGATTCTAAGCAAACAAAGTTGACTGTGAGAGATACAGACCCTAGCGAAGGGTCTAGTGCAGTAAGAAAGCAAGTAGTAGGCCCAGAGGAGGTGAGATTCTGAGAAGTTGCCTGACAACAGGTCGAGTACCACCAACTGTTCCTGAAAGTTCTGAGCAGTCTGAACAAAGTGATACCGATGATGAGCAAACAGCTGTAACAAAATCGAAAAGAGCAAGAGCACCCAGCCAAACGTCTCCTGAATGGACTTATCTAGCAGCAAATGAATGGAGAGTTTATTACCTATTGTATTAACAATACGAACCACTTGAACCTCCTTGAAATGAACTTTGTTGTCGATCTTAATTTCATCCTTGGTGTACTAATCAAAGGACTATCACAATGTTTCTTGACTATACTCATTAATTAACCTGATATGATAATTTTTCCGCGTTGAAAGAAACTACTGAACTGTGCCTTACCATTTTTCTGCAGAACTTTGCCAAACTGCTTAAACCACTGCTGCTATTTTAACATTTTTCCTTGTTATACAATCTGAATTCTGAGAAGCCATGGGGAATCTCTCTTAGATGCAAATGTGTATACTGAAACCTTTTCTATTATTTCTCTGATATTACTTGCTTTGCTTATCGTTTTTAATTTACCACACTATATTCCTGCAAAAGATTCTAAACATATTCATCTTTGCAGTTTCATAACTATTTGTGACACTGATTCTATCTACTTTGAATGCTGAAGCTTTATTTAATGATGTTACAATAACTGGTTTGTTGGCAAATGTATATTCTAGATTACTAAGTGAATACATTAATACCATGAAGGTTGGCAATTGCTACATGTGTATGCAAATACCTTCATCAGTTGCTGAGGGAATAACTTATCATAGCTTGACTCTGACATATGGAACTTAATGTGGTGTATTAACTAGCCTGTGTTATGGTACTGGTCAATTACAGTATTACTACTCTAATCAAGATTGCATCTTTTCTGAACTTCTGATGTCAAAATGCTTAAATCCACATTAAGAAGCTTCAGACGCTGAAACTATGGGCTATATATGTATACTGACTCAAACTTTAGATATAGCTTATGCACTTATTAATTTACATGGGGGGTTATTTCTGAGAGCTGAGAAAAACTTTATAAACTTAATAGAAAGTAGACAAGATAATATAACTATAAATACTAATGAATTGCCAAAATTAATTCCTTGGAAACTACCACAGGAAGAAAATAAAATATTAGAAGGGATGGCTTCATTAGCTTTAGGCTGGTGAAATAAAGGTAAACTTTGTATAAAAAGAAAGATAAAATATCAACACGATTTTTGTAGGTTCTAGTGAATGTGAACATACTTTTGAAATGTATGAGAATTGGCTAGATACTTGGAGGGTGTTGAACCCAACTTTCCTAGAGTGTACTATATTTGTGGGAACAATGCTTTTTATAGGTTACCGAGAGGTTTGTATGGAAGTTCTAATATGGGAATAATTTTACCAAAAATGTATCATGTTACATTTGTTATTGCTTTCAAAATGTTTGAGAACGGGAGAATGAAGAGGGGTATGAGTGCACGTGGGATAGCAGGTGATATTTTGGGTGTTTTAACACCTTCAGTGGGAGTAGCATTAAACTCACATATAGTTAAACAACTTACTACTATGGCTGATAAAAATTAGCCACCGGTTCAGTTGAGGGATATTCTGTTCTAAATGTAGAAATTATTTAAATAAGATCATGGTGATTCAAACTCAACTTCCCCATGAAAGCCTTCTCATGAAGGACGGCGGAGTATGTTGATAAAAGTCTGACACTGTTGCACCTACATACCAGATAAGAGCAGAGACTTAGAGAGTTCCATCAAAAACATTACTGATTTAAATGAGGACTTAAGAGGTATAAAAGCAGATGGTACATGGGAAACAAGAGGTAAGAGATTGTCAACTGTTTAGATAATTTAGGAAACGGATTGGTAATTTCAATCTTGAGACCTTCAGAGGCATCTCTTTGTGCATAATGCTGATGATGTTATCAATCCAATTTTGCAAATACCGAAAAGACAAATAAGGAGTGAACAGAGGAGAGGAAGGAAACATGGCAGCTGGCTGAAGATACCGGTGGTGAGCTCATCAAGGGAGTGCTGTTAGATGTGCAATTTTAAAAAGCACCTACCTCTGCTCAATGCGGTTCCTGTCTGCCCAGAGTAAAATTAGGCCCGTCCTCCTCCTGGTGAATGGTGGTGCCAGGAACACCACCCTGGGTCGCGGTGGCTGGGGCACTGCAGGCGCTCAACACGTACTGCCGCTGCGAGGAGGCGACGCAGCTGGAGGGGGCAGAGTCAGAACAAGCGGTGTGCATCAGGGAAAGGATTTAACAGGCCTGGTAGGTCTGGAGGGCCCAGGAACGACAGCCATAGGTGAGCTGCAGGCTGTAACTGGTAAGGAGCTGAGCGATGAAGAGTACTGTAGCCAAAGTGTTCAGATGGAACCTAACAGACAGCAGTAAGGCTTACAGAGGGATAGCCAAGAAGGGTGCAAGCAGTTTAAAGTTAAAAATATAGGAAGAAACCAGGCGCGATCTGGCAATCGCTACACGCTAAGATCCCATAACTGGCCCCCCTGGGTAGTAGAGGAAGACGGTTATTCTGGTGATACAAAATTCCCTCAGTCCCCAGTGACATTGCAGGCTAAACACAAAAAACATTGAGGAAACACCAGTATAGCTAAAGATGCACTCCAAAAAACAGACCCCATAAATATGGCAAATGCAGTATTGTTAATGGGGAAACAAAGTAGTTTGGTGTTGAAGGCCCAGAAAATTACCCCCTCACGTAGATCATAGTTCAAGATTAGGACAGATGCAAGAGGTTGCAAGGAAAGTATGGGAGGTAGTAGGCCTACCCCTGAACAAAGATGTCTGGAGAGCAAAGTGAATGCATTGAGTGAAATAAAGATCATAGATCCAGGAGACCCCAGTACTTCCTTAGTACACCCTGCGGTTACAACACAAAATAGATTTTTGGCCCTGAATGTGGAAGAACTAAACCTGGGGTAGGAGGAGCCACTGGGGGCAGCACAATAGGGATGATGGAACCCCAAGTACTGAAAGTGCGGCTATGGGCGCCAGTGACCCAAAAGGTTGGGATGTGGTGCAGGAGATGCTTGGCCTCCTAACCCAACAAATCAAAGAGCGCTTTACTACCTGTGAAGTAAATCAAAAAGATACAGGTAACATGCTCTAAACTGGAAGGGAAGATAGAAGGTCTTAACCTGCGAACGTAGGAGTTGGAATGTGGGATGCAAGATCTACAGATAAAAGTTCAAACGAATACTCAAGAGGTGGTACGCTTGAAGCAGAGAGAAAGGGTACTAACAAAAAACCTTGAAAGGCTGGAAAATAATGCCAGGAGGAATAATATCAGAATTTTGGGTGTGGCTGAGGGGCTGGAAGATTCAGACATCAAAACTTTTGTGATAAGTCTATTGAAAAACTCCTTCCCAAAGGAGATTTTACCATTAAACCTCAATACAGAAATCCAACGAGTACACAGAGATCCCTTTAAAATACACCATGGCTGGAAAAAACCATGAAAGATCCTGCTGAATGTTTTATTGTACTCTGTGAAAGAATTTTTGGGGGGAGTTAGCCTTAAAAGAAAAATCACTGCAAGCGTTGAAAGCCAACTACAGGATCAGATCAGATATCTCCAAAGAAACAGCAGACAGACAGTGGGAGTTGGGAAGCAGAATGAGTGAGTTGAAAAAACTGAGAGCATGTGTGCGAATGAGGTTCCCTGCTTTTTTTAAAGGTGATGTGGCGGAACAAGATGCATAATTCCTCAGATCCTGAAGTGGTGGATACATTCATTTTGTAGGCAAAACAGAGAACTCTGGACAAGTGATAGCTGATAAACGGAGGAGGGAAAGACAATGAAGGCACTCTCAAAGATGAGCTCAGTGGGCAGTAGTGATGCCTAACAAATTAAAAGGGAGGGTTTCCATGGGAGGGTGCACTAGTGGTGGGGAGCATGGGGATAACATTTAAAAAAATGTTTTGTCTTCAGGTCAAGGAAGAAAATATAGAGAGAAATCCTCAATTAAGAATGTAAAGTTAACAGAGTTGGGAAGGGAAGGATTAGGGAATGTGAATAAGAAAGAACTAGCAATTTTATGCCTATTCCCTGCTGACGAGAGGTAATAACCTCGAAACACGTGTCCAGGGATGGCCAACGCAACTTAAATTTTGCTTAATACTCTGGCAGACGCGCACTCACTGATGCTGACTTCATGGACCACAGTGCTTTGGGGTAACACGCTGGTAGGACGAGCAGTGTGCGACCAATTGGATTTGTGTTAATATTCAGGCTCCCTTGAGCCGGTGGGGCTGACGAACTCATGGTTACGCACCTGAATGCCACGAGCGGTACTGGACCTGAGAACAATTTTGGCAGCCTACACACATGCCTATTCCCTGCTGACGAGAGGTAATAACCTCGAAACACGTGTCCAGGGATGGCCAACGCAACTTAAATTTTGCTTAATACTCTGGCAGAGGCGCACTCGCTGATGCTGACTTCATGGACCACAGTGCTTTGGGGTAACACGCTGGTAGGACGAGCAGTGTGCGACCAATTGGATATGTGTTAATATTCAGGCTCCCTTGAGCCGGTGGGGCTGAAGAGCTCATGGTTACGCACGTGAATGCCACGAGCGGTACTGGACCTGAGAACAATTTTGGCAGCCTGCGCAGCAACCCTACACACATGCCTATTCCCTGCTGACGAGAGGTAATAACCTCGAAGCACGTGTCCAGGGATGGCCAACGCGACTTAAATTTTGCTTAATACTCTGGCAGAGGCGCACTCGCTGATGCTGACTTCATGGACCACAGTGCTTTGGGGTAACACGCTGGTAGGAGGAGCAGTGTGCGACCAATTGGATCTTTGTAGCAATTTTATGTTGGAATGTGAATGGGTTAGGCGTAAAAAAAAAAAAAAAAGGTAGCGTGTAATTGCACAATATTTAAAAGATCATAATGCCCAAATAATTATGCTTGAGGAAACGTATCTCCTGAGGCAAGGAAGTAAGGACCTCTTCTCAAAACAAAGATGGCTAGGAAATTGGGTCTCCACAGATCAAATGCACTGTGCCAAAGTGATAGCTTTACTATTAAGAGCAAAAGCAGGATTAGAGCTACTTAGGTATAGAGCAGATGAGGGTGGACGTTGGATAATTGCCGAAATTAAACTACACTCACCATTCTATACATTAGTAAGCTCTTATGGCCCAAATATAGATGATGTTACTCCACTGACACAGCTTTTTTCTAACCTGGTAGACTTTCTAGGTCCTATTACTTTAGGTGGAGATTTCAATACTTTACTGGATAATGACCTTGACAGAGCCCCAGCGAGGATTCAGATTAGTTCACCAAAGATGAGGGCATATCTATTGAACATGATTGAGAATTTTAATGTTTGTGATGTTTTTTGCAGAGTGAAGGGGAATTGTAGGGACTATACCTTTCACAGTAAGAAGAATGGGCACTTTTCTAGATTAGACTACTTTTTCATGGATATGAAAGAAGTGGAGAATGTAGTGGGTATAGACCACCAATACATTGTTCAGATCATGCAGCATTACTCTTAAAAGTCGGGAGGAGGGACATTTGTAGTATTGGGAGGTGGACGGTTAATAGAAGGTTAATGCAGCAGACAGAGATAATGGCACAAAAAGAACAAGTTACTTACCTTCGGTAACAATGTATCTGTAAGAAACATTAGTTAGTTAGATTCCTCACCTTAGAATATCCCCAGGCGTCAGACTGGATCCGGAAGATTTTTCGTCAGCAATACCCCTTGCGCGTCGCTAGGTGTCGTCTGCGGCTCCGCGTCCGTCGTCGGCGTCGTGCGCCGGAATGACGTCGTCGGAGTACTTAGACGCCGCCCTCGCGCGCTGACGTCAGTTTTTTTTTTTGGGGTAAAAAAAACTTTATTGTGCAGAGAAAAAGGGTACAAGCACGGGCCTACAACCTCCTGGGCCGGCCGCTAGTATTCAGAGATGTTCAAGCAGTTCAAAAAACAATGACTGGCCCACAGGGGCTCCGCTAAATTACAGGAGATCAGACTGCACACAAGGGACGTCAGGATACACCCTTTTTAAAAAAAAAAAAAAAAAAAATTAAATAAAAAACCAAAAAGCAAGGCGAGAAACATTGAAAGGGCGTCTAACCACAGCAGAGGAACTCCACACCCGACCACCATAGGGTGGTCAATAAAAAGGGGGTCTGAGAGGGAGGGGGGCTGACGTCAGTTCTTGTACATAGCTTTCCGCGCCAGGAACGCAGAGCCATGCAAAGACCGACACTGGTGCCAAAAATAAAATCTAGGGGGCTGAAAAGGATAACCTTAACCCTAGATGTCAGTTCGCAGAACGGGGAGGATGGGTGGGTCGGTGAGGAATCTAACTAACTAATGTTTCTAACAGATACATCGTTACCAAAGGTAAGTAACTTGTTCATCTGAAAGAAACACGTTAGTTAGATTCCTCACCTTAGAATAGATCCCAAGCAATACCATCCCCGGTGGTGGGTCTGCGAACCAAGATCACACCAGAGGAGGAGGAGCCTAGCGCGCAACCAAGATGGCCGCGTAGGTGCGAGGCTCCCGAGGACCTCCGTGACCTCCTACACATATCCTGAAAATATCCTGTCCTAGATGAGGGGACTGTTTTGGTGAGCCCGAGCTGAGGCGGCACCCGTTTTCCGCTTCCAAATTGGACCTCGGACACCGGCGGGAACATCGATCGAGGTTTGCGGCCTTCTCCACGCCGGACCCCGGATTAGATCTGTGGGGCTATCCGGAGACAAAGTGAACAACAGCGGCGGGCAGGGCTCGGCGACTCGCGTACCCCGCACTTTCACTTTCGCTTTTGCACCCTCCTTGCTGTCTTGGCGAGGTTGGGTCGCGGGGCACTGTGAGGTGGTGTGGCCTCGTTGGGGTACCCTGCCGGCCCGCCGGCTGTGATCCACCCTGCGGGTCTTTGGTGGCCCCCCCCCGGAGCCCGTGAACCGGCTTGCCTGCCCTTTACGACGTGATTGGCACGATCGGGGGACTAGAACCATGTCCACAAAGCAAGATGGTGACCGGGCAAAGGTGAAATCGACCCGACGTGGCGCGCCCAGCAGTCTAACAGCATGGACCGCTACACCCTCCAGAAGGGATCTCCTGAGGTGCCGCGTAGGTCCCCCGAAGGCCCGACTGATGCTCCTGCCCTGCCCGCGGATCTGACCCTGCGGGATGTCATAGGTGCTATCGCCGAGATGAAGGCCTCGGTGAGCCAGCGTTTTGATACACTGGCGCAGAAGATAGACTCGGTCCTCGTGGATGTTGGCTTGGTGAGGGCCGATCTATCCAAGACCAATGATCGGGTCGATTCTTTGGCCCACACCACATCGGGCCTCACGACAGATGTGGCGACCCTCCAAAAGGAGGTGCGCCGGCTTGGCCAGGCGAGTGCGCTGATGGACCGCCGCTTGGAGGATTCCGAGGGTCGGGCCCGGAGGAACAATGTCCGCATTATCGAGGTGCCTGAGGGACGTGAGGAGGCGGCGGCGGACCTATTCGTGGAGGACTTGATTCTCACTCATCTCCAGCCCCGGGGGCTGAGTAAATTCTTCGCGGTGGAACGGGCCCACAGGGTTCCCGGGGGAAGGCCTAAGACCGGAGCCCCTCCGAGGCCTCTCATTGCCCGGATTTTCAACTTTCGGGACAGAGATGCTATTCTGCAATCCTCCAGACTACAGGGACCGGTCAGACTCGACAACATGGACATCAATTTTTATCCTGATTTCACTCCAGCGGTCCAAAAGCAGAGACTGAGCTTTCTCGGAGTCAAACGTCGTCTACGAGACCTTAACCTCAAGTATGCGATGCTTTTCTCAGCTAAGTTGCGGGTGGAGGTGGATGGCCGCACGCACTTTTTTGATCGTCCCGAAGCGGCTGGGGACTGGCTGGATACTTTGCCTGGGGATCGGGCTCGGGGGGCGGGGGGGGGGAGCGGTTGGGGGAGAGGGCTCGCCGGATCAGGACTGAGGGACTAATATTAGGCCTCGCTCTGGACAAAATTGATGTCACTTTGGACTGTTCGTCTGTTCGAGTAAGTTCCCCTCCTGTGGAGGTCGTGTGGGGTCTCTTGGGGGTTCTCCCTCCTCCTCTGGGGGCTTAGTTAGTTTAACCATCTATGGGGCGACAGGCACACTGCACTTTGGGGGGGCTGTTTGGGCTCATGCAGGGGTGCAGGGAGGGGGGAGTTCCGTTGGGGTGGGTGGGTTGGGGTGGGGTGTTGTTCGTTTTTACCACAAGGCAAACCCTTTTTTGTATTGGTCTTAAGGTGCTCTTCGGGGGACGAATGATGGCTTTTGTGTGTGATGGGGGTAGGGACTTGACTTTGTTGTCTTGGAACGTTAATGGACTGGGGGATAGGATCAAACGAGGTGTGGTCCTGCAGTATTTGAAACGAATCTCACCCGATGTAGTCTTTTTGCAGGAGACACACCTTATTGGTAATTCTTTTTGTGCCATGAATCGGCGTGGCTACCGTTTAGTGGCCCACTCGGGCTTCACGTCGGGCTCACGGGGTGTGGGCATCATGGTGAAGAACTCGCTCCCGTTGGAAATTGATGAGGTGCTTCATGATGATAGGGGACGCTACACTGTCTTGGTGGGGAGAATGGAGGGCAAAGTAGTTGTCTTTGTATCAGTATACGTCCCACCGGGGCTACAGTCGACCACTTTTGCAGACTTGGGGCGCCTCCTCCTTGGCCTTCCGGGGGGGCTTCTGGTGGTTGGGGGGGGACTTCAATGCGGTGGTTTCTGGGACTGTGGATCGTCACCCCCCTAGGGACCTCCCCCGGGCACAGGCGTGGCTGTCCGGCCTCTTGGATACACTGGGATTGGTGGACTGCTGGCGCTTAAAACATCCCACGCAGCTGCAGTACACTTTCCACTCGGGGGCCCATGGTAGCCTCTCACGGCTTGATTATGTCCTTGTCCCGGCGGCCTATGTTGGGAGGGTAGGAGAGGTGCGCCATTTGGCGCGGGGTATTTCAGATCACTCCCCGCTCCTGTTACACATTGATGTCTTCCCGAAGGGTGAGGGCAGGGTAGTTCCAATCAATGCCTGGTACCTGCGCGACCCCATCATTCGCGCTGACTTGATTAAATCCTTACAGCGATACTTTGATGAGAATGTGGGGTCCGTCTCTTCGGCTATCTCCCTGTGGGAGGCCTTCAAGACAGTTCTCAGAGGGGAGGCCCTATCCCTTATTTCCCATGCCCGGAGGCGCGAGCGGGAGGAGGTGACACGGGTGGAGGCCGAAATTGTCGAATTGGAGGGTGATCTAGAGGGTGGGGTGACAGATGCTGCGCTACATGTCCTACAGCTTAAGCAGGCGGCCTACAGGGCCCTCGTCACGGAGGCGGCCAGGGGCCTCAGTAGGGAGCAACAGGGGCGACTGTATGATGTGGGTGATAAGGCTGGTAAACTGCTCGCGTGGTTGGATAAAAAGGAGAGAGCGAATCGTGTGGTCCCGCTGATTGAGAGGATGGATGGAGTGAGTGTAACCGAGCCAGAAGAAATTGTCTCCTGTTTCGCGGATTATTTCCGTGAAGTGTATTCCCCGGTTTCTCCCTGCTCGGAGGAGGATTCCCATGCCCTGCTTAGGGATATCGCGCTCCCTTCCCTTTCGGAAGAGGACAGGGTGTCGTTGGATGCCGCTCCCACCTCCAACGAAATTGCCCTCGCCATACGCTCGGTCGCTTCTGGCAAGGCCATGGGCCCGAATGGCATCCCTATCGAGTTGTATAAGTTGCGACCGGATGCATTGGCACCCCACCTTCGCGCGATGTTCCTAGCGGCCCACTCGCTGGGCTCCCTCCCGCTGGACCAGCGTCTGGCTACAATCGTGGTGATCCACAAGGAAGGGAGACCTCGGGACCGGGTTACATCCTATCGGCCTATCTCGCTCTTAAATGCGGAGCCCAAAATTCTTGCCAAGGTGCTGGCCAATCGGCTGGTCGGCGTGGTGGGCGATCTGGTCCATCAAGACCAGTCCGGCTTTATTCCCCATCGCAACACAGCCCTTAATCTGCGGCGCTTGCACGGGGTGCTCGCACGTGTTCCATTCGTGCGGGAGCCGGCCGTACTGGCGTCCTTAGACGCCACCATGGCGTTTGACACGCTTGAGTGGCCATACATTTGGGCGATGCTGGCGAAGTTTGGATTCGGCCCGGGTTTCATCAGTTGGGTCAAATTGTTGTATTCGGGCCCATTGGCGCAGGTGGTGGTAAACGGAAGAGTATCGGCCCCATTCGAGCTGGGCCGGGGCACGCGGCAGGGCTGCCCCTTGTCGCCGCTCCTGTTTGCGCTGGCCTTGGAGCCCCTGGCGGAGTGGCTGCGGTGGCATCCTTCCATCCGTGGCCTCCGTTGGACCCCCGAGTACGAGGACCGCGTGTCCCTATACGCTGATGACATCCTTTTGTACCTAGCCTCCCCACGTAAATCACTAATAGTCCTGGTTGATGTTTTACGTTCATTTGGCCGCAACTCAGGCCTTGTCATCAACTGGGCTAAATCATGTGTGTATGTGCTCTCCGGGGAGGCTCCCGTCCTCCCGCGGGGCTGTCCGATCCAGATTACCGCTCAGGGGTTTAGGTACCTGGGTGTCTACATTACTCTGGACCCGGAGGCCCGCTATGAGCGGAACTTGCTTCCCCCCCTCCAGCGCTTGAAGGAGGACGTCGCGCGCTGGCGGCGCCTGCCGCTTTCGCCGCTCGGCCGGGCGGCGCTGTTTAAAATGATGTCGTTGCCACGCTTCCTGTACGCTCTCCAGAACACTATGGACTTAGTCCCGGCGCGCTACTTCCGTGAGGCGGAGAGTCTACAGCGCAGCCTGTTCTGGGACGGGAGGCCGCGTATTGCCCTGGCGAAGTTGACGCTCCCATGGTACGACGGGGGGATTGCCCTCCCGGATATTAAACGGTATTACTGGGCCTCCCAGTTAGCTGCAATCAACCATGGCCTCTACGGGCCCGCCTTGAACCCGGCCTTTGAAATGGACAAGATGCTACTGCCCGGTGGCGACTACAATCGAGCGCTCTACTCCGGCGCGCCCGACGCTCGCCTGACGGGACCTACGCGTGTCATGGTGCGAGTATGGCACGCGGCTAATGCAGCTATGGGGTGGAAGGACCGTTTGACCCGGGCGTCACCGCTGTACGCATCTGAGAGGTTGGGCTCCCTGTGGACCTCGAAGGGCTTCGAGAAGTGGGACATGATAGGCATCAGTAAAGTCGGGGATCTCTGGACGAGGGGGGGATTTAAAACATTCGAGATGCTGCAGACGGAGTTTCAGCTGCAGGACAGTGAATACTTTCGGTACCTGCAGGTCCGTCATGCATTGGGCTCCGTCTTCCCAGACGTTGCCTCCATCCCGGAGTCTTCCCCCCTGGAGGACAGAGTGCTAGATGGCCATGTCCCAGACAGCACGATCTCCCTTATTTACAAAAAGCTGATTAATGACCGCTCGGGCTTGCTAACCGGCCTCCGAGAGGCTTGGGTTGCCGATGGGCTGGAGTTGGACGACGAGGACTGGACCTCAGCGGTGGCCTCTCCGAAGGAGGTGGCCATACCGGCTCGCCTTCGCTTCGTCCAGCTTAAGATACTCCACCGGGTCTACATGACGGGGCCAAGGCTTCTGCGTATGGGCTATGCTGAGGATGGGCTGTGTAAGCGTGGGTGTGGTGCTTTGGCGACCTTTCTGCATATTTTGTGGGAATGTCCGAAGGTGGAGCGATTTTGGCGTGGTGTGCACGAGGTCCTGCGAGTGGTTACGCGTGTCGCGCTGCTGCCTGAAGCGAGGAGGTGCCTGTTGAATGTGTGGGAACCGACTGACTACTCGGCTCCGCAGATGTGGTGGGTGACTCTGGGATATATGGTAGCTAAGCGTGATATTGCTCAACTGTGGGGATCCCAGAAACCCCCGGCGGTGTCGGCCTGGAAAGAACACATGGACTGGTGCATGTTTCGAGAGAAGGTGGTGTATGTGGCGAGGGGTAAGCCTGGGACATGGGTGAAAGTATGGGGCCCCTGGAACGCCTATCGTGGGGGTATCTGCGCGCCACCACTGCTGCCTGCTGCCTCACCAGCCCCGTCCCCTTAGCTGACTCCTTCCCCCAGCCCCGGGCACAGGGTTCCCCCAGTCCTTGCTCTGTTCCCCTTCCCCTCTTTAGACTCCTGTGGCTACTTGGGGTCCCCCATTCGGGGAGCACGTGCTGCTACTGTCGATTGCGGGTTGCCTTGTGGGTGTGGTTTTTTCTTGTTGTTTATATAAAATGAAACTGTATTGTGGGGTCTGACTGATATGGCTTACGGCATTGATACCTCCTGATTATGCTCCTCTGCAACACCAAGTGTTTTATGAACGTATGTCATATGCTCCTGTCATCCTAGCGGCCGGCCGGAAGGTTGTAGGCCCATACCTGTATATTCTTGAGATTTGTAATAAACGGTTTCAAAAAAAAAAAAAAAAAAAAAAAAAAAGATCACACCAGAAAGTCCTGGAGGACAGAACGGCCAAAGAAGCCATCCCTCCGGACTTGGCTGTCAAGGCAATAATGCCTGGCAAACGTGTGTAGCGAAGCCCACGTTGCCGCCTGACAGATGTCCTGCAAAGGGACACCCCGTCCCAAAGCATTAGTAGCCGCCGTGGCCCGAGTAGAATGGGCGCGCAGCCCAACAGGAGGGTCCTTTTTTGCCAAGGAGTAAAAAATTTTGATGCACAAAACGACCCACCGAGAGATGGTCCGTTTGTGCACAGCTTTCCCCTTCTTAGCACCCACGTATCCAACGAAAAGTTGGTCGTCCACCCGGAACTGCTTTGTGCGGTCCAGATAAAAGGAGAGCGCACGTTTTAGGTCCAGACGGTGGAGCCTCTCTTCCTCTTTGGAAGGATGCGGAAAGAAGGTGGGCAAGGTGACAGACTGCCCAAGATGAAAGGGGGTCACCACTTTCGGAAGAAAGGAGGGACGAGGCCGAAGGACAACCTTGTCCGGATGAACAGAGAGAAAAGGAGGCTTTGATGATAAAGCCTGGAGCTCACTCACCCGTCTAGCCGAGGTGATGGCTACCAGAAAAGCAGTCTTAAGCGTCAGCAGACGAAGAGGACAATTATGAAGAGGCTCAAAGGGAGCGCACATTAGAAATGTGAGAACAAGATTCAAGTCCCACTGAGGCATTACAAAAGGGACAGGAGGGAACATGTGAGTAATGCTTTTGAGAAAACGTGAAACAGGGGACCGGAAAAGAGAAGGCTGATCAGGAAGCCGCAAGAAGGCAGAGATGGCAGCAAGATAACCTTTCAAGGTGCCCAGGGCAGAGCCCTGCCGGGCCAAAGAAAGAAGAAAGAGGAGAACCTCAGAAAGAGGGGCGGAAAGGGGATCCACAGCCTTTGCTGTGCACCATGCCACAAATTTGTTCCACCGGCAGGCGTATACCGTCTTTGTGGAGGGACGACTGGCTGCCAGAATGATATCACAGACTTCAGGAGGCAAGTCAAATGGCATCAACTGCCGCCGCTCAATCTCCACGCATGGAGGTGGAGGCTGGACAGGTTCGGGTGGAGGACCGTCCCCTGCTGCTGCGACAGAAGGTCCTCCTGAAGAGGCAGTCGTATCGGGGGATCGGTCAACAGACTGAGTAGCTCGGGATACCAGTACCTCCGTGCCCAATCCGGAGCCACCAAGATGACTTGGGCCCGGTCGCGCCTGATCTTCTTCAGCACTCTGGGCAGAAGTGGTATAGGCGGAAAGGTGTACAACAGACCGCAACACCACTCGCGAGGAAAAGCATCCCCGAGCGAGTGCCGCCTTGGAAACTCCAACGCGCAGAACTGCTGATATTGCGCGTTCTCTTCGGTGGCGAATAGATCTAACCAAGGCTCTCCCCACTGCTGAAAGAGACCTTGCGCCACTTCGGAGTGCAGACGCCATTCGTGATCCATCATGCACCGGCGGCTGAGTTAGTCTGCTCTGGCGTTCAGAGAGCCCGCCAGATGTTGAACCACTAGGGTGACACCCTGGTGTTCCAGCCATGTCCAGAGGCGCAGAGCCTCCTGACAAAGGGTCCACGACCCCACCCCGCCCTGTTTGTTGCAATACCACATGGCGGTGGTGTTGTCCGTGAACACCTGCACAACACTTCCCCTGACAGAGGGAAGGAAGGCTTTCAGTGCAAGTCGGATCGCTCTCAACTCCAACAGGTTGATGTGGAGACGAGACTCCGCCGGAGACCAGAGGCCTCTGATCTCCGCCTCTCCCATATGGCCACCCCATCCCAGGAGGGACGTATCCGTCACTACGACATGCTCCGGTTGGGCAAGGGAGAGGCTCTTGCCCTTGACCCAATCGCGGTCCGTGAGCCACCACTGCAACTGCTGTGCAGTGCCCTCCGAGATCAAGACATGGTCGGACAGGTTGCCGTGATGCTGGGCCCACTGAAACTTCAGGTCCCACTGCAGAGCCCGCATGCGCCGCCTGGCGTGATGCACTAGTAGGATGCAGGAGGCCATCAGCCCCAGAAGCCGCAACACTAGCCTGACCGAAACCCAGGATAGAGGCCGAAAGATGGGAATCAGGGCCTGAATATCCCGGACCCGCTGTTCCGGTGGATAGACCCGGAACTGCGCCGAATCGAGAACCGCTCCGATGAAGAGGAGCTGCTAAGAGGGACTCAGGTGTGACTTCGGCACGTTGATGGAAAATCCCAGCAAATCCAGGAGATCCGCCGTAGTCTGGAGGTGGGAGACGACTGCCTGGGGCGAGCCCGCCTTCAACAACCAGTCGTCGAGATAGGGGAAGACTGGAACCCCTGATCTGCGCAGATGAGCTGCGACCACTGCCATCACTTTCGTGAACACCCGAGGGGCACTGGTAAGGCCGAAGGGGAGCACGGTAAACTGAAAGTGCTCTTGACCCACCGTGAACCGCAGGTAACGCCGGTGGGCCGGCAGGACGGGGATGTGGAAATATGCGTCCTGCAAGTCCAACGCTACCCTCCAGTCTCCCGGGTCTAGGGCAGCTAGAACCTGAGCCAAAGTTAACATCTTGAACCTTTCCTTCCGGAGGAAGGCATTGACGTTCCGGAGGTCCAAGATAGGGCGTAGGCCCCCTTTGCCCTTCTTGGGAACCAGAAAGTAGTGGGAATAACAACCACGACCTACTTCTGGGCTCGGAACACGCTCAACGGCCCCCTTGGCCAAGAGGGCCGAAACTTCCTCGTGGAGAAGATTCAAATGATCCCCCGAGATACGGTGGTGCTGCGGTGGCATGGCTGGAGGGGTAGTCTCGAAGGGGAGGGAGTAGCCCCTTCGGACGATTTGCAGCACCCACCTGTCCGATGTGATGGACCGCCAGTGGAGCAGGTGATGGCGAACTCTGCCGCCCACTGGCGTGGAATGGGCCTGAAAGCTCGGAGTAGGAAGGCTTTGAGGCGGATGCTGCTGGGGTGGATGTGGGCTGACCGCGTCGGCCTCCAGAACCGCATCGGCGGAAACCACGTCCGCGCGCAGGTTGGTTCTGCGGCTGGTGGCTAGGCGTACGTGAGGAGGCACCCCTTCCTTGGCCACGAAAGGGGCGAAAGGCGGAAGTTTGCGACCGCGGGGCCGAGAGGCCCAAGGACTTGGCCGTAGCCCGGGAGTCCTTAAAGCGATTCAGCGCACTGTCCGCTTTCTCGCCAAAAAGGCGAGTGCCATCAAAGGGCATGTCCATGAGAGTGCTCTGGACATCACCCGAAAAGGACGTGGACCGCAGCCAGGCGTGACGTCTAAGCGCCACCGTGGTAGAAATCGCCCTACCCAGCGAGTCCGTAGTGTCAAGCCCACATCGGATAGCATGTCATGCTGCATCCCACCCATCGGCCAGAGCCTGGGTAAGTCGTGTCTGGACCTCCTCCGGACACAGGAGCAGCACGTCCTCCACCGTATCCCACAGAGAGTGGGAATAACGGTCCAAGAGACAGGCGGTGTTCAAGGACCACAGGCCCAAACTAAGGGAGGAGAACAGCTTTTTGCCAAACTGTTCCAGTCTCTTGGAATCCCGGTCCGGCGGAGCGGTTGGGAAGGAGGATTGGGAGGTAGAGGCCTGGATAACCAGGCTCTCGGGGGTAGGGTGTTGGGACAGAAAACTGGGGTCGCCCGGAGCAGGGCGGTGGCGCCTGGCGACGTTCCTGTCCACAGGAGGAACTGTGGAGGGCTTGGATCAGGTGCCCTGCAGAACGTCAATGAGGGCCTCATTGAATTGCAGCAGAGGCTCAGTGGAGCTTGCTGCAGACTGAAGCACCTCAGTGAGGACGTTAGTCCTCACAGCCACGGCAGGTAGCTCGAACCCAAGGGCTGCGGCCGCCTTGCGCAGCACCACAGAGAAAGCAGCCCCCTCCTCCGAAGCCACAGTCGGAGGAGAGATGAATCCAGTGTCTGGAGAGGTATCCAGACCACTGGCCTCCCCCAGTTCATCTGCCCAGTCCTGTGACAGCTGAGCCTGAACGGCCATAGGATCCTCGGATCCCTCCCATTCGCCCCCGTCATCCGATTCCTGGTATGCAGGAGGAAGGATCGGAGCCAGGCGATAGACATAATGTGTCTCAAGCGGCGGCGAACGTGGCGTCCATCGACGCCGTAACAGCGCCGGGCCCGGAGCGGGGCCGAACTGGGGCTCGACACCGAGCGGAGCCGGCGTCGGAGGTGGTACCGGTGTCGACGCCGGCGGAGGAGGCGTGACGAGGTCGACCGGCGTCAGTGGGGACTCGGGAACGGGTCCCTCAGGCACTTGCGGCGTCGAGGCCGGAGCCGTCGACGGCGCCGGGGCCAGAGCCGCCGGCAGGCAAGGTTGCCCAGTCGGGTCCGCGGGGCCCGAAGGCGCGCCAGCGGGCGTCGATGGCGGAGCCAGGTTCCTCATGGCCGAGAGGAAGGCACTGACTTCCGCCGGCGTCGCGTCAGTCCCAGGGACCGGCGGGTATGGGGAATGCGCGGTGCCTGCGGCTCCGCTGGAGCCGTGGGGGTGGAACCACCCTGACCCTCGGCCGAGTCGCGCGACCGGCGAGGGGAGTCCGAAGAGCGGTGTCGCCTCTTGGACTTCTTGGAGTGCTTCGACTTACCCGAAGACTTGGAGCCAGACGATCGAGGATGACGTCGGCTGCGGCTCCGCGACTGATCCTTGGACCTCCTCCTGGACCGGGATCGAGAGGGGCGCCGAGTGGCGAAGCTCGAGAAGCTTACGGGACCGCTCCCGTCTAGCCTTCGAGGTCAGGGCCTTGCAGTCCGAACACGACGCCGCGTCGTGGTCGAGGCCCAAGCAGTAAAGGCACCGGCGGTGATGGTCCGTAACCGACATCAAGCGGTTGCAGGCAGCACAGGCTTTAAAACCAGGCATCCTACCGGCACCGGAGTCGAGACAAGATCAAAAAGGATCAAAAAACTTAGTAAAAAAAGACTAAAAGGGGTAGCTCTCCCGGATCTGCGCTTACTGGCGCGGAAAAAAGAAGAACTGACGTCAGCGCACGAGGGCGGCGTCTAAGTACTCCGACGACGTCATTCCGGCGCACGACGCCGACGACGGACGCGGAGCCGCAGACGACGCCTAGCGACGCGCAAGGGGTATTGCTGACGAAAAATCTTCCGGATCCAGTCTGACGCCTGGGGATATTCTAAGGTGAGGAATCTAACTAACGTGTTTCTTTCAGATTGGCATGATACAGAGGAATTATTTTCCTGGAACCTGTCATCAGCTCCCATGCATTCGGTATGGGATGCATACAAGGCCTGGTTAAGGGGAATCATTAAAAATGTGACAGTGAACAAGGCAAAAGGAGAGAAAAAATATTTTACTATTCTAGAAGAGGAGATTGTTAAAACAGAGGAGTTATTAAAGGCCAATGTATTACAGTAAAAAGATAGAAAGGAGTGGTCGGAAAAGCTCGAGGATATGCAATTGAAGTTTAGAAGTAAAAATGGAAGAGAAAGTATTACAGCAATGGGAGGTTAGTAGATCAAGGGATATTTTACAAGGGGAATGTTGTGGGAAACTTTTGCCTTGGAAGTCAAGGTTGGAAAGGAACCAAAACTATGTTGGAAGATGGGACTGATGGTTGGAGAGAGCAACAAAATTAAAGGAGAGTTTACCAACTTCTTCCAGGGGTTATATACAGAAGACTTAGAGGTCATAGAGGAAGAAATAGAAGGTTGGCTCCAAGAAAAAAATCTCCCAAAACGTACAGATATTGAATCTCAATACTTGGGTCAAGAAATTAGCGGCAGTGATATTTTGGATATAGGGAAAAAGCAACAAAAAAAAAAAAGGGAAGGCCGCAGGTCCAGATGGGATTCCTAGCGAGTTATATTCTGTACTACGGGAGTAGATCATCCCCATTTGGGTTAAGTTATTAAACTCTATACTGATAGAAGGTATGGCAAATCCTTCGTCATGGAATGAGGCAGTCATTTTCCAAATCCTGAAGCCAGGTAAGAACCTGGTACACTGTCAATCCTACCATCCAATCCCCTTACTCAACTGCGATTATAAGATCTTCACCGGTATCCTTGTGGCCCGTTTGAATAAAGTGGTGGAGCAACTGATACATCCGGATCAAAAAGGTTTTTTACCAGGGAGGAATGTGAGAGAGCTTTATCATACCCTGATGGGTTCTATAGACCTAGCTACAGTGCTAGAGGCTCCTCTAGTGATTGTGATTTTGGATGCAGCAAAAGCCTTCAACCGTGTTAACTGGAGATATCTTAGACCAAAATTATCTAGTGTGATTCTAAGTAAAAATATGATAGACACAATGTTTGAAATTTACATTACTCCAAAGGCCAGGATCTTGGTGAATGATAGTCTGTCATCTCTAGTAAGACTAGAGAGGGGGACAAGACAAGGTTGCCCTCTTTCTCCCGTATTATTTGATCTCTTTATAGAGCCTTTTGATCAAAGTTTGAGATCAAGTTAAGGGATCAAGCCTTTCGAAATTGGTGCATATTCAAGGAAGATCTCACTTTACGCAGATGATTTAATGGGTTTATACCTCAGATGTAGCTTCCGCCTTGCCACACCTCATGGCTGAGGTTAGGATATTTGGTACTTTGGCAGGATATGCAGCTAATGAAGAGAAAACGGAGACAATGATTTAGAACCAAAATGGTGAAAAGATAACAAGCGCACAGGAAATTAGATATTTGGGGATCAAAATAACTAAAGACATTGGGAAAAGCACAGCTGTTAATCTTGAGGGAATGGAAAAGGAGATAGAAGGGTTGCAGAACCAGGGTGCTAGAGAGCCAGCGGACAAGATGGCCGCACCCTAGGGAGGCTCTGTCAGCCCAGGAACATTATCCTGCAAAATCCTGCACTCAAGGGAGACATAACCCACTGCAAGCTCTCAGAGTGCCATCGGGGAGCAGTGGTGGTGAGTACGAGACTACAAACCAACGGATGGGCTTCCGCTGCTGCTTGCCTCTGAATGCGGCCTGTGTCCGGGGGAAAAAGTAATGGCGGAGGAGAATGTGGAGTAGATGGGCCTGTGGCAGCTGCTGTTACGGGAGCCGAGGCCTCGTTACCCGCTGAGCCTGGCTTCTGTGGATGACCGGATCGCTGGGTCGCAGAGCTGCGAATCAAGGTTGGAGGCTGCTGGGACTGGCCCGTCCTGCCGATACTTAGCAGCGAAGCAAATTTGGTGCTGGCCTACTGGTGAACCGTGGGAGACAAGAGGCCCATGCAGCCTGCATGTGCATTGCTGTCCGTCCCGATCTGCATATACGGCCTATCCGGACCTGTAGGCGCCGCGTGGGTGTCCCGGGCCGGAGGCACACGGAACGGGAGACGCACAGTGAGCCGTGCAGCCTGGTAAGGTACAGGTGAGGTGCTGCAGGCTGTGTGGCGGAGTTGTTGTCCTGGGCCCTGGGGCTGCAGAGATGGGTACCCACTCGGCGTTGAAAGACTGTGGAGCCGAGTGCGCTGGGCTTGGCTGGGTCCTCGCGCCCATTGATCCAGAGACCCTGGTGCCGAGCGGTGGCTGAGCTGGCAGCAGAGGCCGCGTTGAAGAAGAGCCAAGGCCTGTCGCTGCGAAGTGGCTAGAGCGCTTGGCCTGCTTGGATTTATACGCGTTTCACCCTGACAACCAGTGTGAAGTACTAATGTGGGGCTGGCAGTGAGGGCTCACGCTGGGGTGAGTGACTGTGACCAGCCATAGCCGCAGCGAGGAGGCACAGAGGAGCGCTGCAACACTGCAGCTCCTCATATTCCCCCCATTACAAAGACAGTCAAAGCAAACAACCCTTGCTGAGTATTCTGTTAGGCAAGTGGCGTTCGCTTGGGCCATAAAGTGGAAAGCACCATGGGCTGCACTGAGGGTAAGCAGGCAAAGCTACAATTCTCTGCACGGAAAAACGTTCCCAGCAAAGACACTGATCCACAAAGGGAGGAAGAACACCCTACCTCCACTCCACCACAGAATACAGACTACTTATCAATATGCGCCAAAGCCTCACATCTATTGAGTCTAAAATTAATGCCATGAACATGCGCATGGACTTTATCACGCAAAAATTGGAAAAACACGCAGCACATATTGGAGGCGGAGCAGCGCATTTCCATGCTCGAAGACAACTCTTCCGCGAGCCACAAAAGACTACAAGGCACGGAGAAATTATTGAAAGTCATTGCTGCTAAAAATGAAGACTTAGAAGTGTGTTTGTGCAAACATAATTTACGCATAGTGGGGGTCCCGGTGTCCACTGCTACGGGCCGCATGGAGGACGATGTGGATCAAGTGCTGTTGGGGATCTTTGGTGCGGAGGCATTTTCTAAGGTATTGGTGGTGGAAAGAGCTCACCGTTCGCTGGCAGCAAGACCACCACCAGACACGCTGCCCCATCCTATCGCCTATACTCAGTTATAAGGATCGCGACACGGTGCTTAGACTAGCCAGGTAAAACCAAGACTTGATATATGACGGAATTAGAATTTCGATATACCCGGATTTTACCTTGGCGGTACAGGAAGCACGCAAACAATTTCTTCCGGTCAAAAGAAACTCTACCAAGCTAATATTCAGTATGCTATGCTCTACCCTGCAAGATTGCGAGTTCTTCACCGCGGAAGACACATCTTCATTAATCCACAACAAGTTCAGGACTTCCTAAAATCCACCATGAGACGCTCACCCACACCGCGGAGTGACGGCCCAAGCCCCAGACGATCCTCACCAGCTCCTGAAGAGGACTAAGGGTAGATTAAGTAAGGTTATAATCTGTACTTGGAAATGGTAAGACTATGCTTCTTGTTAAATTGCATGGGGTGCCGCTCGCAGGCTTGTTTTTACTTCTTCATCCCTGGACACTCTGTGATTCTCCCGGCGGAGCTGACAGCATAGAGAAAGGAGTGTTTAATTTTTAATCTGGAAAATCCTTCTCGGGACTGCGAGGACCAGAGCGCTGTGCGCTACCATCATTGCCAGCACCTGGGACACTCTTCCTGACCCCTCCCACGAAAGCACAAAACGCCTCGCGGCCCCCGCTTCGCGGGAGCCGCTCGCAGGCTTGTTTTTACTTCTTCATCCCTGGACACTCTGTGATTCTCCCGGCGGAGCGGACAGCATAGAGAAAGGAGTGTTTAATTTTTAATCTGGAAAATCCTTCTCGGGACTGCGAGGACCAGAGCGCTGTGCGCTACCATCATTGCCAGCACCTGGGACACTCTTCCTGACACCTCCTCTATCCTATTTTAGACACGCCCACTCCCGCGTGAGCGGGACGCGAGCAGGGCGCAGACCGGGGCGAAGCCCGGGCAAAGGGCGGGCCCTCTGTGGCCCTCAGAGGCACGAGGAGACCGGACCGGGCCTATACACTAATATATTGTTGTGGACTATCTGGGTATTCATCCTGCTTGTTCATTGTTATGGCTACAATTGTGGATAAACATTTACTTTTAAATGTAGGGGGTAGTAATAAGGGAACATTAGATGATTATTTCACTAGGGTTGCTTCAGATAATGGAAGGGAGAGCGTACTCGCTGAGAGTAGGGCGGAACGGCGTCGCTCTATTGAATGCATGAAAAATAGACCGTCTTTGGAATTCTTGCACCAAACTATTTCTTCTGATGTAAGCTCCCTTATTGGAACTCAGGATTCATCATTTACAGATAATGTTCCCATACTCTTACGAGATTCCCCCCCTCGATCTGACATTCTTAACAGTTCGTATATAAATAATAATACACCCCCTTCTAGTAATCCTATTATAGGAATTGATATGATCACACAACCCCTTTTATCGGTGGTTAAGGTTGTTAAAAAGAAGGTTGGGAAAGCAGCTATGTCTAAAGCCCAAGGGCCACCGCCTACTAAAAGAAGAAAGAGGGTAGGTGACCCACAAAGAAGTAAGATTAACCATTCTGATTTTGGCAAAACGTCAAGGGCCACTGTAACTATTGTACCTACGTCAAAGTCCAGTGTACCAATTATTCCAACTTTATTGGTTCCCATGGAAACAGCTTCAGCCCCAAAAGTTCCAGTATTAGCCGCATCTCTTTTATCTGACCCAGTTACCCCTTTATACTGTCCGCCTAAGGAAGCACTGCCTGCTGCCCCTCTCGAGAGTATCGAACGACCAATAAGGTCATTCGTACTACCTACAATAGAGAGGTTAAAAAAGATGGAGCAACGGTTGGGGGATCTAGAACTGGCCATTAGCAATAACGCGGGGGTACTTAAGGACCTTGTAAATCCAGTGCCCCCCTTTGTAGCACCAGCGATACCTCCTATGCCAGATACCCATAATGGTATAAGTAAAATTAGTAAGTCTATTACTAGTAGTCAATTTAGGGTTATATCCCCCAAATTAGTTCAACAACCAGTACAGCATGATCCTGGTGAAGCTCCAAAGGGAGGGAATCAATCTCTTATAGGAATTATGCAAGATGAGAGGGGAAGCACTAGCCCTGTTAGGACAGTGGACTATAAGAGGCGTCAAGTTCAGTTACCCCCTGAAGCGGTTCCTTATGTGGTAGTGCTTACGGGAGTTCCGATATTGGAGAAGGGTAGGAGGGAAGGGTTCTTTCAGCTAAAAAACAAAACTATGCACTGGCTTAGCCAAAATAGACCCCTTCCTTTCAATGTTAATGGTGAGATCTTGCATGTTCGACGACTCCCTTGGCTGGGACGCAGAGCCAAAGATATTGAGGGGGATTTAATTGTTATTAACTTTAGAGATCCTAGAGCTGTTAATTATGTTTTAAATTATATTTCAGGGAAAACTAGCGCTTCAATTGTGCCTTGTGAATTGACATATTTTTATCAGAGACCTCTAGTGACCCCTATGACGTACCCCGAGGTTATAGCTCGACCACAGATAATACTGCCTGCTCCACCCATATCTTTTAACAACTGGCATACAATATATGCACCCAATTCCATGGCTTCTGAAAATGCATCTGGATGGGACACTGTACCTTTCAGGAGCCATAGACACGGAATTAGGAGGACAGATTATCGGTTACCATTTACCCCGTTGGAAGTTACAAATAGATTTGATGCCTTTTCAGGCTTCGATGATTGCGATTGACAGGGGGGGATCTCCTAACGACAAGCCGCCCACTATCGAGTACCAGGCTCTGAATGCCAAGCCAATCCCTCCAGTGCAAACTCTGTTATTAGAACAATTTATCTACCCTGTAATTGCCCCCTCCCCTACTGAACGACACTTATTGAATTGTAAGAATGAGTCGGCAACAGAAACTAGTCCTGTTGTGACTAATGACTTCTCTGGTTCCCTGGACTATGATTCAACTAGTCGAGATTTGCCGACTGCCCATGTTAAAATCCTCTCCTGGAATGTGGCGGGACTTAAGAGCAAACTGCCCATTCCTGAGTGGGGCTCTTTTATGGCCCTACACGACATCTGTATGTTGCAGGAAACTTGGGCACTAAAAAGAAGTATAGCCCAGGGATTTGCTACGTATGATATTTTGGCAAGTAAGGGCGAGAAGGGCAGACCTCTGGGGGGATCGTCTATATGGGTTGGCACGCACTTGGGAGTTAAGGCATCGCAAATTCCAACTAATTCGCTGGATGTCCAGTGCGTACTGCTGACTACATTAAAAGGGCCAAACATTGCCCTGATTAATGTATACTCAAGGCCAGTTAGGCGGGGCCTCGAGTCAGAGGCTATTGAAACCTTGTTGACCCTCATCCAGTCAATGGACTCTTCTACTGTGTTAATAGTGGGAGGCGATTTCAATTGTCATTTCGAGCCACTCATGGATACGAATTTGGGTGGCTTGGATGATGTTGATTTATTGTGGGCCATCCCCGAGCCATTGACTACTCGGGTCAAGGCTTGGACCCCCTTAGTTTTACAACTACAGTCATTTGCGCTCATAACTTCATTACGAGCATGTAACGGGAGGGTGGAGCCTGATAGACCAGGGAAAGTCACATTTAACCGATTAAATCAGTCCTCAATCATCGATTATATTTTTATAGAGGCTAGGCATTGGGATAGGGTGTACGAGTTTAGGGTCATTGAAAGATCTGACAGTGACCATAACGCCCTGGTACTCTCACTTAAGATGGGGAGCTTTGGGTTGAAATGCCAAATTTCGAATGATCACTGTGTCACTGTGCCTTTAATTATCACAAACTGTAGGCGTAGGGTTAAATGGCCAGATTACCAGATGTCCGACAGCAAACTTGCCGCACTATATGAGATTATCATCCCATTTATTGAAGAGATGGGGAATTTTGGCCATTTAGGTAGGGCATCTGAAATACACAACAAATTGGTCACAGCAATTAAAGATATTCTTTGCCCTGAGAGAAGGGCAAATCGGCCACGGACCACGTCCTTCCCGTGGTACAATGCCTCCTGTCGGAATGCCAGAAGGGCTCTTTTTAGAGTTTTAAAAATTAATAACAGGGAGGCCATTAAGGCACACCGTTCTGTGTATAAAAAGGCACTCCTCGACGCAAAGAGGGAATGGGAGGCTACTAAGTGGGAGAATTTGGGATCTGCACTTACTAACAAAAATTCCAAATTATTCAGGTCTATAGTTGCAACTGGACTTAGTGGGCATATCCCTGCACCCGCCCCCAACATTGCCCATTCTATCTGGGAAAGTCACTTTTGTGCTCTCTATGGAATTTCTGAGCCTGGTGGTACGTCTGTTAACACTATTGAACCCCAGCGACCCCAAAGTGCTAGTGGGGCTGAAGACCATGGACGGTCAATTGTTGCCCGTCCATGCCTTCTTGTAGATGAACTAATCACCTTGTCCGAGGTAGAGGCAGCACTAGGAAATTTGCTCCCAAATAAGGCTCCAGGTTTGGACAAACTGCCAGGGGACCTGTTTGGGACGCAACCAAAAATATGGGCCCCTTATTTGGTTGCTTTATTTAATGGCATCTTGCAGGGTGACGATCTGCCTCCTACCTGGTTAGGAGCAGAAATCGTGCCTATTTTAAAAAAGGGATGCCCATTAACTCCCTCTAACTACAGACCCATCAGTTTAATTGACACATCGCAAAAGCTGATGGGGAGGGTTATCCTCGATAGGATCCTTGGGTGGATTGAGGAAAAGGGGATATTATCTACACTCCAGGCAGGATTTAGGTCAGGCACCTCCACTTTAGACCAGATATTTCGCCTGCAGGTCCTGTATTGGAAAACAGCAAAAGTGTAGGGTGGCAGCCTCTACCTTGTGTTTGTGGACCTGCGGGCTGCATTTGATTTGGTCCCGCGTGCAAAACTCTGGTAAGTGCTAGCAGACTTAGGCCTCCCGCCCTACTTGTTAGCCATCCTTTCGAGGCTCCATTTAAATAACTTTGCGCAGATTAGGTGTGGGAGGTATGGTGAACTTACAGACCAATTTCCTGTCCTAAAAGGAGTTCGTCAAGGGTGTGTGCTGGCACCAACTCTGTTTAGCCTTTACATAAATGGCCTCATAGATCATTTGAATGGTGTGACAAACAACGACGCCCCTAGATTGGCCACAGGTAGAGTGCCCGCTCTGATGTTCGCAGACGACACATTGTTGCTGTCTAGAACATCATCGGGCATTCAAAAAATTCTCGATGGTTTTGTGGAGTTTTGTGACCTTCGGGGGTTGGAAATCAATATAGGAAAAACAAAGTTCATGATCTTCAACCCCCCTAAGCGTGTACGTCCAAACCCAGTACTTTATGATACCCCTCTGGAAAGGGTTAAAACATTTATTTATTTGGGTGTTACTCTTACTGAGAATTTTGACTGGCATAAGCAGATTGCTAAATCTACGCTTAGGCTATCTCAGCTTGCCGGGGGATTAAGTAAAGTTTTTAAGGAATCTACTTATAGGCCGGTTTCCCCAGCACTTAAAATATACAGCCTTCAAGCAAGAATGGCAGCAATTTATGGGGCTGAACTGTGGGGGCATAAGCAGACTACGGATCTTAAAAAGGTGGAGCAATCTTTTACTAGAAACTTAGTTGGGCTACCGCCTAGTACGCCATTGATCCCTCTTAGATTTGATCTTGGCTTGTCCCCAATAGAGGAGATCATAAGTGCTAGACCAATTATGTACTGGAAGAGGTTGTGGTCCGTTCCTGAATTAGCTGATTACAGAGCAGAATTTTCTGAGATTTGGCCTACTCTTAAACATAAAACGATTCCATGGCTTCAGTACATTAGTACAGTTAGTACCCGGCTCGGCTTTTCAGGATTATGGGATACTCCCGAGACCTGTTGCACTGGGATATCTAAGAATATACTCCTCTCTCAGATACGTATGTTAAACCATCAAACATTAATGAGCTCTACATCACTGGGTAGGTTGACATCTGAGTTCCTCTCAGTAAAACCAGAACCTAAGGTCGAGGAATTCATGGACCTAATTGAACCCCCAGCAGCTCGAAAGCTGTATATTCAGCTTAGGCACGGTACTCTTCCTATAAGGTCCCTTACCTCCAAATGGTCCAAATCCAATATTGAAACTTGCCCCGCATGCACCCATATAACTGAGAATATTTCCCATGTACTGTTCTTTTGCCCTGCCTATTCTGCAATTAGGAAATGCTGGCTGATCCCTATCTGTAAGAACTTGGGATTTTGCATTTTACACAGGCTTGTAGGATATTGACTTATGATACTTATCCTCCTATTGTGTTTGCGGTTTCTCGTTATTTGTTTTACATGTGGCGCAGGAGGCGGAATTTCTTAACCTAATTCTTGTGTTTAACGTTTTCTCAATGTTATGTGTTGTGATAACTTACAGCTGAACCTCTTTTTAAACATTTATGATTATTTAGTGTTCTAATTTTTGTGTTGATACAGTTTATATGCACTTTTTATGGTCTGTTGACCGAAATAAAGTTATTACAACAACAGCATGGTAGCTGGGAACACGGGCCGTTCTGCAAAGATCTGACTCCGTACAAAATCTATTTGCCCCAGTGATGACGCAATTGGCCCTGACGCTCTGGCTGTATAATAAAGACTTCCCGGACTCCCTTGCGTTTGTGAGGTGCACCGACGGTCTCTCTAGCGTACTTCCCCAGAGGGCATCCCCCCCCGAATAATGTCACTTTGGGAGGTCTTCGCTTGTTAACACCCATGCACATCCGCTTTCCCAGAGTTAAGACATAGGTCCATGGCCAAACTAGACCCAGTTAAAACCCCCACCATTAATTGCCTGACATAAAATGTGCTAGGGCTTCGAGATCCCCGCAAGCGCAGGCAGGTATTACACTACTTAGATCACCATCAAGTCCAGGTGGTTATGCTACAGGAAACGCACCTAGCCCCTAAAGCGCCATCCACTTTTGGTAGGAAATGGGCCACACACAGCTGTTTCTCCTCATATTCAATGTACGCTTGAAGCACAGCCATTCTTGTTAAGGCTGGTCTGGGATACTGCCCGCTAGGATCCTTGCAAGATGCCCAGGGCAGATTCAGTGTTATGTGGGGCAGAGTGGCGGGTCACACAGTAACACTGGTGTGTTGCTACGCACCCAATATTGATGATGTGGAGTACTTCGATAAGCTGTGGGGACACATTCTGGAAGTAGGTTCCACATTTATTATATGGGAGGGACTTCAATTTGGCATTAGATCCCCGTACTGATCGCTCCCACGCATATTCGCCCTTGCACCCGCATGCGACCAAACATCTCTCTAATATCATGGCTGACCACCAACTTTTTGATGCATGGAGGGTCCTTCATCCAACGCAGAGAGAGTGTACGTTTTTCCAGCATGCACTCCTGCTGGTCCCGTTTATATTACTGGCTACCATCTGCCGGACTAAATAAATGGCTCTGGGATGTGTCGCACCTGGCACGCACCCTCTCTTACCACTCCCCTGTACTCATGAAGTTATCACCGCCAGGTAAGGAATCCCTATATCGTTCCTGGAGACTCCAGAGGAACTATGCCAAGAAATCCTTGAACTCTTCCCACGCAACAGACAGCGTTTCAACTCTTGCTTGTGTACGGGAGAGTTTCAAAGTAACAATGTGGGGCCTCTGGATGGCTAAGAGCGGGGGGATTTTACGCTCCATTAGGGGGACTACACAGATTAGTGAAAGACAAACAGGTTGAGGAACAACAAGCCTCCACCTCCGCCCCGCACCAAAAAGCGCGGCTTAAAGAGCTACTAACTGAATAGTCACTGGAGGCGAGGTGCGAGGCTAAATTCCGCTCGAAATATCATAGTGCTAGGTCCTACGGGGAGGAGGAGCGTCCTGGCAAGGCCCTGGTTGAAGTAACTAGAATCCCCAGATTCGCAATCAGGTCCTGGAAATACTTGATGAAGAGGGCAGTAGACACACAGACTCACAGGAGATCCTTAATGTTTTCTCCAAATATTATACTACACTATACCACATACGCAGCAAAGACCCACTGGACGTAGCCTCCTATTTTGAAGATGCAGCCCTTGGGTGGATCAATGATTCTCGCAGAGATTTTTGGCTGCTGATATTGAGGAAGATGAAATCCGGGCGGCAATAATAGGTCTGCGCTCGGGCAAGGCCCCAGGGCCCGATGGTCTACCAGCAGATTTTTATAAATGCTACATCGAGCAATTGGCCCCCCTCCTCAAGCAAGTCTTTGAGGAAGCTAGAGAGTCTGGGACTCTCCCCATGTCTATGTGGCAAGCTTTTATCAGATCTTTGCGTAAGCCAGGCAAGGCGGGCAATAGATGTGAGGCATATAGACCCCTGTCATTAATCAACTGTGACACTAAGATCCTAGCTAAAGTCCTTGGCAACCGGCAGACCCTGCTGATGGATGGGCTGGTCCTCCCAGATAAGACGGGCTTTATACCAGGCAGAGCCTCCTCACATAATTTGCGAACCGCATTTTCACTCCTGCATAACACTGACGCAGTGATCTCCGCAGCTGGGTTTTTTTTTTTTTAGACACCACAAGCTTTCGATTCCCTGGAATGGGATTGTATAATCAATAAATTGGGGAGAATGGGCCTTCCGCATCCATTCCTAGCATGGAATAGACTACTCTATTCACAGCCTGAGGCCGGTGTTCATGTTAACGGACAATATTCCAATCCGATTCCTATTATGAGAGGCACGCGTCAGGGATGCCCATTATACCCACTACTATTTGCCCAGGCCGTTGAACCCCTGGAAGCCAAAATAAGGCAACATCACAGAGATTATGCCATACAATACCCTTCTCGATAAATATGAATATCATTGTATGCCGATGATATCACCCTCTATTCAGGGGAGCATAACACTAGTCTCAACCCGATCTAATGGGAGTTTTTCAGGTTTGGTGACCTGTCCAGGATACGACTTAACTAGAGTAAATCAGAGATCTTCCCACTCACCCCCAACACTGCTAAATTTTCTATGGAGTTTCCATTAAGCTGGTGCGAAACTGAAATAATATATTTGGGCGTGACCATAACTAGGGATAAGGAGGAAACTATACGCGCAAATTATTGTGCTGCAGTTAAAATTATCAGCAACTGGGTGGACCTATGGATAACACTGCCACTCTCCTTGGCCGGCAGGGTGGCCTTGATGAAGATGAATATCTTACCCAAACTCCTAAATTTATTTATCAACATACCATACAACCCAGGGCGTACCTTTAACATTCCCCAGTCTTTACTTATCAAGCTGTCTTTGGGGGGGAAGCAACCCTTGGTAGGATGGAGGACCATGACACAACCTTTCCCCCCGGGGGGAGGGGGGGGGGGTAATTGAAGCACCGGATATGGAATTAAACTACCTCAGTGCTCAGGCTCACTACACGGTGTGCTGGCTTCATCCACCGCCTTTTATGCCACACTTGGCCATTGAGCAGGGGTATATGGCGCCCATGCCCCTAAACTCCTTTTTGGGAACGTGCGTCCCTGGGGAGGGAGTGACCACCACACCGTAACCTGCACCAATAATGCGTGGAAGCGCCTTGCTAGAGTTGTGGATGAACCTGTGCTGTATTCCCCGCTTGTGCCCGTTCCGCATCTACCGAGCACTCCTGTCACTGAGGAACCTGTATGTCGGGAAATTCTTCGCAAAAGGAGCCCCACTGTATGGGGAGATTTATACCATGAGGGCAAGTTTAAAGACCGACAAGAGCTTTTGACCGAAGAGGGGGTCAATCCGCTGGAGGCTTTTCTGTATATAAGACTAAAGCATGAAATTAGGGCCAACATCCCTGGATTCCCACAGGAACCCCCCATGCTAGAGGTTCTGCACACAGTGTTAAAGATGTCAGGACCGGCGCATGCCATGTCCCAAATATATCGAGCGGCACTGTTAGAGAAGCCACACTTGCCATGCGGAGCCAGGAAGGCGAGGGATCATGACTTGGAAATGCCAAAGACGTATGAGCAATGGTCCTATTGCTACACACAGACCGAAGCCATCACATCCAGCAGCAGACTGTGAATCATCCATTTTAAGTTCCTTCACAGAACCTACTATACACCTACACTGCTATGTAAATATAAATTGAGATACGACGATCATTGCATGCAGTGCCGAAAGGAGGGTGCAGATTGCCTACATCGCACATGGCTATGCAATGAGGTTATGGGGTAGTGGCAGGAGGTGATAGATGCACTAACCAAAATGATCGGGGCCCCGCTCCTAAGGTCCCCCTTGCTTGTGCTGCTGGGTTACGTGGCTGACATACAGAAAACAAATAGGAAATCACAGCAATGGGACTGCTACTTGCCAAGCAAATGGTAACTTGCAGGTGGGGCAGGGGGGCGAGCCTCCAAGTTCAAAGACTGGCTCACAGACTTCATATATTGTAAAGACCAGCTCACGATCAATGCAGACCTACTGCCAGCACCATCCCGCCCCAGAGATATTTGGGAACCCCTGGTGGAATATTTACAGGAACATGATGATTGAAACGGATTGCACCGAGCTGATTGTTTGGGCGGAATTCCTATGTCTTAGCCCATGGAAGGAGGGGGGGGGGTGGGCTAAAGCATGTGCATGAGGGCGCCTACAGGAGGAAGGTAATGTATTACGATGGAAACTCTGATATATGTATTATGCTGTATTTGTAAGAAAGATGATCCCATGCTTGACTAACAATTTGTAAGTTAAAGCGAGTCTGAGACCTTATGTACACACTACAAGACTGCAAGACATCTGTATGTATATTTGTCCATCACATGTACTGTACATTTACATGTTATATTGTGCCATGCGCTGCCTGTTTTTTGAGTTGCAAAATTCAATAAAAACAATAAAAAAAAGAATTAAAAAAAAAAAGAAGATGGCAGAACCTTCCACTTTTGATATATGGCCGGATTAATCTAGTGAAAATGTCTATCCTTCCCAAACTTGCCTTTCATTTTGATAACATTCCATTAAACTGCGGAAAAAAGCACTCCTAAAACTGCAAGGGAAAATAACATATTTTATCTGGGCTAGTAGAGGAATATGCCTTTCATGCAAAAAGTTGAGATCGAAAGCCGGACTAGGAGGATTGGGTCTTCCAGATTTACAGCTTTATTGCTGGGCATTCCAACTTAAAAACAATAGAATGCTTCTTCTACATCCCGATGAGTCCTTAATATGAGTTATGTTTAAAACTATGTTGGTGGGCCTAACCGAGGAAGGCTTTTCTTACAAATATGGGGCTCCAAAGTTTTTTAAAGACCGATTGAAATGCTTACAGACGGCGGCAAGAACTTGGTATGAGATAAGATCAATTCTGGGTATAGCTTACTATAGCAAGTTGTACCCTATATGGGACTCTCAATTAAACATTCTGGAGTGCCTGGATATTCTGGTAAAACCTTTGAAGCAGGGGGATGTTACTCGGAGGGGGCGGTTGGTGAACAAGGGACAAAAGAAAACATGGAGTTTCTGGGACAATAAGATGAATGGGGCTATATCTAGAATTAGTTAATGCATGGCTTAAAGGTCGAAATTGGTCAAAGGAGGATTCTGGACAAATTGAACTGGATCTTCAGGAAACAGTGGCAAGGAAAAAAGAAGTGGCACATTGGTACCAATATCTACTGACAGCAGAAGAGGACAAGATGAAAACTCAACATACCGCATGGGATGGATACTTGCCGGAAGCAAAGCTGGCTGAGTTATGGCAAGTATCTTGCACTACACTTTATTTGATGGTTAAACCTGCTGCACTAAGAACATTTTTTTTTTTTTGCCTTGCATAGATTCTACTGGGCCCCTAAAAAGCTGGAAAAGAGAAGGGGATGTGGAGACTAAAAGTGTAAGCAATGCAGCAGTGGGGAGGCAGATGATATGCATATGTTTGTCACTTATCCAAGGGTAGAAGAATTTTGGGCAGCAGTGTGTAAGACGATCTCTCACTCCGTGGGAGCTAACTGAGGTAAGCACCAATTTGATTATGTTTGGAATAACCCAGCAGGATATATACACAATCTGCAGGTAAATTGCTGCCATCTAATCTTCTATTTAATATTACTAGCAAGGAGAGACATTTTTTAACTCTGATCTCAAGCCGAGGCCCCTTCGTGGCAGGGATGGATGAGATCTGTGGTTTTCTTTAAGGAATTGGACAGAAGTATTAACAATGAGAATGGAAAAGGAAGGTTCTGGGAATTGTTAAAGATCTAATGACTTCTCTGTCCAATGATTACACCCTCTCAATTCAGTAAAACTGTGAGGGCTGTGCGTATTCGATACAACCCAGTAAATCTGATTGAATCAGAGCCAATATCGGGCACAGAGGAAGTGCGAGCTGGACTGGTGTCAATCGGTGGGGACATGAGGACAAAAAAAAAAAAAAAAAAAAAGGAGTGAAAAGAAAGAGAACTGATCTTTAAATAGTTTTTACATTGTATATCTTCTATGACGAAATGACAATCTTAGAAGAGAGTAGAAGAAAGAGGTTAAAGACAACCGACCCACAATATGTGATGAAAATCTGATGAGTAGATATTGTGATTGCTTGATTAATCATCAGAGGGGGGCTCAATAGTGCTAATATTTCAAAATTACTCTACATTACACTTTTACAGATTTAGACACAAAAACCTGAATGTGCACATTGCACAAGATGAACAAAGTGATCCAGTAATAGAGACAAGTGAAGTAACAGCACTGTAAAAGCGTGCTTGAAAGAGTTAGAAAAGGAGACAATACATTGCTAAATAGCTATAACCCTTATTAATAGATTTTAATAACACGATTTCTCATGAAATGATGATTTACTATTCATGTACAGAAGTAAAATAATGAATCCAATGATGAGGCCTAATAGTTCTATTGCTTTTCATTGCAAATGCCTTATAAATACACTTTGGTGCCATTATTTAGGAAATTGATAGTAGAAACCCTAATGATTATAAAAATTAAGAAACGATTTTAGTATAATGTTTCTTAAGAATAATTTACGTGTACGATGTTGAAAATTGTGGCAATAGGCTATAGCTAACGTTAAGCAATTTTGTGTAATAATACTTTGGGGAAACAACTTTTATTTTCCTTCTATTATGAAATGATGATTTGATGTATTATATCTGATTCCAATTAAGTTTCATTAATTTAAAGCTGATGTATGCATTTAAGGCTTAAAATGTGTTCTTTCTCGAGATGCAATTTTCCCTTAGCAAGCATAAAAATTAATAGGCATTTCTGCAAATGTTGCATTATTTGTTCTGTGCATGTTTCCTCCTACATACAAATGACATTCTTTCAAAGCTTACTGTGAGATGACTCGGTGGGAAAATCAACTCTAACCCGATGCCATAATCTGTTACATTGTCTATTTCTTACCGTTGTCAAACCTGTGAGGCCCGGAAAACCAAGATGTTCACAAGAAGCGCTTGGGGAAAAATGCAGGAGTAATTAAAATGCATTTGGTGACTGAAGGATACTGGCTTAGTATATGGTGTACACTTATTTAAGTGAAGCACCTTGCACTAATCCAGATGACCCTTACGGTGATTTTAGTGGTCTTAGCCTTCAGGCTGAGAGCTTTCTATGGTTGTCTACCACTCATAGCCCTGAAGGAGTGCTAAGTCACTTGTTTTACCAGAACTAACCATATAGGGCCCGATCCACAGAACTAACTTAAGACAAAAACCTAAACTTACTACTTTTGGTATTCACAGAATGCATTTAGTAGTAGTAAAGTTAGGATTTTGTCCTAAGTCTGTCCTAAGTCTGCCCTAAGTCTGCCCTAAGTCTGCCCTACTACTTTTGGTATTCACAGAAGGTATTTAGTAGTAGTAAAGTTAGGATTTTGTCTTAAGTTTGACTTAAGACAGACTTAAGACAGACTGAAGACAAAATCCTAACTTTACTACTACTACTAAATGCCTTCTGTGAATACCAAAAGTAGTAAGTTTAGGATTTTGTCTTAAGTTAGTTCTGTGAATCAGGCCCATAGTGTAGGTTAAATGAAAAAGAATCACACAGTGTATTTATAAAAAGATGTTTTTATTATATAACACTCACTAACACATACAGGTATCTCCTATATCAACACAATACTACAATTGTAAACAGTTAAGCACAAATACACAGTGGTCTCCTAGGGGAGACCAAACCATATACTAAAGAAGTGGAATGCAAACTGCGATCCAAGTTGGGATTTGAACGAGGAGACTCAGAAGAGTTGGGGATACAAGGAACCACCTGAGGTAAGTACCCAGGAACCCCACAGAGGTTGTGTGCAGAGTGGAAACACAGCAGCGTACTCAATGCAAGACAATGGGAAAGTCGCAATTGCAGTTTTCAAAAAGAAGGATCCTTCCCAGTGGACCCTGAAGAAACCCAGCGGAAGACAGGTTGGAGAGTCACCCCAACCGTGGATACACCAGGAACCAGGATACCTACATCAGGGAAGCCGGGTGCATAGGTGCGAAGTGACGTCGGAAACCGCCGTAGACCACACTGGAGGACTTAAGGAAAGATGCCGCTGGCGAAGAAGGTGAAGGAGTCCGGTGGAATCCAAGGGTGGATTCTTGAAGTGAAGAACCTGCAAGCAGAGGGAACAGAGTCTATGCCACTCTGGGGTGACCAGGAGGCACGGAAGAGCAATGACCACCGGACAGAAGATGCAGGAGTGATGACGGTGACCTTGTCGCTGCAGGCTGTGCTGTGGAAGACCAGGAGCCGTTCACGAGCTGTCCCATGTCGGAAGTCAAGAACCAGGGGGTCATGTCTGCCGGGAGCACCAACAAGCCTTGGCAGCAGCAACAGACTTGGTAAAAGTAATAGGAGTAAAGATGGGACCAGCAAGGTCCAAGGGACTCCCCAATTGCAGGAGAGTCAGAGAGGGCCCCGTGCAAGCAGTGGAGTCCACTGAAAACAAAGAGGACCTTCAGGAGGACCCACAGACCACAAGTCAAGGAGTCACAAGAGGACCTCGAACAAGTCACCAAAGATGCAGGCCCACGGTGCAGAGTATGCGGTAAGGATGAAGATATTGGCAGGAAGAGATGCTGAAGGCTGGAACTTTTTGTAGCCCGAGGATCTCTGGAGTACAGAGCCAACAAGCCTTGGCAATGGCAAGTCAACACAGTGTACAGGGGTTCTGTTCCAGCGGTTCCGACAAGGGATACTGGCCTCAAACTTGCTGAGAGGACAGGTCAGACTTCAAGGGAGTTACAGAACCACCACCTGTGTTACTGAGCCTTTCGGAGTCCGTGGGACGTCAGGAGCAGCAGACCGGTCAGCTTCGTTGTGGTGCCTAAAGATGCAGGGGAGTGACTCCTTCACTCCAAGGGAGCTTCCTTTGGGTGTCTGATGCCCACAGGACTGGAGAGGAACCTGGATGAAGCACAGGCACAGACGAAGACTTGCAGAACAGCGAGTCTAGCGAAGTCCAAGGTGCCCAGACGGTCTAAGTTGAAGTGGTTTCAGGTTTGAATCTGCTCCCACAATGAATCTGAAGAGCCACCTACAGGTAAGCCCTTAAGTACCCTAGGGAAAGGGTTGGAACGATTCAAGAGTCCCTCCCAGAGGAGGGGCTGGACAGAGGAGAGGATACACCCATGTCCTTTGTCCAGTTTCGCGCCAGAGCGGGAGCCAAGGGCTCCCAGAACTGGCTCAAATTGGAATTTGCAAGAAGGGCATCAAATGATCCCTTGAAAGCAGTCTGGTGGTGCTAGCAAGGACCTCTACCCCAGCCCAATACACTAAGTCCTGTTCAGGAGGTGGTCACACCTCCCTGTGACAGGAAACCTATTGTTCTACCTTCCCCAGCTCAAGCTCAGGTCAGCAGCAGGGGGTCAGAAATGTGTCTGGGGTCGGCAGCAGCACTAGCTTGCTGGCAGACCACCGAAGGCTGGTACAGGGCATAGTGGGGGCTTACCGGAGGAGCCCCAAGTGCATGGATTCATACCTCCAACACAGGTAACGGTGTTGGGGTAGGAGTCCAACATGTTTGATACCAAAAATGCCCAGGTTTGGCACAGTCAATATATAGTTAGCCATCACGTAATGATGTATGGCCACTACATGTATGAAAAGGGCTTACCACACTTACAAAGTCTGGAGAATTGACTCCAGGGTTTGTAGGGGGTGTCCTCTCATGCAAGTTGTGGAAATATGGATTTTTCTGGTCAGTTATGTCCCCTATCTTGGACCCCAACGGTTCTATGTGCATGTTACAAGTACATGTATGTTCCCTCTAGTTCCAGTTATGAAGACGCAAATACATGTGCGTCCACCGTTAACATGTCCTCTGTTGATCCGCCATGAATGGGCCGGATATTCCATTCCTAAGTACGAAAGGCCACTGCCTTTATATGGTTCACTTATGCCATTTTACAGTCCAGGCAAGTAGGCCCTGATTCTGCCATCGAACTCTTTTTGCTTTCTGTCTCTGAAAGCTCCAGTCCGAGCCTGCATCTGTGACCATGAACTTTGTCTCGTTCCCTGCGCGGCTCACGAAGCCTGACATCAGCTTGCTGCCTGCCAAGAACTGTATTTCACCTTCGAAAATTATCTGCTCCGTTCCCTGCCCGATGCATTCCTGTCTAGTAGTTTAAGTAAACATTCTTCCAGCTACCGAGCAAAGGCTCGGCTTCTCTGTCTTTATGCAAGTAATTCATAGCCCTGTTACTATGGAAAATTCCTGCCCTCGCATCTAGTGTAGACACTTAGACGCTTGTGCACGCACACACAGTCAGTATAGAATAGATTTTGTCCAAGAGTCCTTCCTTTGTGGATAACATAGTTCTTTAAACATAGGATGTTAGATATGATTTGGGATTAGGTTGACTTGACCCCCCAGACTTCTTGTCTCCACATGTAGAGCTAAATGTCAAGTCCCCCTCACCCCCTAGTTGCACGTCAATCACACGTCATACTGCTGCGCGCGCATCTATGCCAAGTATAATCTTATAGATCCACCTATATATGACATCATAACCAATTATGTTCCTTTTTACTCCTCATTACACCCATTTTCGGTTACGCATGTGAATCGTCACCTTCCTTATCAATTGTTACGCCTCCCGCATCTATTTCATTGTAATGTATGTTCTATAAAAGTCATTTCTTGTCAATAATGTATGTACTTCACTTCCTGAACCTCCGTGGTGATGGAACTTGGAGCAACCGATTATAATCGATCATTGGAATAAAGCCCATTCCGAACCTCTAATACCACGGATTCTGCCTCTTATTTACTGAGCTATTTTTACTATGTTTCCGTATCAAATTAAGTCCCGGTAATTAAATTATTTACCACATGAATGGCGCCCGAACAGGGACACTTTCTCATCTCACGCGCCGGTGGTGCGTTGCAGGCCCGGTCTCCTGCCACAGCTGGACGGACAATAACGCGTACCAGCAGGATTTCCTGTATCTCCCTCCGGTCAAGCGGGGGCGACTGAGGCTGCGATCAACACCCAGACGAGGCGGTGAGAAGTGCGAAGTATCCCGACCAGAGCCTAGCTGAGAGAGCAAGATCCGAGGTATACAGAGGCCCACCAGTTTCCGAAGTCCCAAGTCGAGTCCAGTCTCCGCAGTGTTCGATTCGAGTCCAGTCCGGCTCAAGTTCAGCCCAGTTTCCGAGGCCTTCCGTTTCCGAGCTACCCGGTGAGTACCATTACTGGGGAGGCTTTCTGACGTGCACATAGTTTGTGCCGGTCAAGACGGGTTTGGGTACACAAATCCGGTCTGCACTGTTTCAGCAGTGTATCTGTACTGTTTAGCAGTATATCAAGTATATAATTCAGTTAATGTCGAGTATTATGTTTAGTGATTTAAGTTCTCCTTAGATCGTCATCATTGTTCATTGTTCAGGTAAATGTTAAATGTTAAATGTTTTAAGTACGTTCTGCATATTGTGGTATGAATGACTGTTCATTATCGTGGTTACTGTATTAAGTTTTGTTTTAAATCAAGTATCAGATTAGTTCTCAATATGCCGCTCTTTTCAAAATTAAGACAGATCACAACAAGAAAAGGGGTACTCGAAGAAGCCGTTCCTATTCCTCCTAGGGACACTCCAGGGTACTTCATGTATCATAAACATGGCTTAGATGCTATATTATTTCTTGATTTATGGGTAGACTACACTAAGGAATTACCAGAAAGTCAGAGGTGGCCCGCAGCGGGGACCTGGGATGCAGAGTGCATCGTGAAAGTAGAGGAAGAATTATGGAAAAAGAAAGTTAGACAATCACAGAAAGACGCCATTGAATTATGGCGTAAAGAATCATATAGACGAACAGAAAAAGCACGTAGACAGGAAGAGAAGAGTAAAGAAAATTCAAATGAAGTCCGAGAAAATCTATTAATTGAAGAAGGTGCACGAGTGAAATCAGAACAAGTAGACAGACAAAGAAATGCCCTTATGAATGGTATGTATCCCCTTCTGGCCGAAGGATTACCTAAGGCTACTCCAGAGATACCGAAAGACTTGCCAACCCCATTATTTCCAATAAAGGTACATCCTAAGGGGCATCCTAGAACCGCAGAAGATGTTTTTCTTTCCTCATATTTAGATGACGCAGCTCCCGAGTATGCTAATTCCGCCCCACATAGACCGCCTGTCAGGGAGGTTCAACGCCAAGATCCGGTACCCGTATCTCTACAGCAACGAGTTCCGGCAAGCACATCTGTTTCTACATCTGTCCCTGCAGATACTTCTATAGCTGTGTCCACACCTATAGTTGCTGTATCGCGTTCAGCGAATTCTTTCACGCCCGACACCCCAGATGGGGCTACGGGAGGTACTAGCAACACTTTTTCTACGCCGCCCAGAATAAATAAACTTACTTTTCAAGAGTCAGGACATTCACGTACACCCAAACTCATAAATGCCCGCACGCTTAAGGAACTTCTTGTAGATTGTAGATATGACCCTGTGCCCGGCAAAGAGGACGAATTGACCCTGGCATCATTACGTATCAGACGAGCCGCGGTGTATCTAGGGAAGTTACCAGGAATGACTGCGCATCTAGATAATATATATCATTTTGTTCAAACAGGGCGAGATTCTGAATGTATTAACAGAGCTATGGAATATCAGAAAGTGGAGATACAGGGGGAACTGTTACGTTTCCTCATAAATTGTGTGATCAGAAATCAAGACCGACCAGGGTTAGACCCGGAAGCAATGCAAGTTCTTACCAGATGGAGTCAGAATATATCAGAAGGAAGACATGATAAGCAGAATTGTATAATAGCCATGTGCCGAAAAATCCGAAAAGAAATAGAACGCCTACACGAAGAAAGATTAGCGGTAGACCAGTTCGATCAAAGCGAGGAAGAAGGATCAGGACTGCCCACAGGACAGTCAGACACTATAGCCTATGTAGGTAGAGGAAGATCTTGTAATAGTAATAGATGTCTTATTGACCCGATACGTCCGATATGTCCAGACAATAACAGGAGTTTCCCAACACCCATAGTCCATATAAGGTCTAACGAGCATTCGTTCCAAGCAGCTGACAAATTACTCCGATAACGAAGGGGTTATCATTTTCTCGATTCTATGGATGAACAAGAATTAGCCAGGTCAGCTGTCCATTGGGTTGACAGTCCTGGAAAATACAGTGATGATACAGTAGCACGCACATTTTTGAATCTCACCCCAGATGAACAGCGTTTAGCTGGGATTTATATGATTCAACAACTCCTTATACTGTATCAGAGTCAGCATTCGGACCCTGGTCCCTTACCTGATATATTGACTGAATTACTCATGAATAGATGGAGAGGTTCAGGTACTAACTTAATTAAAGAAATACTAGAATCAAGAAAGCAATACATTCTTTTTGTATGTTCAGAACATGTTTCACTACCCATTAAGGAAAGAACCACGTATTACATGGACAGACAGAATCCCTTACGAGAAGTGCACCCAATAAAGGGCGAGGACAATGAGTTTAAACGCGTATTTGTATACACGCCCATATCAAAAATAGAATTGTTAGAAATGAAGAAAGTGGTACCCAGTCATGACAAAGATCCAGCGGGTTTCCACCGAGAAATTAAAGACATGTTACTCATGGGAGAGTATACCTATCCCGACATTATGACTATATTAAAGGTATTGATGCCTGCTGGCATTTATGAAAAACTCAAGGAAAAAGAGTGGGAGGTAGGAGACCAAAAGATAGAATGGTCAGTATTAGAAACAGAAGAAAAGGCCCGAACTGCAGGAGCAGGACTTGGGGATAAAACTAAAGCACTACCAGGTTTATTAGTACAGGTACTGCCACGTTTATTAACTACGAAAAAGGAAGATTGGGGTACAATTTCAGCCTGTAAACAGAAGCAAGATGAAGACACTAGTGATTACTATGCCCGATTTGAGAAATGTTTTGGTATAAATAGTGGTATAAAAGCAAGTAGCGAATCATACCCACATCTGTTTGTAACAAAATTAGTAGAAAATGCCCTGCCCCAAGTAAAGAATAGAGTATTAAAATTCGAGAGTACCTGGCAAGGTAACACTCCATCACAAATGTTACAAATGTTACAGTATCATCACAATAGAATTAGAGAGGAACAAGATCATGAACAAAGGCGCATGAAAGACACGAAAATGAAAATGCTAGTCTCCCAGACAGTTCCAGTTGAAGGACATAAAAAGGGTATGACACATTCCGGTGATTCAGCAGGACCTGTAAAAGGGACATGCAATTATTGTAAAAAGCCAGGTCATTACGTACACGATTGTCCAGTTTTGAAACATAATATCGCCATAGGTAATACAAAAGAAAGACCACGGCCACCTAGACAGGATCAGAATGAACAAGGAGCCTTGCAGCATGCACAGTCCATGCCAGCTCCACAACAGACTATACAGTTTGTGCCAGCTGCACCAGCGCTGCCCGTTGCTGCCACACAAACCACGACACGACAACTGTACCAGACCGCACAGTACGACTATCCTGATTACCAACGATACGCATGAACCAGCCTAGAGAGGGAAGTTGACTTACCCCTTATCGAGATCCCTGTAGATCAAGAAGGACCTTATGTACATAGTGAATTATTAGGCCAAGACAGGAAATTTTTACTCGATACAGGGGCAAGTCGAACGACCATAAAACGTAGTGAAGTTCCAGGGGCACCCCTCTCAGGCTCTCAGAATATTTCCCTTGGTTTTTCAGGAAAACCTATTGTTAATGAAGTGTCACAACCTCTTCCACTTACGATAGGACCTTTGACCCGAACTACAGATTTATTGCTTACTAAATCATGTCCAGAAAACCTGTTAGGAATAAAAACACTGAAAGCTCTAGGAGCTATAATATGTTGTTCTCCGGAAGGAGTAAGATTGTTTTTACGTGATTTTAAAGGTCATTATGTGTCTAGAGACATGGATCCCCGATTGCAGACTTTACCTACGCATCTATGGGCACAAGGCCCTACTGATGTTGGTTGCATGAATATTACACCATATCGAGTCACATTAAAGGCAGGAGTGGTACTACCACGAATGCGACAATACAAGCTACCCCCAGATGCTGTAGTGGCTTTACTACAAATCATTGACGAGCTCATTGCCCAAGGAGTGGTTGTAGAAACGGACTCCAATGTATGTAATTCACCGATAATTCCGATTCTCAAACGAACAGATCCGAAGGCCCCGCCAGTATATCGATTAATTATTGATCTGCGCGAATTAAACAAGTGTATCGTGCCACAATTCCCTGTGGTCCCTGATATCTCGTCATTATTGACAGCCATTGATTCCGAAGCAACATTCTTTACTGTAATTGATCTTAAAAACGCCTTTTTCAGCATCCCAATAGATCCGGAAAGTCAATATTTGTTCGGATTTAGTTTAAATGGACGTAGCTTTAAATTCTCACGCGCACCTCAAGGATTTACAGAAAGCCCCAGCATCTATAGCCAAGCACTGAAACGAGAACTTGACAGTATCCACATGCCAGTTAACACTGCCTTGCTTCAATATGTCGATGATCTGTTGATCACCGCTAGAAGCGAACCCGAATGTGAGAAAGCATCACTGACAGTTTTGCAATTTCTAGCTGAAAAGGGACACAAGGTGTCCCCTTCTAAGCTGCAATTCTGTGTCCAGCGAGTTATTTATCTTGGACACTCGCTGTCCAAGGAGGGAAGGCAGCTTACACCCGACCGCATTCAGTTAATAGCTAATATGCCAATACCCAAGACGCAAAAGGAGGTGCGGGCTTTTATAGGCCTCACTTCATATTGTAGGCAGTGGATCCCCCTGTGGTAAATAATTTTCCTTTACCTGGACTGAATTTGATACAGAAACATAATAAAATAGCTCAGTAAAATGAGAGGCAGAATCCGTGGTATTAGAGGTTCGGAATGGGCTTTATTCCAATAATCGATTATAATCGGTTGCTCCAAGTTCCATCACCACGGGGGTTCAGGAAGTGAAGTACATACATTATTGACATGAAATGACTTTTATAGTACATACATTACAATGAAGCGAATGCAATAGGCGTAACAATTGATAAGGAAAATGACGATTTGTCTGCGTAACCAAAAATAGGTGGAACAAGGAGTAAAAAGGAACATAATTGGTTATGATGTCACCTATAGGTGGATCTATAAGATAATACTTGGCATAGATGCGCGCGCAGCAGCATGACGTGTAATTGACGTGTAACTGACGTGTAACTAGGGGGTGAAGGGGACTTGACATTTAGCTCTACATGTGGAGACGAGAAGTCTGGGGGGTCAAGTCAACCTAATCCCAAATCATATCTAACATCCTATGTTTAAAGAACTATGTTATCCATAAAGAAGGACTCTCGGACAGAATCTATTCTATACTGACTGTGCGTGCGTGTACAAGCGTCTAAATGTCTACACTAAATGCGAGGGGGTAGAAATATTCCATGGTAACAGGACTATGAATTTCTTGCATGAGGACAGAGAAGCCGGGCCTTTTGCTTGGTAGCTGGAAGAATGTTTACTTAAACTACTAGGCAGGAATGCATCGGCTGAGGGGGAAGCAGATAACTCGAAGGTGAAATACAGTTCTTGGCAGAGAATAGGCTGATGTCAGGCTTCGTGAGCCGCGCAGAGAATGAGACAAAGTTCATGGTCACAGATGCAGGCTCAGACTGGAGCTTTCAGAGGCAGAAAGCAAGAAGAGTTTGATGACAGAATCTGGGCCTACTTGCCTGGACTGTAAAATGGCATAAGTGAGCCATATAAAGCCGGTGGCCTTTCGTACTTAGGAATGGAATATCCGGCCTATTCATGGCGGATCTGACAGAGGACATGTTGACGGTGGACGCACATGCATTTGCGTCTTCATAACTGGAACTGGAGGGAACATACATGTACTTGTGACATGCACATAGAACCGTTGGGGTCCAAGATAGGGGACATAACTGACCAGAAAAATCCATATTTCCACATTCCCTCCTTGTCCCCTACTTGCCCGTTAAGAGATATCAGTCTTCATTAATCCATTGATCTGTTAATATAACATCATTTGTTCTTCTTTCTTCTTCCGGGATCTTGAATGAAATCTTGGTGGTGGAATACACGATGTGGCACACAGACCACAAATCGCTGGTCCACATTGTAGACATAGACAGCAACTGAATAGTATGAGAAGGCCAATACCTAGGAAAGATAGAACTCTCCATCCCCAGGCTGATATCACACTCCAAAACCAACTGGACCAAGTCCAAGTGCCTGGGTTCTGGTGTATCTGGTTTACAATCTTATGAAGGCGAGTTATGGCTTTATATACTGATGGCGAATTTTCTGGTATGAATACGCAGCAGCTTGATCCGATGACCCTACAAGCTCCGCCCCTATCAGCCAGGATGACGTCAAGGACAAGACGATTTTGAAGCACAACAATCCGCATAGCAGACTGCTCTTCTGTTAAATTGCCTAGGGCGGAAATAGTTTCATTCACTACTGCTTCAAGGGTTCTAGTTAATCTACGTATCAGTTTACTATTAGTAACAGTACCTATATAGGGAAAGATGCCTTTATTGAAATCTGTGTATTTTTCCCATGCTGTTTCAGTGTAATCGACAATCGGGAGATCTCTCCGCTCTCTATTGTGTACTAAATGAATATTTCTATAATAGTCAGGAGGAGCTAGGAAAACAGGTGGCAAAAGGAATGCAATGTAGCAGGTACCATCCCAATCTAGAGGTAGACGCATATATGCAGTCTGACCACATATAAAGTAGGAGTGGTGATAAGCTCTAAATGAAGATTTGCCTTGATCACTGAATTCTACTATAGTAGTGCATTTACTATGGCTCATATGTATGGAACCAACCTTTCTTACACACAATTCACCCTTCGCTGGGAATACTGACATGGTGGGTAAGACTAGTTCAACTTCGGATACGACATTTAGAATCATGAGATTAGGTGTAAAATTACCTAATCCATATACTTCATTTTCTAGATCAGTTCCTGTTCTTTTGGGGCGACCCTCCTTGTCAGGATAGCAGACCTTGAGTAAAACTAGGTTCAGGTTTCCCCATACCCACTGATCTTGGTAAACTGCTGTGTCTGAGTCTATAGAATTTATTAAACTAAACCATGCTCCACAGGAGCCATTATGTGTAAATGGGTGCGGAAAGAATGGCAAGACTCCTTCATAATTCTGATAGGGAGGGAGCCGGCCACACACCCAACAATTAGTGGCATTACTAGTCTGATGGGAATGATGTAACATACTAATGAAAGTGTTATTGCGCAGCGCAAGTCTATAAGACAATTCATGCGGGGGTAAGTTACTAAAAGAATGTTCTGCGGTAACATTGTAAACGTTTCTGGCAATAGGGTAATATATGTGCAACAATATACTTGCAGTAATTATTAAAAGACTCAAGAAAAACAAGATTATTAATGTCACTATGCAATGGCTACGCAGTGATTTACAATACGCCTGTCGTTTCATCATTTTCCGCGACTGTCCATTATTCAGGTCTAGAGGATACATGTCAGAGACAGATTCAACCGCTTCACCTAGGAGAGGACTTAAACAATCAAACCGTCTGACGTTCTAGGCCTCAATTTAACTTTATAGAGTTCGTTTTCAGTTTTTTCAACCAAAGGAAGTTTTGAATCAGTCTGTGAGGGAGTGCAGGGCACAATGTCTATATCCGAGTATTGTCCATGAAATTTCTTGATATGACTTGAATGAATCCAGCCCTTGCGGCCCTCGATCTTCACGGCTGTTCTTGTGGTCAGCAGAACCAACTTGGGTGTCTTCCACCTGGGCTCCAGCTGAGTCTTTCGGTCGAAATTTCTCACAAATACAATATCACCCGGAACTACGTCATGGGGTTTCACCTCAGTGTTGTCGGGAAATGCTGCAGCTACCTGTGAACGACAAGATTGTAGTGCAGACATCAAGGAAGCCAAGTAATCTGTCAGCATATTACAGTCAACATCAGTTATTTTGCGTGGAATAGGCGTCCCCCACATATTTGGTGGTCTGCCGAAGATCACCTCATACGGGGATAGCCCTGTTCGAGAGTGTGCTACCATTCTCATGTAAAAGAGTGCAACTGGTAATGCTACTACCCAGTCGACACCTTTCTCTCTGCATATTTTGGACAATCTGATTTTCAGTATCTGGTTATGTCTTTCTACGAGACCTGCTGCCTCGGGGTGTCGGACACAGTGGAATTTCCACTGATATCCTAACAGAAGTGAAACATGTTTCATTAATTCGGATGAGAACGGCTGGCCGTTATCTGAGTAGACAACACGTGGTAAACCGTATCGTGGGAAGAATTCTCGAACCAACTGTTTGGCAGTAGTCGGGGCAGTGTAATCTGAAACCGGGTATGCCTCCGTCCAACGGGACAGAGCGCAGACGACTACGAGAACGTATTTGAATCCTCGACATCGTTCCATCTGGATATAATCCATCTGGAGCACTTCAAAAGGGTGATCAGGAGGATGAAATCCACCCTGTTCTACGGGAACGCTTTTTCCTGGGTTAAACTGACAACAGATCATACAGGTACGGACTTTTTGCTTTGCTGCTGCTCGTAAATGTTTATTGAACCAAATGTGTTGAATGCTATCTAGCATAGCTTTTTCTCCGAGATGTGCTGGACTATGTGTAGTGTTAATTATAACTTGGACCATTGAATCAGGAAGGAACCACACAGACTTTTCCTTCATCATCCATCCTTGGTCCGTTTGGATCCCTCCTAATTCAGTCCATTTCTTTATTTCGTCTTGTGTAGCATGTGTCTGTATGTCAATTACGTCAAGAGTAGGATCTTTAACTGTCATACAATGTGTCGGCATCGGGACTATTGTCTTTGTCATGTCGGGGGTTTGAGTTTGAGCAGTCTGTTTAGCTGTTCTGTCGGCTAGATCATTGCCTTGGGAAATGATATCAGTAACCTTCGTATGAGCCTTACATTTCATAATTGATATTGCAGTAGGTAGATGTATTGCATCTAATAAGGCATGAATGAGGGGTCCGTGCTGAATGTGGGCACCGTGGGAAGTTAAATAACCTCTCTCTCGCCACAGCACGCCGAAGTCATGTACAACTCCGAATGCATAACGTGAATCAGTGTATATGTTGACTTTTTTACTCGTGGCTTGAATACAGGCTTGTGTCAGAGCGATGAGCTCTGCGGCTTGAGCTGACAAAGTATTTATACGATTAGTTTCAATGACTTCAGTATCTGTTGTGACTGCGTAAGCGGCCACTAACTCTCCTGTACTTGTTCTCATACATGAACCATCTACATACAACGTCAGGTCTGGATCTGACAATGGGACATCGGTTAAGTCTTGTCTGGGTTTCGTCGTTATAGTAATAACTTCAATACAGTCATGAGCTAGTGGGTCTGTTCCGGTTACTGGCAAAAGTGTGGCAGGATTCAATGTGTTACAGCGTCTGATTTCTATGTGTGGCTGAAACAATGTAAGTTCGTACCCTGTAAGTCGCGCTATAGTCAAGTGTTGTGTTTGCGTTCTATTTACAAGAACCTCTACTGCGTGTGGTACTTGAACTGTCAATGGATGTCCTAACACTGTGGCATCGCTTTGTCTGATTGCTAAAGCTGTCGCTGCTACTGATTTCAGGCACGCAGGCAGAGCCTGAGCTACGGGATCTAATGTACTAGAAAAATAAGCACATGGTTTGTGTGCTCCTGCTTGTTCCTGTGTGAGTACTGACAAGGCAGTACCTTCGCGTTCTGTAACAAAGAGTGTAAACTGTTTTCTGTAACATGGTGTTGCTAAAACAGGTGCTTGACATAAAGCTTTCTTTAGGCTTTCAAAAGCTTGTGTATGTTCCTGAGTCCAAGGGAGAACAGTCGATGTGGCTGCCTCCTGTGTTGTCAACTGAATGAGTGGTTTTGCTAGAAATGCATATTGCGGGATCCACTGTCTACAGTATGAAGTGAGGCCTATGAAAGCCCGTACTTCCTTTTGTGTCTTGGGCATTGGCATGTTAGCTATTAACTGAATGCGGTCGGGTGTAAGCTGCCTTCCCTCCTTGGACAGCGAGTGTCCAAGATAAACAACTCGCTGGACACAGAATTGCAGCTTAGAAGGGGACACCTTGTGCCCCTTTTCGGCTAGAAATTTTAAAACTGTCAGTGATGCTTTTTCACATTCTGGTTCGCTTCTTGCGGTGATCAGCAAATCATCGACGTATTGGAGCAGAGCAGTGTTAACTGGCATGTGGATACTATCTAGTTCTCGTTTCAGTGCTTGGCTATAGATGCTGGGGCTTTCTGTAAATCCTTGAGGTGCGCGTGAGAATTTAAAGCTACGTCCATTTAAACTAAATCCGAATAAATATTGGCTTTCCGGATCTATTGGGACGCTGAAAAAAGCATTCTTGAGATCAATTACAGTAAAGAATGTTGCTTCGGAATCAATGGCTGTCAGTAATGACGAGATATCTGGGACCACAGGGAATTGTGGCACAATGCATTTGTTTAACTCGCGCAGATCAATAACCAATCGATAGACTGGCGGGGCCTTTGGATCTGTTCGTTTAAGAATCGGAATTATTGGTGAATTACATACATTGGAGTCTGTTTCTATAACTACTCCTTGGGTAATGAGCTCGTCAATGATTTGTAGTAAAGCCACTACAGCATCTGGTGGTAACTTGTATTGTCGCATTCGTGGTAGCACCACTCCTGCCTTTAATGTGACTCGATATGGTGTAATATTCATGCAACCAACATCAGTAGGGCCTTGTGCCCATAGACGTGTAGGTAAAGTCTGCAGTCGGGGATCCATGTCTCTAGATACATAGTGACCTTTAAAATCACGTAAAAACAATCTTACTCCTTCCGGAGAACAACATATTATAGCTCCTAGAGCTTTTAATGTTTTTATTCCTAACAGGTTTTCTGGACATGATTTAGTAAGCAATAAATCTGTAGTTCGGGTCAGAGGTCCTATCGTAAGTGGCAGAGGTTGTGACACTTCATTAACAATAGGTTTTCCTGAAAAACCAAGGGAAATATTTTGTGAGCCTGAGAGGGGTGCCCCTGGAACTTCACTACGTTTTATAGTTGTTCGACTTGCCCCTGTATCAAGTAAAAATTTTCTATCTTGACCTAATAATTCACTGTGTACATAAGGTCCTTCTTGATCTACAGGTATCTCGATAAGGGGTAAGTCAACTTCCCTCTCTAGGCTAGTTCATGCGTAACGCTGATACTCAGGATATTCATACTGTGCGGTCTGATACATTTGCCGTGTTGTTGTCTGTGTGGCAGCAACAGGCAACGGTGGTGCAGCTGGCACAAACTGTATTGGCTGTTGTGCGGCTGGCATGGCCTGGGCATGCTGCAGAGCTCCTTGTTCATTCTGCTCTTGTCTAAATGGCCGTGATCTTTCTTGTGTTTTACCTATGGCGATATTATGTTTTAAAACTAGACAATCGTGTACGTAATGACCTGGCTTTTTACAATAATTGCATGTCCCTTTTACAGGTCCTGCTGAATCGGAATGTGTCATACCCTTTTTATGTCCTTCAGCTGGAACTGTCTGGGAAACTAGCATTTTTATTTTCGTGTCTTTCATGCGTCTGTGTTCATGTTCTTGTTCCTCTCTAATTCTATTGTGATGGTACTGTAACATTTGTAACATTTGTGATGGAGTGTTACCTTGCCAGGTACTCTCGAATTTTAATACTCTATTCTTTACTGGGGGCAAGGCATTTTCTACTAATTTTGTTACAAACAGATGTGGGTATGATTCGCTACTTGCTTTTATGCCACTATTTATACCAAAACATTTTTCAAATCGGGCATAGTAATCACTAGTGTCTTCATCTTGCTTCTGTTTACAGGCTGAAATTGTACCCCAATCTTCCTTTTTCGTAGTTAATAAACGTGGCAGTACCTGTACTAATAAACCTGGTAATGCCTTAGTTTTATCCCCAAGTCCTGCTCCTGCAGTTCGGGCCTTTTCTTCTGCTTCTAACACTGACCATTCTATCTTTTGGTCTCCTACCTCCCACTCTTTTTCCTTGAGTTTCTCATAAATACCAGCAGGCATCAATACCTTTAATATTGTCATAATGTCGGGATAGGTATACTCTCCCATGAGTAACATGTCCTTTATTTCTCGGTGAAAACCCGCTGGATCTTTGTCATGACTGGGTACCACTTTTTTCATTTGTAACAATTCTATTTTTGATATGGGCGTATATACAAATACGCGCTTAAACTCGTTGTCCTCGCCTTTTATTGGGTGCACTTCTCGTAAGGGATTCTGTCTATCCATGTGATACGTAGTTCTTTCCTTGACGGGCAATGAGACACGGTCTGAACATACAAAAAGAATATACTGCTTTCTTGATTCTAGAATTTCTTTAATTAATTTAGTACCTGAACCTCTCCATTTATTCATAAGCAATTCGGTCAATATGTCAGGTAAGGGACCAGGGTCCGAATGCTGACTCCGATATAGTATAATGAGTTGTTGAATCATATAAATCCCAGCTAACCTCTGTTCGTCTGGGGTGAGATTCAAAAATGTGCGTGCTACTGTATCATCACTATATTTTCCGGGACTGTCCACCCAGTGGACAGCTGCCCTGGCTAAATCTTGTTCATCCATAGAATCGAGAAAATGATAACCCCTTCGTTCTTGGAGTAGTTTGTCGGCGGTTTGGAACGAATGCTCGTTTGACCTTATATTAATTATAGGTATTTGGAAATTCCTGTTATGATCTGGACATATCGGGCGTATCGAGTCAGTAAGACATCTATTACTATTACAAGATCTTCCTCTACCTACATAGGCTATGGTGTCCGACTGTCCTGTGGGCAGTCCTGACCCTTCTTCCTCGCTTTGTTCGAACTCGTCTACCTCTAATCTCTCTTCGTGTAGGCGTTCTATTTCTTTACGGATCTTTCGGCACATGGCTATTATACAATTTTGTTTATCATGTCTCCCTTCTGATATATTCTGGCTCCATCTTGTAAGAATTTGCATTGCTTCCGGGTCTACCCCCGGTCGGTCTTGATTTCTGATCACACAGTTTATGAGGAAACGTAACAGTTCCCCCTGTATCTCTACTTTCTGGTATTCCATAGCTCTGTTAATACATTCTGGATCTCGCCCTGTTTGGACAAAATGATATATTTTATCTAGATGCTCAGTCATTCCTGGTAACTTTCCTAAATACACTGCGGCTCGTCTGATACGCAATGATGCCAGGGTCATTTCGTCCTCTTTACCGGGCACAGGGTCATATCTGCAATCTATAAGAAGTTCCTTCAGCGTACGGGCACTTATGAGTTTCGGTGTACGTGAATGTGCTGACTCTTGAAAAGTAAGTTTATTTATTCTGGGTGGCGTAGAAAAAATGTTGCTAGCACCTCCCGTAGCCCCATCTGGGGTGTCGGGCGTGAAAGGATTCGTCGAACGTGACACAGCAACTACAGGTGTGGTCACAGCTATAGAAGTAGCTGTAGGAGCGGATGCAGAAACAGATGTGCTTGCCGGAACTTGTGACTCGATTTGTTGCTGTAGGGATACGGGCACTGGATCTTGGCGTTGAACCTCCCTGATATGCGGTCTATGTGGGGCGGAATTTGCATACTCGGGAGCTGCGTCATCTAAATATGAGGAAAGAAAAACATCTTCTGCGGTTTTAGGATGCCCCTTAGGATGTACCTTTATTGGGAACAATGGGGGTGGCAAGTCTTTCGGTATTTCTGGGGTAGCCTTAGGTAATCCTTCGGCCAGAAGGGGATACATACCATTCATAAGGGCATTTCTTTGTCTGTCTACTTGTTCTGATTTCACTCGGATACCTTCCTCAATTAATAGATTTTCTCGAACTTTATTTGAACTTTCTTTATTCTTTTCTTCCTGTCTACGTGCTTTTTCTGTGCGTCTATGAGATTCTTTACGCCATAACTCAACGGCGTCTTTCTGTGACTGTCTGACCTTCCTTTTCCATAACTCTTCCTCAACTTTCATGATGCACTCTGCATCCCAGGTTCCCGCTGTGGGCCACCTCTGACTTTCTGGTAATCCCTTGGTGTAGTCTACCCATAAATCAAGAAATAATATAGCGTCTAAGCCATGTTTGTGATACATAAAGTGCCCTGGAGTGTCCCTAGGAGGAATAGGAACGGCTTCTTCGAGAACCCCTTTTCTAGTAGTGATCTGTCTTAATTTCGAAAAGAGCGGCATATTGAGAACTGACCTTATACTTGATTTTGACCAACTGACCTGATACTTGATTTTGAACAGACTTAATACAATAAACACGATAATGAACAGTCATTCATACCACAATATGCAGGACGTTTTTAAACACATTAAAACATTTAACATTAAACCTTTAACTGAAAAAACAATGATGATCGTCTGCATAACTAATCACCAAGCTTAATTCTTGACAATAACTGGATACTTCGGAATACTTGATATACTGCTAAACAGTACAGATACACTGCTAAAACAGTGCAGACAGGATTTGTGTACCCAAACCCGTCTTGACCGGCACAACCTATGTGCACGTCAGAAATGCCTCCCCAGCAATGGTACTCACCGGGTAGCTTCGGAAACGGAAGGCCTCGGTAACTTGAACTTGAACCGGACTGGACTGGACTCGACTCGTCGGACACTGGGCTTGACTTCGAACTGGTGGGTCTCTGTATACCTCGGATCTTGCTCTCTCAGCTAGGCTCTGGTCGGGATACTTCGCACTTCTCACCGCCTCGTCTGGGTGTTGATCGCAGCCTCAGTCGCCCCCGCTTGACCGGAGGGAGATACAGGAAATCCTGCTGGTACGCGTTATTGTCCGTCCAGCTGTGGCAGGAGACCGGGCCTGCAACTCACCGACGGCGCGTGAGATGAGAAAGTGTCCCTGTTCGGGCGCCGTTCATGTGGTAAATAATTTTCCTTTACCTGGACTGAATTTGATACAGAAACATAATAAAATAGCTCAGTAAAATGAGAGGCAGAATCCGTGGTATTAGAGGTTCGGAATGGGCTTTATTCCAATAATCGATTATAATCGGTTGCTCCAAGTTCCATCACCACGGGGGTTCAGGAAGTGAAGTACATACATTATTGACATGAAATGACTTTTATAGTACATACATTACAATGAAGCGAATGCAATAGGCGTAACAATTGATAAGGAAAATGACGATTTGTCTGCGTAACCAAAAATAGGTGGAACAAGGAGTAAAAAGGAACATAATTGGTTATGATGTCACCTATAGGTGGATCTATAAGATAATACTTGGCATAGATGCGCGCGCAGCAGCATGACGTGTAATTGACGTGTAACTGACGTGTAACTAGGGGGTGAAGGGGACTTGACATTTAGCTCTACATGTGGAGACGAGAAGTCTGGGGGGTCAAGTCAACCTAATCCCAAATCATATCTAACATCCTATGTTTAAAGAACTATGTTATCCATAAAGAAGGACTCTCGGACAGAATCTATTCTATACTGACTGTGCGTGCGTGTACAAGCGTCTAAATGTCTACACTAAATGCGAGGGGGTAGAAATATTCCATGGTAACAGGACTATGAATTTCTTGCATGAGGACAGAGAAGCCGGGCCTTTTGCTTGGTAGCTGGAAGAATGTTTACTTAAACTACTAGGCAGGAATGCATCGGCTGAGGGGGAAGCAGATAACTCGAAGGTGAAATACAGTTCTTGGCAGAGAATAGGCTGATGTCAGGCTTCGTGAGCCACGCAGAGAATGAGACAAAGTTCATGGTCACAGATGCAGGCTCAGACTGGAGCTTTCAGAGGCAGAAAGCAAGAAGAGTTTGATGACAGAATCTGGGCCTACTTGCCTGGACTGTAAAATGGCATAAGTGAGCCATATAAAGCCGGTGGCCTTTCGTACTTAGGAATGGAATATCCGGCCTATTCATGGCGGATCTGACAGAGGACATGTTGACGGTGGACGCACATGCATTTGCGTCTTCATAACTGGAACTGGAGGGAACATACATGTACTTGTGACATGCACATAGAACCGTTGGGGTCCAAGATAGGGGACATAACTGACCAGAAAAATCCATATTTCCACACCCCAATATGCATTTCTAGCAAAACCACTCATTCAGTTGACAACCCAGGAGGCAGCCACATCGACTGTTCTCCCTTGGACTCAAGAACATACACATGCCTTTGAAAGCCTAAAGAAAGCTTTATGTCAAGCACCTGTTTTAGCAACGCCATGTTACAGAAAACAGTTTACACTCTTTATTACAGAACGCGAAGGTACTGCCTTGTCAGTACTAACACAGGAACAAGCAGGATCACACAAACCATGTGCTTATTTTTCTAGTACATTAGATCCCGTAGCTCAGGCTCTGCCTGCGTGCCTAAAATCAGTGGCAGCGACAGCATTAGCAATCAGACAAAGCGATGCCATAGTGTTAGGACATCCATTGACAGTACAAGTACCACACGCCGTAGAGGTTCTTGTGAATCGAACGCAAACACAACATTTGACTATAGCAAGACTTACAGGGTATGAACTAACACTGTTTCAGCCACACATAGAAATCAGACGTTGTAACACATTGAATCCTGCCACACTTTTACCTGTAAACGGAACAGACCCACTAGCCCATGACTGTATTGAAGTTATTACAATCACGACGAAACCCAGACAAGACTTGACAGATGTTCCATTGTCAGATCCAGACCTGACGTTGTATGTAGATGGTTCATGTATGAGAACAAGTACAGGAGAACTAGTGGCCGCGTATGCAGTCACAACAGACACTGAAGTCGTTGAAACAAATCGTATTAATACCTTGTCAGCTCAAGCCGCAGAGCTCGTCGCTCTGACACAAGCCTGTATTCAAGCCACAAATAAAAAAGTCAACATATACACTGATTCACGTTATGCATTCGGAGTTGTACATGACTTCGGCGTGCTGTGGCGAGAGAGAGGTTATTTAACTTCTCACGGTGCCCACATTCAGCACGGACCCCTCATTCATGCCTTGTTAGATGCAATACATTTACCCATTGCAATATCGATTATGAAATGCAAAGCACATACGAAAGTTACTGATATCATTTCTCAAGGCAACGATCTAGCTGATAGAACAGCTAAACAGACTGCTCAAACTCAAACATCCGATATGACAAAGACAATAGTCCCGACGCCGACACATTGTATGACAGTTAAAGATCCTACTTTTGACATAATTGACATCCAGACACATGCTACACCAGATGAAATAAAGAAATGGACCGAATTAGGAGGGATCCAAACGGATCAAGGATGGATGATGAAGGAAAAGTCTGTGTGGTTCCTTCCTGATTCAATGGTCCAAGTTATAATTAACACTATCCATAGTCCAGCGCATCTAGGAGAGAAAGCTATGCTAGACAGCATTCAACATATTTGGTTCAACAAGCATTTACGAGCTGCAGCCAAACAAAAGGTCCGTACCTGTATGATCTGTTGTCAGTTCAACCCAGGAAAAAGCGTTCCCGTAGAACAGGGTGGATTTCATCCTCCTGATCACCCTTTTGAAGTCCTCCAGATGGATTATATCCAGATGGAACGATGTCGAGGATACAAATACGTTCTCGTAGTTGTTTGTGCTCTTTCCCGTTGGACGGAGGCATACCCGGTTTCAGATTACACTGCCCCGACTACTGCCAAACAGTTGGTTCGAGAATTCTTCCCACGATACGGTTTACCACGTGTTGTTCACTCAGATAACGGCCAGCCGTTCTCATCCGAATTAATGAAACACGTTTCACTTTTGTTAGGCTATCAGTGGAAATTCCACTGTGTCCGACACCCCGAAGCAGCAGGTCTTGTAGAAAGACATAATCAGACTCTGAAAATAAGATTGTCCAAAATATGCAGGGAGAAAGGTGTCGACTGGGTAGTAGCACTACCAGTTGCACTCTTTTACATGAGAATGGTAGCACACTCTCGTACAGGGCTATCCCCGTATGAAGTGATCTTCGGCAGACCACCAAATATGTGGGGGACGCCTATGCCACGAAAAATAACTGATATTGACTGTAATATGCTGACAGATTACTTAGCTTCCTTGATGTCTGCACTACAATCTTGTCGTTCACAGGTAGCTGCAGCCTTTCCCGACAACACTGAGGTGAAACCCCTTGACGTAGTTCCGGGGGACCTCGTTCTTGTGAGGAATTTCGACCGAAAGACTCAGCTGGAGCCCAGGTGGAGATCACCCAAATTGGTCCTGCTCACCACAAGGACAGCCGTGAAGATCGAAGGCAGAAAAGGATGGATTCATTCAAGTCATATCAAGAAATTTCATGGACTGAAATCAGATGTGAATAGCACACCCTGTGTGTCTTCACCCATTGACTCAAAACTTCCTTTTGTGGAAAAAAGTGACTCTGAACACTATAAACTAAAGCTTAGGCCCAATCAGTCGAGCAATTTGATTGTTTAAGTCCTCTCCAAGGTGAAGCGGTTGAATTGTCTCTGACATGTATCCCTTGGACCTGAATAGAGAAAACACCCGAAAAATGTTGAAACGACAGGCGTACTGTAAATCACTGCGTAGTCATTGCATAGTGACGTTATTAATTTTGTTTTTCTCAAGTCTTTTAATAATTACTGCAAGTATATTGTTGCACATATATTATCCTATTTCTAGACCTGTTTACAATGTTACTGCTGAACATTCTTTTAGTGAATTACCTCCGCTTGAATTGTCATACAGATTTGCGCTGCGCAATAACACTTTTATTAGTATGTTACATCATTCCCATCAGGTTAGCAATGCTACAAATTGTTGGATATGTGGCCGACTCCCTCCCTATCAGAATTATAAAGGAATTTTACCTCTCTTTCCATACCCGTTCACACACAACGGCTCCTGTGGAGCATGGTTTAGCCTAATTAATTCTCTAGATTCGAATTCTGCAGTTTATCAAGATAACTGGGTATGGGGAAATTTGAACTTAATTTTACTTAAGGTCTGCTACCCCAACAAGGAGGGACTTCCCCAGAGAACAGGAACTGATCTAGAAAATGAAGTATATGGATTAGGTAATTTTACACTTAACCTCATGATCCTGAACGTTGAATCTGAAGCTACACCAGTCTTGCCTGCTATGTCCGTATTACTAGTCAAAGGTGAATTATGTATAAGAAAGAATGGCTCCATACACATGGGCCATAGTAAATGCACCATTGTAGTAGAATTTAGTGATCAAGGCAAGTCTACATTTAGAGCTTCCCGCCATTCTTATTTCATATGTGGTCAGACGGCATATGTACGTTTGCCTCTAGATTGGGATGGTACCTGCTACATTGGATTCCTTTTGCCACCTGTTTTTCTAGCTCCTCCTGATTATCACAGAAATATTCATTTAGTACACAATAGAGAAAGGAGAGATCTCCCAATAGTCGATTACACTGAAACAGCATGGGAAAAATACACAGATTTCAATAAAGGTCTCTTTCCCTATATAGGTACTGTTACTAATAGTAAGCTGATACGTAGATTAACTAGAACCCTTGAAGCAGTAGTGAATGAAACTATTTCCGCCTTAGGCAATTTAACAGAAGAGCAGTCTGCTATGCGGATTGTTGTGCTTCAAAATCGTCTTGTCCTTGACGTCATCCTGGCCGATAGGGGCGGAGCTTGTAGAGTCATCGGATCAAGCTGTTGCATATTCATACCAGAAAATTCGCCATCTGTATATAAGGCCATAACCCGCCTTCATAAGATTGTAAGCCAGATACACCAGAATCCAGGCACCTGGACTTGGTCCGGTTGGTTTTGGAGCGTGATATCAGCCTGGGGATGGAGAGTTCTATCCTTCCTAGGTATTGTCCTTCTCATACTATTCAGTTGCTGCTTATGCCTGCAATGTGGACCAGCGATTTGTGGTCTGTGTGCCACATCGTGCATTCCACATCAAGATTTTCATTCAAGATCCTGGAAGAAGAAAGAAGAACAAATGATGCTATATGAACAGATCAATGGATTAATGAAGATTGATATCTCTTGACGGGCAAGTAGGGGACAAGGAGGGAATGTGGAAATATGGATTTTTCTGGTCAGTTATGTCCCCTATCTTGGACCCCAACGGTTCTATGTGCATGTTACAAGTACATGTATGTTCCCTCTAGTTCCAGTTATGAAGACGCAAATACATGTGCGTCCACCGTTAACATGTCCTCTGTTGATCCGCCATGAATGGGCCGGATATTCCATTCCTAAGTACGAAAGGCCACTGCCTTTATATGGTTCACTTATGCCATTTTACAGTCCAGGCAAGTAGGCCCTGATTCTGCCATCGAACTCTTTTTGCTTTCTGTCTCTGAAAGCTCCAGTCCGAGCCTGCATCTGTGACCATGAACTTTGTCTCGTTCCCTGCGCGGCTCACGAAGCCTGACATCAGCTTGCTGCCTGCCAAGAACTGTATTTCACCTTCGAAAATTATCTGCTCCGTTCCCTGCCCGATGCATTCCTGTCTAGTTGTTTAAGTAAACATTCTTCCAGCTACCGAGCAAAGGCTCGGCTTCTCTGTCTTTATGCAAGTAATTCATAGCCCTGTTACTATGGAAAATTCCTGCCCTCGCATCTAGTGTAGACACTTAGACGCTTGTGCACGCACACACAGTCAGTATAGAATAGATTTTGTCCAAGAGTCCTTCCTTTGTGGATAACATAGTTCTTTAAACATAGGATGTTAGATATGATTTGGGATTAGGTTGACTTGACCCCCCAGACTTCTTGTCTCCACATGTAGAGCTAAATGTCAAGTCCCCCTCACCCCCTAGTTGCACGTCAATCACACGTCATACTGCTGCGCGCGCATCTATGCCAAGTATAATCTTATAGATCCACCTATATATGACATCATAACCAATTATGTTCCTTTTTACTCCTCATTACACCCATTTTCGGTTACGCATGTGAATCGTCACCTTCCTTATCAATTGTTACGCCTCCCGCATCTATTTCATTGTAATGTATGTTCTATAAAAGTCATTTCTTGTCAATAATGTATGTACTTCACTTCCTGAACCTCCGTGGTGATGGAACTTGGAGCAACCGATTATAATCGATCATTGGAATAAAGCCCATTCCGAACCTCTAATACCACGGATTCTGCCTCTTATTTACTGAGCTATTTTTACTATGTTTCCGTATCAAATTAAGTCCCGGTAATTAAATTATTTACCACAAAGTCACCCTCACACTTATAACCTAGCACCCTGCCTTCAGGATTGAAAGGCCTGCCTTAGGGGTGACTTATAGGTTTTAAGTGCAGTGACCTCAGATATAAGGTAACTTCTATCTTTTGTAAGTGGTACTAGCACCAACTCACACAGGCTGCAAAGGCCGGCCTGTGGTCACAGTTTGAGTGGACTCTCATGGGTGGCATAATAAATGCTGCAGCCCATGGGAGACCCCTGGTGTACCTATGCCCTGGGTACCTTAGTGCCATATACTAGGGACTTACAGGGGTACACCAGATGCCAATTGGGAAATTAATACCGATTTGGAGAAATTTATAGACACTTTACTCCCTAGGCTGGAATCCTTGTTTAACTTGCTGATAGCCTCCATTTTGTCATGGCTGGAAGGTATCAAGGCAAAGCTGGAGTCCTTCTCCTTGCTTGCACCTGGGACTCCAACCCTTGGCATGAAGCCCGTGGCTGTGGGGTTTAGCCGTGCGGATGTGCACATACATGCGGGATTGAACAGTACCGGGGTTCCTACGGATGTATCCTGGAGCTCAAACCGGGTGAATCAATTTAATAAGTATTCAACCCAGAGGGAGGTTCAAGGGTCTGGAAATACGCACACCATTAATAAACCGTGTACCACCAATCAGGAGGATCATTTGCCAGGGGCACCATCATCAAAGGGGACCCAAATTCATTCATTGATCATGAATACACCCTCAATGCCCGGTGCAGGACTTTTGACTTCCCTAGAGCTGCCCCTTGAATCAGCGCCCCTAGTGGCAATTTTATGTGGTATTCCCTCATCACCCAAGGAACCCAAGAATCTACACTGGATCTTATGCATAAGGTCACTCATTGGTGTGACAGAAATATAGTAAATGTACATTGTCTCCCAATATTATTATGGCCAGAAGAGTGGGTTGGGTAGGTCATAGGGTGAGGAAAAATGTGGAAGGGGACTGTGTAGTAGTCAATGTAAGACATCTTCCTGCACAAGCCAAAGCCCTTGTTGAGAGTATATTTATGCAAGTCTCCAGAACATCAATCAAGGTTGTCCCCTTCAACACTTTTGTCCAGCTAAGTCTCTCCATCCTGATTGCCCCAGACAGCCCGTCCTAAGGCCAACTAGGGCGGCCCAGGCTGATACGGGTAGGTTTGCCCTTCCCTTAACCAACAGATTTGATCCCCTGTAAACCTAGATGGGTTAGATGGTAAAGATTGACTACCATCTGCTAGGATAGAGTTGCTGGGTCCAAGGCCTGTGGGCCAGGTAGATAACGCATTCTCCCCTCTCCCTAAACCAACTCCCATTACACCAGGTTCCTTTTGTACTGAGATTTTGTCCTGGAATATAGCTAGACTTGGGTCCAAAAGAGATGATGCATCATGGCAGAGGTTGTTTGTGTGCAGTCATATAAATGCTCTGCAGGAAACATGGGATACCACTGAGACTTTTTTCCTGGACAGTTTCACCTCATTTTTTAATTGCACATCTCCACCCATAATGGGCAGAGCTAATGAAGGCCTTCTTTTATTGGTCTCACTCAAACTAACTTGTACCGCCAGAACTGCAGTGTCATTCATCCCACCTGTTAGCAGTAGAGCTATCGTTTACTAACCATCCCCCCCCTGTTAGTAGTAAACTTTTATAATTCTAATTGCAGAAATTCTGCCATCAAACATTTAGCAGCACTGCAGAGGCTTCTTGAACAATATGGTGAGAGGAAGCATTCGCTTTATGAGGTCATACTTTTCCATGATTTTAACACACATCTTTGTCATTTGGGCTATACTTCTGCAATGTGTCATGTGGATCCTCTACCTCTGGCTGCCCACTTTGAACATACGGAATCAGGCCGTCTTATAGAAGAGCTCCTTGCCGTCAACAATTTGCTTCGTCTAGAACAGTTGGGAATGTATGTTCATGTTCCCACTTTCATAGGCAGGGGTTTATCTAGTACTATTGATTTCATAATGATCTCTGCGCCTTTGGCCTCCTGAGTCGGAGTGTTTTTTGGTCCAGCCATAGCGATCTCAACCCCCTAATGCTTGAATTGGTTCATTGCATTGATACACATGGAGGGGAGGAGTATCCCAAATGTTATTAGCACAAAAGATCAAGCACGCAGGCTAAAATGGGCGAAGGCGATACCATGGACGTTTCTAGTTAGCCTGTATGCATAGTGTGCAGATGAGATCTTGCTTTGTTTGGATATGGGATCGCAGGATAGAGCTGTTTTAGATGCTTTTCATAAACTAATATGGCATATATCCAATAGTTTAACTATTAACTGCAGGTCCAAAGGTGCTAAGGAGATAAGGTGGTTCGACGCTACATGTTCTAAGGCTCACAGGAATTTAATGCAGGCCCTTAAGCAATCACTGAGGGACGAGGCAGTGGTTATGTCTTGTAGGAGGGCCTACAAACTTGCAATCCAACAGAGGAAGACGACCATTAGGGCACAGGAATGGGATGCCCTTGATCAGGCAAGTGTGCTGACAGACTGAGCACAAAGTTCTGGGAAGTGGTCAACAGCCCCTTTTTTCAGATACAGCAAACTCCACAACAGATTTCACTAAAGCGGCTGAAAGATGGGTTCTCCATTTTGAAGGGATGTATAGTGGTGACGATGCAGGGGGGTCTGACTTACCGTGGGGACATCAGCACAGATTGTGTACCTCTTCTATATTAAAATGCAATGGGACACTAAGCTATCTTGGCCACAGCCGGGGGGAAAGCTATGGGACCAGGTGGGGTCCCATCTGATCTCTATAGAGCAGATCCTCTGACAGGCCAGGATACTGAATCGAGTATTTAATACAGCCTGTTCTTGTGCACCCCCCCTCTTCCTGGTCAATGGCTATTATTTTACCCATTTTTAAAAAGGACTCGAAGGATGATCTAGCGTGCTATCAACCGATTTTCCTCTTAGACTCAGCTGCAAAAATATGGGGAAAATGGTCCTGGACCGGCTAACCTCTTGGTTAGATATTTTTAAGATAATTTCACGTACTACAGTACAGTTTTAGACAGGACAAAAGGACGTTAGATCAGTGTATTAACCTACATTTGGTGGTTGGGAAATACACATTAGCTAAGAAGAGCTCCCTGCACATGGCATTTATGGATCTAACATCGGCATTCGACCGTGTTAACAGATCCAAAGTATGGTCGATTCTTCTGGGGCTGGGTCTGGATGTAGACCTATTGACCTTTCTACACTTTCCGCAGCTGTGGTGTTAATGTGGGCAGAGATACAATGAGGATGGTTGTGTGTCAGCTCCCTGGGATGTCAAGAGAAAGGTCAGGCAGGGTTGTATTTTGCTCCTCTGCTGTTTGCGCTGTATTTCAACAAGCTAGGGGACGTTCTCTCTGCAACTAGTGAAGACATCCCGAGAGCTGGCTCCAAACGTATTCCCGCACTTCAGTATGCAGATGATGCGGTGTTGCTTGCCAGCAGGTGTAGGTCTTCAAACAATTTGATGCTTTTATAGATTTTATAGACTCGCTCGACCTTGCAACCAATTTTTCTAAATCTCATACCATGAGAATCGGCACTAAGAAGACTGAGGTGTAAGTTTTTCTGCAGGGGGGTAGAATTAATTAAAGTCTCAACCTTTTCTTATTTAGGTGTGCTGTTTGAAGATAATGGGTTGTAGGTTGCACAAAGAGCATACAAAAAGAACATCCTGGCAAGGGCAGTGGGGGCAACCATGGAGTTTGCATAAAGACCAGGGACAAAGCCCGTACCTGCATTGTTAAAGGCGTAGAGAGAAGAATATATCCCTATGGCCACCAAAGTTCCCTCTAATTTTTTTCTTCTGTGCGCTGCAGCCAAGGCTATGTGCGCCAAGAACCCAACCACAAGTGTGGGTGCAGCGACAAATATCAGTGTAAATATCGCTCAAACGTTTGCTTAATAAAGTGAAAAAACTGTGTATTTCTATACATACAGCACCACATGTAGGGTCTTGAGGCAGATTTGCAACATACAACAAACATAAAAAGGATACAATATTCAAAAGCATATTCTCCATTAAAAGTCTTTTAATGTAACAATGGGGGGTGCAAAATCCTTTGCTGCTACACCTACCTGCGGTCTTGTTGGTGAACGTCCTGCTGTCCCGCTGCTCCTGGGGTGCAAACGCTGTGTGTCTCCTCTGTCGGCGCTCAATGCTATCGCGCCCTCGACTGGGGGAGACTACAGCTCCCAGGCTGCTCTGCGGCCACTTCCGCTTGTGTTCGCGCCCGGAGGCGCAGAAAAGGCAGAGGCTACCTCCGCGTCGCGGGACGCGCGCGGGCGACGCCGGGCTAAGCCCGGGCAAAGGGCGGGCCCTCTGTAGCCCTCAGGAGCCGAAGGAGGCCGGGCCGGGCTCACCCCCTTGACTTTCCTCTGTGCTGTTTTTAAAGTATTTTGGTTTGTCCCTTATTGTTGGGTTGTGTTCATACCCTTTCATTTTCGTTGTACGTATTTTTATAGTGGTGTACGATATTAAGTTATATCGATATGGCTGATTGTGCTAATAGGGGTACTCTTGACGGTTATCTATTTAAAGTTACCTCGAGTTCAGATCGTGAAGCTACACTTGCAGAATTAAGAGTGAGGCGTCGTAATTCTATTGAATTGATTAAAAGTACGCCTCCACTCACGACCCCTCAGTATGTGGTAACTTCCCCAGATGTGAGTGGCCTTTCCTTTAAAGAGACTCCACTCCCTTCTGGTAATAATGATTCCATCGTATTGTCTCAAAATGTACATTCTGCTGAGACACTGATTGATTTATCCCCTATGGTTTTAACCACACTCCCTAGTCAAACTGTCGAGCCAGTTGTTTCTAATGGGTCATTACTACAAGCTAGCAAGTCTCCACCCCATAAGGTTAACCTATCCAGGCAATTTAAATCCACGGGCCCAGTGCCTAATAAACGGAGAAAGATAGACTCTGATTTGTTAAGGAATAAAAAGAAAATAAAACTTAGCCGCAACTCTGGTGTGGCACCTACCGACAAAGGTCCTACACACTGTATAGTTAGTACATCTTCTCCTGGCAGGCCAACACCCTGTCTGCTAAGCGACATAAATGTTATAGAGTTAACGGGTAATATAGATCAGCTATTGAAATCTTTGTTGGTACCCGTTGTTGAGAGTTTAAAAACAATTGAAAAAAGGCTGGAGAAAGTGGAACTCCTAATGAATAGCAAAATGGAATTATCCGCGGATTTTCGTAAATCATATACAGCGCCTCCTGCTGGTCTAGGTCCTGCTGAACCATCCTATACTGCTCCTCCTCTGGAGATCAATTCCCAAACCCACCCGAGTACTAGCAAGGTAACCTGCACTAATGCAGGTGGAATTACAACTTCCAACCTAATGCAACCCATTATTCCAAATAATACCAGTGATTACTTGGGAGATAATGTTCTGTCACAAACAGGCCCAATGAGTGATAGGAAAGGTTATAAGTTAGCTCCTACCTCTAAACCACGTGGACCTCCTTTTATTAACCTGCCACCAGAAGCTGTCCCTCTTGTGGTTGTCCTTGCGGGTTTCCTATTTTAAAAGATGGCACAACAGAGGGATATTTGCAGTTAAAAAACAAGGTGATCCACTGGCTTGGCCAGAACCGCCCTCTTCCCTCATATCAACGGGGAAATTCTACATGTTCGGCGCTTATCCTGGCTGGGAAACACACAAAAAAATATAGATGGGGATATCATTTTAATCAATTTTAGGGACCCTAGAGCTGTCAGTCATATCCTTAATTGGCATACTAATTATACGAGGTCTTTTATCACTACTTGGGAATTAACCTATTTTTATCCCAGAACTCAGATAGTTCCCAATATTAATTTTGGGGCTCCACTTTTTAATCAATCCAACCCTCCTATTCCGCTCAGAAATCGATATGAGGTACTAGCAAACCTCGAAGACGTGGACTGACTTAATAGCCCTAAGGCTTCCTCCTTTGTCCTTGGAAAGCCATCTTCTGACACATTCTCAGCCTCTAGTGACCTAAGAAAGCCAGTATCACAAGCAAGCACAGATACCTGTAATGGTTATTTCCCTGCCCCAGATTTTTTACCATCAGTTGACAGCTTGGCTGGCACCAAGGCTATCACGGGGAACCTACTCTCCTGGAATATAGCTGGATTGTCCTCTAAATTGGATTCTGAGGATTGGAGATCTTTTGTTAACAGTTTTGATTTGTGCATATTCCAGGAGACTTGGTTATGTGAACCATCTTTTGTACAGGGATATTTGAATTATTCGGTACCTGCACTAAAAGGACCTAGGGGGAGACCAATGGGGGGTTTAACTATATGGGTCCGTCAGAATTTAAAATTATCCATTAAAGTTGTAGAAACTAATAATCGAGATATCCAACTAATTAAAGTGAACCTAGAAAAACTAGGTATGTTGGATATTTATAACATCTATGTTCGGAGTAATAGGAGGGGGAGGTCAAAGACTCTAGCAGCTTTGAGCTGTCTTCTGGATACCCACTCTTCAAATAACAACATTGTCATTGTGGGCGATTTTAATAGAACATTCGAGCCATTAGTCAATGAAGACTATCTTTTCGGGGAGGAAGAGGATTGTCAATGGGGAGTCCCCAAATTAGAGCTCAATGCGGTTGTGCGCTGGACCAATGATGTCATTGCCTTAAATTCCCTCTGTTATGAGAAGGGCTTAAGAGCTCTGAACGGAAGGACTAGTAGTGACAGGAACGGGGCCAGTACATTTGATAATGGGCGCCATAATAGTAGAATTGACTACGTTTTATGTAGCCTTAGATTGTGGTCCTCAATATGCGACATGGAGGTTGTCGGGAGAATTGAGAGTGATCATAATCCCTTGTGTACAACAAATAAATGGTGGTCCCATACCAACCAGCCCGATGGCTCCTCTGAGTTGGTTCCTCCCCTGATCGTTCTGACTAATGACCTGCGCAGATTAAAGTGGGAAAAGATAGCAACCAATCACCAAGCTATTGCTGAAATATCAGCAATAGCTTGGTGATCAAGCAATATTGGCAATTGAGCTTTCTAACTCACGTGACACTGGTTTAGACAAGGTAGAAGGAATACATAATACTCTCTTCTGCACAATCAAAGATTACTTTCTTAAACCGGTAAAAAACAATGGAGCTAGAGCCCCCAAGCCTACCAAGTGGTACAACAAACAGTGTAGAAATGCACGTCTAACCTTGGGTAACGCCATTAAGGGCGGTCAATCCTCTGTAATCCAAATAGCTAGAAGGGATTACAAAATTAGCATATCCAAGGCTAAGAAAGCATGGGACGAGCACCATTGGTCTGAGTTAAGGGTAGCCAGCAACAAAAGGGACTCCCGGTTGTTCTGGCACATTGTTAGGTGGGGAAAATCTGGTTTTCCAGAGACCCCGTACAATAATGTGCCTGAAGTAGAATGGGTAACATTTTTCAGAGCGCAGTATGCTGACCCAAACAGTTCTAGTTCGGGTCTAGAAATTAGAGCAGAACAAATCCAGGAAACTTTTTTTAGCATCTCTGAAATTACGACGGCCCTTGGCTCAGTGGCTTGTGGACGTGCTCCTGGTCTTGATGGAGTGCCAGCGGACTTATTTATTAATGACAAAGAACGTTGGAGCAAGTACATTCATCTTCTTCTGAATGCTATTGCTCTGGGCGCATCGGTACCCACATCCTGGCAGGGCGCAGTAATTATACCCATTTTTAAGAAAGGCGACCGGTCCCAGCCGGGTAACTATAGGCCAATAAGCCTTATAGATACTATCCAAAAAGTCGTGGGGCGTGTGATCGTTAACAGGCTCCTGGATTGGGCGGAGGAGTTTAATGCTCTTTCACCCTTTCAGGCAGGCTTTCGTCGCTCCACTAGCACGGTGGACCAGGTCTTCCGATTTACATTGTTACAGTGGAAGACCGTAGTGCTGGGCGAGGGAAGCTTGTATGCAGCTTTTGTCGATCTGAGGGCCGCTTTTGATCTTGTCCCTCGTTCTATGTTATGGTCGGTTCTCAAGAAGCAGGGACTCCCAAACGAATTATTATCCCTCATAATGAGACTCCACGAATCTAATTACGCTAGAATTCAGTGGGGGGGATGGGTTCGGTAACTGCGGACTTTCCTGTTGAAAGGGGAGTTCGCCAGGGATGTTCGATGGCTCCCGTGCTTTTTACACTGTACATTAACGATGTAGTAGGCCGGATGCTCTCAGCACAAGTGGATGCCCCTTTTTTAGCAGGGATTAAAATCCCTATTTTAATGTTTGCAGATGACACGCTCATCCTATCGAAAACCCCTAGCGGTTTACAGCATGCCTTGTCTATTTTCGATCAAATCTGTGGTGAGTATGGCTTAGAGGTTAATACAGCCAAAACTAAACTTATGATTTTTAACCCCCATCGTAGTTTCAAATCTAAAATTACTTTGAATAACCGCCCGCTAGATGTAGTGAAAACTTTTACATACCTAGGTATACATATATCTAAAGAGAAGAGCTGGCGGCATCATATTGATCTTGCAACACTTAGACACAGGCAATTGTCTGGTGCTATCTCTACAGAGCACAGAAAATCTTTAACTAAACCTGTTAAACCCGCCCTGCAGATTTATGAAGCAAAGGCTATTGGCTCTGCGCTTTACGGCGCCGAGCTTTGGGGCTTTGAAAAGGTGGTTGCACTTCAATCCTCGGAGAATACATTTCTCAGGGCTATAACTGGTGTTCCTAAAAGCACCCCATTGTTGCCCCTAAAATATGATTTGGGTAGAAGAGCAGTTACAGATTTAGTTAAGCTTCGCCCGATTATTTATTGGCATAGGCTTTGGACCACTCCTGTGCTTCATCATTACGCCGAGGGTTTTTTAGATATCATAAGATCTGATGCATACCACAAAATTGGATGGCTGAAATCACTAAAGATATCCTTGATCGACCTTGGTATGTGTTCACTTTGGGAAGACCCTACGAGAGCAATCTTCCCATCTAAAAGTATTTTAAAGAGCACCTACTGGGAGATGGTTGCCTCCCGACACTGGAGAAGCTCCAGTGCTGGTTCAATGTCTGGTGAATTTTTGGAGGCTAAAATGTATCCCTGTTTAGAATCTTACTGGGACACTATAACCAGGCCAGGTGAAAGGAAGCTTCTCTTCCAACTCCGAGCAGGTGCACTTCCCCTCAAATTTTTGACAGCCAAGTGGGAAGGTGGATCTTGTGACACCTGCCCTGTTTGTGGTATTACCAAAGAAACCATCGGTCACTTTTTATTTTCTTGTCAACCCTATGCGGTACCAAGGCGTATCTGGTTGTCCCCAATGTGCAAAAATTTCGGGACAGATAGTAGCACTGTGGCTCTGCGCATTATATGCACCAGCACTTTGACATGGGTTTCAGTAGCCACCGCAAAGTATCTAGGTTGGGCGTGGTCAATTAGAAGGAGATTGCTAGTTACCTAACTACTCTCTTATTCATGACAGAGACTGCTAGCCATTTGACTATTCTCTGTTACGTTTTATTCCTGTATGCCATTTTTTAAACTATTTTTAATTATGCATCTTATCATTTTCTTACCATTATAAATAGAACAGTACATATATATAGGATCAATAATTTGAGTCAAAAAAAATTTCTCTTGAAGTGTGCTTTGCACTTTGTTGCTAATGATTGAAATTTAATCTTGTTTTAAAATTGTTGTATGTATTCGTTTTACATTGTATTTTGTTTTTTTGCTTTTATGAATGAAATTCGAATAAAGCATACTTTGACTTGACTTGACTTGTAACAATGTGTCCCTTATTATCACCACAATGGGTTCTGTGAAAATGCATTGTTGTGTCCTATCCTTAGCCAACCACAGAACATTCCTCATATGCGTTATCTCCTGCTGCATTCTTGCATGCCTTTCGCAGCCCTGCCAAGTACCACACATCAGGCTTAGACAAACGCATTTTAATGTGGTGGTCTGCATCACCACACTGAAATGCATTAATACACATTTGTAGTGCCTTGACAACACCTGCGTGCTGTGAGGGGGAAGCTGGAACTGCAGCGGCAAAGTGCACGTCATGTGCACTATTGCAGTAGATAACGCCGTCCACCCCGCCAAGAATTTGGGCCCCACTGAATAATGTGCTAAACTTGTCCGCTGTAATTTCAAACACCAAGACACTTTCAGCAGCACCTGCACGTTATCTGATTTCCATTTGCAAAAAGCAACAACGTGCAGGCGGGACGGGGCTTTCTTATTTAAGACTACTGCTGGGCCCATAACAAAGGCCGAATTTGAGGGGTTATCAGGCTTCATTTTGTTCGAGTCTCTTGGCTGGGGGCAGTCAGGGGCCTCACACCTGACACAAATGAAGCGGAGATGAAACAAAGGCTCAAACCCAGTGGCGGCTGGTGCCATTTCATAGTGGTGAGGCGTAAACAGTGTGGAAGAGAGTTACGTCACGCTTGAGTGAAGCAAGGCTTCGACCGACATAAGTGGGGGTTGGCTAGTTTCCCTCAAAGAAATTTGTTAAAAAAAAAGAGTAGGCAAATAGTGCATTTGAAACCAAATTTCAGAAAGCATGAAGGTAAATATCATGTACAGCTATTTTATATGGAATACAGGCTCCTTCACTTGGACACTTTGTGTGACCCTGTACCTCAGTATACTTATCTGTACATATAGGTTGCACCTAGAAAACTGAGTTTTTGCATTTGCTCACATTGCCATACGTGACTCAATGGCTGCTTACCACATGTGGTTATGATTACAAATTAGCTAGTAGCACAAGATGGGGGACAAATACAATTCTAAGAGAAGCTAAAGCCCACTCTACATATACATTTTAAAGAATTTGTAACAATAAGTAATTTTCCAGCCAAATCTAAAATTGTCAAATTGTCCTCAAACTGTGGGTACAAGAGAAGAGCCCTACATTTTGCCCACACGCCAAAAGAAAACCATTAAAATTTGCACACCACCAATGTTTTGCAGCCATTTTTACAGGTACTCAAAGCACTCCTCTTAATTTGCGACTGAACGAAACAGTTTGAAGTCATCTTTACAAGTCTGGAGGCATCAAGATCTTTCCCGGCAAGAATGGGGAGATTACAGAGCTGGCCCAGCAAAAACACAAATGGCCAGCACGTAGCTGCAGGCCATGCTAGTAGTATGAAACCGTGTAGAATTACTACAATAAAATAAAAGAAAGGATTCAGTTAGCCCAGATTTACTATGTCTTTTTTGGACGCGATAGTGGGACACTGAGTGGCGCTTGACAAAGTAAATTGTTGGTAAAATCAGCGCAGTGTCTTTTCATGTACACAAGGTATTTTTGGGCCAAAGTTGACCGTGGGTGTTACTAAATTATTTGGCGATGGGGTTCTCCAACCTGTTAATATATACACAATTTTCCCATTCTTGCAACGAGGCGCTGCAGAATTATACACAGCACACCACGACAGTAAATCAAGTAGGCCTTACTTTATTTAGCTGGAAAGCATGCCTGCAGTTAGAATGCCTTTTCTTCTGGTGTTTAATTTGAATGATGCGACTTTCAACTTGCTCATTTCCTTGCTGAACCATATAACATGCTAAGAGCTGCTTTCTCGCTGTAGTATAGTTAGCTCGATGGCTTGTTTGCCCAAGGTGCCTTGAAACCTAATGGTGGCCAAGAGCTCTGGGAAAGTTCTTGTTGACTTTGACAAATACATAGGAGTATTATACGCATGATTTGCCAGAGTAGAAAGTGGCCACAAATTATTCTTGGAGTGCAAACTCAAATTCTGCACCCACTGCGGGATTACAGATTGGGTGCAAATTAGCTGGGATGCATGTTATTTACCCAGAATTTTGTGGGTAACTGAAGTCTGTCACAAATCGTGGAAGCAACACACGCGTCCACCTACACACACTTTTAGCACAATCATTGGAATGTCCCAAGAGCATGCACTATTAGCGCACTCTCCAACATTCCCAGGCTCATAATGAGGTGCAAAGTGCACCCGGTCGCTAATTAGCACCCCACACGCTTTATCTAAATAACATAGAACGTGCTTACGCTTTTTTTCTGGGTGCGCAGTCTGCACCCCTGTTGGGGCCAAGCTTGATCGGTCCAATATACAGTTCGTACACATACCGCTGAGATGAGGGCACCGCATACAGAACGTGAATAAAGACTTTGGATGTATTAAACGTTGCTGATGTTTTATGCTGTGAACACGTAATACTCTTCTTTTATTGTCTTACAAGGCAAATGCACTCCTCTCAGAGATTTAAAGCTCTTATTTGTAGTTTTAGAACGATCTCCGTTCTTCTTGCCTGACTACTACAATGAACTATATCAAGAACGTGTTCCAGAACTTTCTGCGCTCTGTTAAGAGAAAGCACGCAGCAAGCCCAACAGCACGATGTGTGCTTTCACAATCACTGATTCATTTTAGTGATTGTGAAAGCACAAGTTGCACTGTTAGGCTTGTTGCATGCCTTTTTGTAATAGAGCGCGGCAAATTGCATGCCTTTTTGAAAGTTTATGTTAATTGCAGCTCCCAACATGCTTACACAAGGGGCTGCATTTAACATGAAAATGTTCAAAAAGGTACATAAACTGCTGCGCTCTGTTAAGAAAAGGCAGGCAGCATGCCCAACAGCATGACTGGTGCTTTCACAATCACTAATATATGTTAATGATTGTGAAAGCACACGTCGTGATTTTAGGCTTGCTGCATGCCTTTTCTTGATGGAGCACGGAGGGGGGCAGTGTGTCTGCTCCTCTTCAAGTATTCATGTTAATCGCAGCGCCCATCATGCTTCTACAGGGCGCTGCAATTAACCTGAATACTTGCCTCTGGTGGTGTGTGCGCTTCAAGGAAGTCACTGCGCGCTCAGATTCACAAAGGTGCGCGGGCGCACAGGCGCGCACCTTGAAGGGAACAGTGATGGCCACCTACGGTTGTGATGTGTGGGAGTATAAGGACAAGAGAGACTTGTAGGTGGTGGAAAGTAAATAATTGCGTAGACTGCTCGCTGTCCCCTCCTGCACCCCTGCGTTTAAGTTGCATGAGGAGCTTGGCACGGGATACATTTCCGATTACAATGCAGGTGCACCCTTAGTGCGCCGGTTGAGAATTTGGTCCTCCCCAGTTTCCACCTTGAATCAACTATAGCGGACTGTATGGCTCTTGAGGGGGCTTTGCATATCCCATGGTTAAGGTATATTTTGGAGCAGATGAGATGGCTAGGCCTTTTCGATTTGTACACTAATCCTAGGCCTTTACATGTGACTGACATCAGGAACACTAAGCATCTGTTTCTGACCAGGCGACAGGGAGGGTAAAGAAATTGCTAAGCCCACGTTGAGAAATTACATCACACTTAGTCCAAGCCCACAGGCGCACCCCTACTTGTCAATTGTCAATAATGCTCAACACCGCTTTCTGCTAACAAGACTCAGATTGAATCTTATTCACTGGTTACTAGCCTTTCCAAAAGGCTTTGTGAAGCCCGGTGATTTAAAGCCATGTCCATATGACAAATTTTCTGATCAGGACACTTTGCACTTTACCTTTTTCTGTGAATTTTAGGTTTCTGAGGAAAAAAATATTCTTACGCTTTTGAGATCAGGCCATTTTGTTCAAGTAAGGCCTGTATTATAATACTTACAGATGCTTTTCTCGCTCATGGTTTGCTTTGGAGTTGCAAGTTGTTTTTCAGGAGCTCTAAGAATCAGGAGGAAGATGCTTTTTGTCTAGCTGAATTCGCACTTTATCTGATGAATTTTAAAAGCTGAATTGTTACTTGTATTTGCTTTTAATAGTGGAGTCATATTTTTACTTTTTATGCAAATATATTTTTAGATAAATTCATATGTGCAAATTGTACCTGCTATGTATCTATGGTCATTTTATGCTTTGTTTTTATAACTGCTTTTGGTACAACTGTTTTTTTTATCTCTGTGCTTTTATGGCTTTTACAGGCCGAATAAAGAATCTTTGATGATGATGACCACATCATTAAGGCATCATAGAGATTATAAAAAAAAAGAATCCCCAAAGAACTAGCATCGCCAACACTCAATGCCTTTTGATCCGCAACGATACGCAATGCTATTTTCTTTTTCTTGGGCTCAACTTTAAAAAAAAATGTTATTCTGGTTATTGGCATATCAGGTAATGAATGCAATTTCTCTGCCTTGCAAGGCAGTAGAACAATAATAAACCATATAACGATTTTGTGATTGACTTTTACACAATTAAAGAGCTCAGTATCAACGATCTGTATATCAGCAGTATCCATTAAATTCGTGGCAATACACCATTTGGATTACCGTGATACCTTTTTTACATATTCTGTGAGTCATTGGCATTTAGTTGCTGCATATATTGACGTAACGGTTCCCAGATATCTCTATGTCTAGACCCTGCGGGTAGTAGTTCTGCATATAACGCAAGGTTTTTGTTACAGTACACCATGTCCTTCACCCAGTTCTTAGTGGTCAAGGCCAGCACACTCTCCCAGTGTAGTGCGACTCGACGTTTGGACAGCAGAAGTGCAATGCACACAAACTTATCCATTGCCCCTTCAAGTGAGGTACATGGCACAGTAGACAAATTGATGGCGTACATTGCAATGTGATCACCATCATTTCGTGTATGTGGTGTATTACATCTTCCCAGAAAAGCAGCACCCTTCTGCACTCCCATGCCAGATGTACAAAGTCAGCGTCTGGCTGGCCACATCTTTTACAGGTACTTGTTTCTCTAAGGCCGCATTTGTGAAGTTTAACTGGAGTGTGGTAAGTCTGATGAATGTACTTAAAATGTATATTGCGCAAATTGCCATTAGGCGTGAGGGCACTGGTCAGTTTGCAAATATGTCCCCATTCCGTTACTAGTAGTGGAGGGTCTAATCTAGTGTTTTAACGGGCCAGGCTGTTATCCTGTTTGAGGATCCTTTCATCTCGCACTTGTCTGTACAGTTTTGTTATCAATTTATGTCTAGATGGTGCGACTAGTATTGTCTGCAACGCCTTTAGCATTGGGGGATTAGCTGGGTATGTGTGGTAATGGGCTTTAACCACGTGCTTTAGCCTGTGTATAGTGAAATTAAACAATAGCGAGGGATTCGTTATATAACTCAGGTCTTCTACTGTTAAAAAGTGTCCACCCGGGTAAATATCGTGCATGGTTACCATGCCCGCTTCTTTCAGCGCACTAAGTGAGCCCTCTTCGCGGGAGACCAACAATGCCGCGTGATGTGCAAGGGGTAGGGCCGGTGTATAAATAGGGAGCTTGTTAGCCATTTTGCCTATAGCCTGCCATGCTGCAATAGTTGTGTCTAGCATGTTGATTTCTGTATTTGGCGTGCCTCTGTGTGTATGTGTGATAACAGCGGAACTGGGTGCGCGTCACCATCTTCCACTGCAACATGTGGAGTTTTAGCATGTGGCCTGAACCAGCAGTAAGCATATTGTGCTTGTGCACATAAGAACAAGTTACTTACCTTCGGTAACGATGTATCTGTAAGAAACATTAGTTAGTTAGATTCACCTTAGAATATCCCCAGGCGTCAGACTGGATCCGGAAGATTTTCCGTCAGCAATACCCCTTGCGCGTCGCTAGGCGTCGTCTGCGGCTCCGCGTCAGTCGTCGGCGTCGTGCGCCGGAATGACGTCGGAGTACTTAGACGCCGCCCTCGCGCGCTGACGTCAGTTCTTGTACATAGCTTTCCGCGCCAGGAACGCAGAGCCATGCAAAGACCGACACTGGTGCCAAAAATAAAATCTAGGGGCCTGAAAAGGATAACCTTAACCCTAGATGTCAGTTCGCAGAACGGGGAGGATGGGTGGGTCGGTGAGGAATCTAACTAACTAATGTTTCTTACAGATACATCGTTACCGAAGGTAAGTAACTTGTTCATCTGAAAGAAACACGTTAGTTAGATTCCTCACCTTAGAATAGATACCCAAGCAATACCATCCCCGGTGGTAAGTCTGCGAACCAAGATCACACCAGAAAGTCCTGGAGGACAGAACGGCCAAAGAAGCCATCCCTCCGGACTTGGCTGTCAAGGCAATAATGTCTGGCAAACGTGTGTAGCGAAGCCCACGTCGCCGCCTGACAGATGTCCTGCAAAGGGACACCCCGTCCCAAAGCAGTAGTAGCTGCTGTGGCCCGAGTAGAATGGGCGCGCAGCCCAACAGGAGGGTCCTTTTTTGCCAAGGAGTAACAAATTTTGATGCACAAAACGACCCACCGAGAGATGGTCCGTTTGTGCACAGCTTTCCCCTTCTCAGCACCCACGTATCCAACGAAAAGTTGGTCGTCCACCCGGAACTGCTTTGTGCCGTCCAAATAAAAGGAGCGTGCACGTTTTGGGTCCAGACGGTGGAGCCTCTCTTCCTCTTTGGAAGGATGCGGAGGCGGAAAGAAGGTGGGCAAGGTGACAGACTGCCCAAGATGAAATGGAGTCACCACTTTCGGAAGAAAGGAGGGACGGGGCCGAAGGACAACCTTGTCCGGATGAACAGAGAGAAAAGGAGGCTTTGAAGATAAAGCCTGAAGCTCACTCACCCGTCTAGCCGAGGTGATGGCTACCAGAAAAGCAGTCTTAAGCGTCAGCAGACGAAGAGGACAATTATGAAGAGGCTCAAAGGGAGCACACATTAGAAATGTGAGAACAAGATTCAAGTCCCACTGAGGCATTACAAAAGGGACAGGAGGGAACGTGTGAGTAATGCCTTTTAGAAAGCGTGTAACGACAGGGGACTTGAAAAGAGAAGGCTGATCAGGAAGCCGCAAGAAGGCAGAGATGGCAGCAAGATAACCTTTCAGGGTGCCCAGAGCAGAGCCCTGCCGGGCCAAAGAAAGAAGAAACAGTAGAACCTCAGAAAGAGGGGCGGAAAGGGGATCCACAGCCTTTGCTGTGCACCATGCCACAAATTTGTTCCACCGGCAGGCGTATACCATCTTTGTGGAGGGACGCCTGGCTGCCAGAATGATATCACAGACTTCAGGAGGCAAGTCAAAAGGCATCAACTGCCGCCGCTCAATCTCCACGCATGGAGGTGGAGGCTGGACAGGTTCGGGTGGAGGACCGTCCCCTGCTGCTGCGACAGAAGATCCTCCCGAAGGGGCAGACGTATCGGAGGATCGGTCAACATACTGAGTAGCTCGGGATACCAGTACCTTCGTGCCCAATCCGGAGACACCAAGATGACTTGGGCCCGGTCGTGCCTGATCTTCTTCAGCACTCGGGGCAGAAGTGGTATAGGCGGAAAGGCGTACAACAGACCGCAACTCCACTCGTGACGAAAAGCGTCGCCGAGCGAGTGCCGCCTTGGAAATTCCAACGCGCAGAACTGCTGACATTGCGCGTTCTCTTCGGTGGCGAATAGATCTAACCAAGGCTCTCCCCACTGCTGAAAGAGACCTTGCGCCACTTCGGAGTTCAGACGCCATTCGTGATCCATCATGCACCGGCGGCTGAGTTCGTCTGCCCTGGCGTTCAGAGAGCCCGCCAGATGTTGAACCACTAGGGTGACGCCCTGGTGTTCCAGTCACGTCCAGAGGCGTAGAGCCTCCTGACAAAGGGTCCACGACCCCACCCCGCCCTGTTTGTTGCAATACCACATGGCGGTGGTGTTGTCCGTGAACACCTGCACGACACTTCCCCTGAAAGAGGGAAGGAAGGCTTTCAGTGCAAGTCGGATCGCTCTCAACTCCAACAGGTTGATGTGGAGACGAGACTCCGCCGGAGACCAGAGGCCTCTGATCTCCGCCTCTCCCATTTGGCCACCCCATCCCAGGAGGGACGCATCCGTCACTGCGACATGCTCCGGTTGGGGAAGGGAGAGTGCCCTCCGAGATCAAGACATGGTCGGACAGGTTGCTGTGATGCTGGGCCCACTGAAACTTCAGGTCCCACAGCAGAGCCCGCATGCGCCACCTGGCGTGATGCACTAGTAGGACGCAGGAGGCCATCAGCCCCAGAAGCCGCAACACTAGCCTGACGGAAACCCAGGATAGAGGCTGAAAGATGGGAATCAGGGCCTGTATATCCCGGACCCGCTGTTCCGGCGGATAGACCCGGAACTGCGCCGAATCGAGAACCGCTCCGATGAAGAGGAGCTTCTGAGAGGGACTCAAGTGTGACTTCGGCACGTTGATGGAAAATCCCAGCAAATGCAGGAGATCCGCTGTAGTCTGGAGGTGGGAGACGACTGTCTGGGGCGAGCCCGCCTTCAACAACCAGTCGTCGAGATAGGGGAAGACTGGAACCCCTGATCTGCGCAGATGAGCTGCGATCACCGCCATCACTTTCGTGAACACCCGAGGGGCACTGGTGAGGCCGAAGGGGAGCACGGTAAACTGAAAGTGCTCTTGGCCCACCGTGAACGGCAGGTAACGCCGGTGGGCCGGCAGGACGGGGATGTGGAAATATGCGTCCTGCAAGTCCAACGCTACCATCCAGTCTCCAGGGTCTAGGGCAGCTAGAACCTGAGCCAAAGTTAACATCTTGAACCTTTCCTTCCAGAGGAAGGCATTGACGTTCCGGAGGTCCAAGATAGGGCGTAGGCCCCCTTTGCCCTTCTTGGGAACCAGAAAGTAGTGGGAATAACAACCACGACCTACTTCTGGGCTCGGAACGCGCTCAACGGCCCCCTTGGCCAAGAGGGCCGAAACTTCCTCGTGGAGAAGATTCAAATGATCCCCCGAGATACGGTGGTGCTGCGGTGGCATGGCTGGAGGAGTCGTCTCGAAGGGGAGGGAGTAGCCCCTTCTGACGATTTGCAGCACCCACCTGTCCGATGTGATGGACCGCCAGTGGAGCAGGTGATGGCGAACTCTGCCGCCCACTGGCGTGGAATGGGCCTGAAAGCTCGGACTAGGAAGGCTTTG